>NC_072409.2:20487500-20796500 GCF_028858775.2 Pan troglodytes
AATTTTAACAAATATTAATTCTCAAAGAAGTATACAAAGTAGGTGCTATTTTATCCATATTTACAAATAAAGAAACTGAAGATCAGAGAGATTGAGCATTTGTCCCCAGTCCACATAGCAAATAGTGGAGCCAGGATTCAAATCCAGATAGTCTGGCATCTGAGGCTAGCTGAGACCCTCACTACCATGTTACTAAATTATGATCCTGCTACACACTTCATTCCAGCGGGTAGAAGGATGGTTATAAAACTCCAGCTGAATACTCTGAGACTCAGAATCCTGTCTCTCCATCACTGTTCTCTTTGCCTTGGACATGAAGCACAATTCTGATCTGAGCCTTGGATTAGCTTCTTAGACCTTCCATCCATCGTGTGCCCCAGCTCTGCTGGTTGGATCCTTGGATTGTTTCATGTTTTCTAAACACCAAGGCAGAGTTGTCCAGTAGGAAAATAAAGCATTTTGAATCTGGGCTCTGCCACACCTTGGCAACAGATATATTACCTGATAAACCCAAGCCTTCATTTTCTCATCCATAAAAGAAAAATGTGAGTTAACTAAATGAAAAAAAAAATGCAATAGAGTATTCTCACTGTGGCAGAACTGGGGTTAAAAATATTCTGACACTTGAAGTTGAGGGACCTACTGCAGCTTCCAGGCATGCAGCATCTATTTGGATTCACCAATTTGCATAGGAGCTGTGGGTCCCCTGAAATGTTTACAAATACAACCAATGGGCATGGGGGAAGATATACACTGGAAACAGGCAAACCATAAGGAGGAACTGTGGATCTTCTGAGAGAAAAAAAATTCTGAAAAAAATTTTCATCTTCAGGGAAGAAAGAATTTTGAAAGAGAAACCAGATTGGGTAACAGAATCTGAAGGTGGGTGGAGAGCTGCGGTTTTGCCAAGAGGGTAGTGACTCTTAATTAAACCTGCCCTTGCCAAGGCATGCTGTTACCATGTGAGCCCACCAGGAAGGAAAGGGCTGTGCCTGTCCAATAAGAGATGGTGCATTAACTACAACTCCCTTGCCACTGTACAACCTTGCTGTGCGTTCTTCTCTACCTGAAAACAACACAGAGGAAAGGTGGCTCTTCCCTTCTCCCTTCACAGCAAGGTGAGAGTTTGAAAGCATCGAGGGCCTGTGAAATCAGAATTTACACTTTAGTGAAATGAGGGCTACAAGCTCAGTGGACTTCAGGCTTGGTTTTCAATAACCACAGCTGGACTTCAGTGGGGAACCCGTAACTTTATATAAGATGATTTACAGGACTTAGGGGAGGGAGAGTCCAGTGGTTTCACATATATATCTGCATAGGATGGTGTTCTATATCTGGTTATATTTTGGTTGCATGACTTGGCACATCATAAATACGAATTCTTTTTTAAAATTTATTACCTTTTTTCCCTCCTTGCTTCTTACCTTTTTTTCTTGCCTTTCTAGGTAATTCCCTGCCATGTTCTTGCCACATTCTGCCTTCCAGGATCTGAAGGTCTACCCTGAGATGAAGTCCTCTGTCTGGCTCTTTTTCTATTCTGATAGCCCTTCTAGCTGCTGCCTGCCTGCCTGCCTGCCTGCCTACTTCTGCAACTAATTCCTGTTCCTTTCTTTGCTGCCTCTTTTTTCTATGACAATGTAACAAGAAGCCTACCTGAGGCAAGTTTCAGGTGGGATTACAAAAACATCTTGTTGACTTCCATCCCCACCCCATACTTTGTCCTGCTCAGCAGCTGAGCTTCCTCCTAGCTGGATCTATGGCCCAGAACGAACTCAATGTAAGCCCACCCGGGCGTGAGTCTGTCCCACAATGGGCCTTATATTTCACAATTCCTTCAGGTCTTGCCCTACCCTACCCTCAGCCATTCTCTACTCCAAATTATTTTTTATCTGCCACTCTGTAGGCCTGCCCTGCCCCATAGCCTGTAGCCACTCATGAGTACTGAGTACTAGAAATGTAATGAGTTCAAATGGAGATAAAATAATGTAAAATGCCTCATTAATAATTTTATGTTGATTTCATGTTCAGATAATATTTTAGATGCATTATGTTAAAGAAAATATAAATTATTTTTTTCTTTTTATTTAAGAAATGTGGTTTAAGAAAATTTAAAATTACATATGCAGCTGGCATGTGTGGCTTGCATTATGTTTTTATTGAAGAATGCTCTTTGGCAGTCTCTTTAAAAATCATAATCTGGCCCCTCTATTCCACTGATTAAACCCTTTCATGGGCTCCCCAGAACAGGACTCAAATTCCCTAATGCGACCGGATGACTTTCCTGATCTGGGCCCTATTTGGTTCTCCATCTCCCCCTATTCTCCTGCCCCACTGAATTACATATGTGAAGTCATATGAGTGGTCCCTGCTTCTCCTCACCTCTAGACCTGTGCTCATGCCAATTTCTCCATCTAGAAAGCCCTTCCTCCTGGTAGTTCAGCCTTAAATTGTATGTCACAATTTAAATGTCAGTATGCTTGAGTTTATGTGCCCCTCATCTACCTTCCTAGTGTCCAGTACTTGCTCTTCTCATAGCCCTCATCACAGAGCATTTAACCCCTCTCTGCCCACTCTACTATCAGTGCTGAGCAGAGGCTCTATCTTGTTCACTTATACATACCTAACACCTAGATGAGTGCTTGGCACATAGTAATTACATTGGTTTTGAAGCACAACATACACATTTTTGAAAAGAACAAATGCATCAATCAAGTCTTATTCCTTTAAATCAATAGGGCGTATCTTACATGATCAATTCGTCAATGAGAGGGTGAGAGAGATAAGTAGGATTGTTTTGAGGACTATCTCTGGAGAATCAGATTGCTGGGAAATAGGTGTGTCTAATCCAGCTTCACAAGAAACCAGGGAACTCCTTGTGTCTAGCAGCTCAAATCTAAAGTATTTTAAGGTCATGAGTGCTAGAGGTTGCCAGTCCTGACAAGTTCTTGCATAGCTGGCATTTACCCCAAGATGCCTGGTAAGGAACTCTTACTCAAAATTGTCCTCACTCTTGCAAGAATAGCAAGGGAGCAGACTCTGTTTCCTAAAATTCAAACCAATTCTCTGTCCAGTAGATTGTCCAGGCCCTAGACTCCTCTCTGCATGGTGTTGTCAGAAGTGTATATTTTTTTGATAAAATCTTCTCAAATTCCTTAATGTATGATATTGAGATACTTGTCTTCACTTACTCTGCCATTACAAAGTAGTTCGAAAGTAAAATTGGTACATTATCCTACAACAGGATCTCAGTGAAAATATTCTGGCAACCCCCTTTTTTGGGAAAAACCTGATGTCTGTAAATTCCAGTTCTCAGAGTAGGGGCACAGTATTCCAGGGACTTGTGAGCCTCCTCTGATCCAGCCAGCCCTTTCTCCACATCGTCCCTCCTATTTATTTAGGCCCACCCATGTGTGCATCTACTCATCTCTTGCCTGACTTATCCTAACATTCTCTCTTTACCTAAGAAAATTTTACTTCTCTTTGAAATATTAGTCAAATTTACTTTTCTCTATGAAACCAAAATAGATCAACTGAATAATTCTTTCTTCTTCTTATCTCCCATATCATTTATTAAACTTATTGTTCTCTTTGACACTTCAATTATGTCTTAATGCAGTCTTGTGATATTGATTATATCACTGTGTTAGTATTACTTAACCTTTCTAAAGATTAGATCATGTGTCTTCAAATATATCATAGGCTCCCTTGAGGACACAGGCTGTCTGGTATGTCTTCATAGTGACCCTGGAGCCTAGCACGTTGATCAACAAATTGTTGTTGTCTGACTGCTGGGTACTAAAAAGAAAGCAGGATAATATCAAATATGGATTAAGTTGGTAAAACTAGATCAACAATATTAAAAACTTATATATCTGAATTAAATAGGATATCTTGGTTAGTGGGAGGAAAATGGATTGAGAATTATCCATTTGTAAAAATTTATTCTTCCTGTTAAGAAACTTTGATATATAAGCCCTAACCAAGTGCCAGGGATCCAGCAGTGAACAAAACAGCAAAATCTTGACCTTCAGAGAGCTGAATATTCTAGTGGGAGAGGCATGCAATAACAGCAAATAAACAAGTAAAAATTGTGGTATGTTAGATAGTGTCAGTGCCATGAAGAAAAATAAGGCATAAAGTGCTGAGAGACAGATGCTGCCATAAGGAATTTAAAAATTTTAAAGTTTAACAGATTTAGGTTCAAAACAGGAAAACTCATTTATAGAGATTATACACTATTGAGTATCCAACTTAAACTCTGTGACTTTCCCTTGCTGTCAAATGAGTAAAAATTAATATCTACTTACCCATTAAATGTTGCATTAAAACATATAACATGTTTGACATATTGTAGGCATGCAGTATACTGCGCCAAATACATGACTATATAAAAACCTGCAGAGGTGGATATCTTTACATTTATGGTTAACTGTATTCACCTCTTTGATCTCTGCATTCTAAAATACAGCCACACTTCAAGATTGCTTCAAATACCACCACCCCCGGGAGGCCTCCCTTGAGGCTCTTCGGCACAAACTAGGCTCATTCTGTACTCCCCAAACCTGTTCAGATTTATACCTCTATTATTTGTGTGCATATTTTCTCCCTGACAAGGCTATACGTTCTTAACAAAAGAAATCTATGGCTATTGTAATTTTATTATCTTTGACATGCCCCTCACTTACCATCTACATGCAATCCAATCCCAAGTCTCATAAAATTTACCTGCAAAGTAGTTCTCAATATTGTCTACTTTTAATCTGCACTGCACAAATGCAAACTGTTACTAGCCCTTTCCCCTGACCTCTGGCTCTATAGTACTTCTTAACTGATCTTCTTATTTTTATTCCTAACTTCCTTTATTGCTATATCACAGCCAAAGCTATCTTCTTTAAACATAAATCTCACTAAGTCAAATATTTTTCTTAAACCCTTCTACAGATTCTCATTAGACTTAGCATAACATACAAACTCCTTATGGAAAAGCCCTACGTGACCTAGCCCTGTCTGCATTTCACACCTCACATTTCACCAGCCTCCTCACTCACTGCCCTTCATCTATTTTAGTACTCTTTTAGTTCTTTGAATTTTTAGCCTCTTTCTCACAATCTTCTGCCAGAAACATCCTTCTTTCCACATTTTTTTCCAATTAAGAGTATACATCCTTCAGTTCTCACTTTAAATGTTCCTTCTTTAGAGAAGCATTCTGAATTATTAATCTAACTTAGTCCACCTACCCTCTTCTCTCTTAAAAACCCAATTGTGTTTCCCTATATGACTTATCAAATCAATTTTGGGATTGATTTTTATTCCCTCATTACTCTTTAAGCTCCATGAGGGCAGGGAAAAAACGATGACAAATATTTGTATGATAAACAGATGCTTTTAAATAAATATATTTCTTAATATCTACCTGGTCAGTGTTGGTTAAGTATTTGCTAGGTGAATTAACGTTTACTTGATTTTAAAAGTAATTTAGAAAACATGTTAATATTATGTAAACAGAGTCTGCATCTGCACAGGATGTGATGTCTGCAGCTGTAGTTCACAGTCTAGAATGTTTTGCTCTATCCTGCCAGCAGCCATATGTCTAAAAACTGATACAATTTTGAGCCAACCTCCTCCCCAAAGCACATTTTCCTTAAGTGTCCTGTTCCAATATCCTTTTATTAGCTAATCTGGAAGACAAATTTATGATCCTTGCCAGGTTTAGATCTCTGGACATGACATTCCATCCTTGTCCACATTCTGTATAATTATCATTACATTTTGATTCATGACATGAATTAAGTCATAGTCCGCTGGAGAAATTGAATATGTTACATGAAAAAAATTAGTATCTAAGGAGGTCTCCAGAACTAGAATGATAAAACTAACCAATTAGATAAAATTTCACACGAAGAAATATAAGCATCTGCCACTACCCACTTAAGAAAACTAAAAAGGATAGGAAGAGCATAAGTTAAACTCAGCATGGATGAAGCAGGCTTGGGGCTTTCAGCAGACTCAAGAGAGTTCAGAAATGTAATATATGTGAAGGCCAGAAAAAGGTATTTGCTTTCAAATGAATTAATAGAAGTAAAATTTGGAGAATAGAGAAGGGGCTATTTCTTTCAGTGATAAGACTACCTCAACTAAATAAACAATTCAGGGCATGAGAGTTTAAAAAAGACATTAACAAAGGGAGAGGTATAGAAAATCACCAGGAAGGTGAGAGAAATGAAAACATGAAACTGAAGTAATAGAGATATATGCCTGAAAAGAGAGAGAAATGGAAAGTAAAGTATATAATAAGCAGAATAACACAGCTAAAAGGCCCGAAGTTTAAGGATTTGGACTCCTTAAAATGTTGATTCTTGATATACAAACTTAGGCCTTAGTTTACTCGTGTGAGAAACAGGTATATAATACCCCAAACTCATTAATTATTTGTAAGGTTAAAATGAAGGCAATTATTTCATAGACCAGGATGTAGCCCAGCTCCAATAACTATTTGATTTTATTATCAATATTAATGCAAACAATCTCCCAACAGGATGCTTAGGAAGGTGTGAGTTCCATGTTGGTCTAAGAATTCAAACACAGCTTGAATGAGCTATTATTGAGGTAGGAGGATATGGATATAATTCAATATGAAATGTAAAACTGTACTGACTTCCAACTCTAATTTGCTATTATTCTAAAATAGTACAGGGGGAGGGGTGCAGGAGGAGGAAAGGAGGGGGAGAGAAAGAGAGAGAATCTATAATAAGCTGCTTTCCATCTTCCAACATATTGTAACCTTTTTAGTCATCTCATCATCTGAAATATCTCTCCAGGCACCTAACTGATCACTTCCTTACCCTGTCTTCCCCCAACTACCTTGCCTCAGATGTGTTCATATTCCCTGCTAGGCCTGTGTGAGACACTTGGGCTTTGGAAGTGGCATCCCAACACAGCATCTCCAGAGCCTTATGTCTGGAGGAGACAAAGGGGGAGGGTGCTGGGATTTGATCCGCAGCCTCACTTTCCCGTCCTTCTTCAATCCTTCCCTCCTATGATGGTTTCGGTCAGCAAAATCACACTGGGGACAGAAAAGGCTCTCGTAACCCATGGCAACCAGCTGCCTTTGGATAGAAAATGGCTTTTTCATAATTTCATAATGTGCTTTAGCAGAGCGGGTGGGGAAAGGAAATGGGAAAATAAATAAATAAGTCTGCTTCTGAAGGCTGCTGTACTCAAGCAAGAGAATGATGAGTTGTAATATCTTCCACACTAAGTATACCACTCTTTCATAGGGAGATCACTCTCTCTTCCAATAAACTCAGAAAGGCCCTCCTTACTGCGCAGTTCCAATGTGCTCCAGGACTACTCTCACACTAATTATTTTTAACACTAGTGTGGCAGCCCGATTTGGAGAGATGGGCTGATGCTAACTTTAAGTTGTCCCCAAGTTTTCAGACAGGTCCTTAAAATGCTACTGAAAAGTTATTTCTCCAAGTGATGTACCTTACTCAAAACTAAGTAACTAGTTTGTCCCATCCCTATACTGAGAATCACAAAATTGAGACTCCAAAGAGGCAAGAACAATTATGGTATTTGATCCCTGATTGCATTACATTACTGAGGTCCCATGGATGGAAATGGCCAGCCAGGATCCTCAGGTCAGTGATGGCCGAGGAGAATCTGGAACCCAGTCCTCTTAATTCTTAAACTTTTTCTCCTGGACAATCTCATTTGCTCTTCTTTATCTTTGCCCACTACAGATCATTTCTCTTTATTTTCAAATTTCAGAAAATTTGATGGGGATGAGTTAGAGAAGGGTATGTGGATACATCCAGTAAACAAGTTTTAATTAGAAAGTAATAAAATAATAATGAAATTGTCTTCTATTTATTCATTTCATTGTTTTAAGTTTTATTGTTCATCTAGGATTCCAGTGATTTTAAGGTTTTTTCATAGATATCTTACTTTCTACAACTATTTGATTAAAATATCTCTTTTCCATTGCTGGTGAGGAGCTGCATTCCTTTGGAGGAGGAGAGGCACTCTGACAAACCCGCAGCCAATATCATACTGAATGGGCAAAAACTGGAAGCATTCCCTTTGAAAACTGGCACAAGACAAGGATGCCCTCTCTCACCACTCCTATTCAACATAGTGTTGGAAGTCCTGGCCAGGGCAGTCAGGCAGGAGAAGGAAATAAAGGGTATTCAATTAGGAAAAGAAGAAGTCAAATTGTCCCTGTTTGCAGATGACATGATTGTATATCTAGAAAACCCCATCGTCTCAGCCCAAAATCTCCTTAAGCTGATAAGCAACTTCAGCAAAGTCGCAGGATACAAAATCAATGTGCAAAAATCACAAGCATTCTTATACACCAATAACAGACAAACAGAGAGCCAAATCACGAGTGAACTCCCACTCACAATTGCTTCAAAGAGAATAAAATACCTAAGAATCCAACTTACAAGGGATGTGAAGGACCTCTTCAAGGAGAACTACAAACCACTGCTCAATGAAATAAAAGAGGATACAAACAAATGGAAGAACATTCCATGCTCATGGGTAGGAAGAATCAATATCGTGAAAATGGCCATACTGCCCAAAGTAATTTGTACATTCAATGCCATCCCCATCAAGCTACCAATGACTTTCTTCACAGAATTGGAAAAAACCACTTTAAAGTTCACATGGAACCAAAAAAGAGCCCACATTGCCAAGTCAATCCTAAGCCAAAAGAACAAAGCTGGAGGCATCATGCTACCTGACTTCAAACTATACTACAAGGCTACAGTAACCAAAACAGCATGGTACTGGTACCAAAACAGAGATATAGACCAATGGAACAGAACAGAGCCCTCAGAAATAATGCCGCATATCTACAACTATCTGATCTTTGACAAACCTGACAAAAACAAGAAATGGGAAAAGGATTCCCTATTTAATGAATGGTGCTGGGAAAACTGGCTAGCCATATGTAGAAAGCTGAAACTGGATCCCTTCCTTATGCCTAATACAAAAATTAATTCAAGATGGACTAAAGACTTAAATGTTAGACCCAAAACCATAAAAACCCTAGAAGAAAACCTAGGCAATACCATTCAGGACATAGGCATGGGCAAGGACTTCATGTCTAAAACACCGAAAGCAATGGCAACAAAAGCCAAAATTGACAAATGGGATCTAATTAAACTAAAGAGCTTCTGCACAGCTAAAGAAACTATCATCAGAGTGAACAGGCAACCTACAGAATGGGAGAAAATTTTTGCAATCTACTCATCTGACAAAGGGCTAATATCCAGAATCTACAATGAACTCCAACAAACTTACAAGAAAAAAACAAACAACCCCATCAAAAAGTGGGCGAAGGATATGAACAGACAATTCTCAAAAGAAGACATTTATGCAGCCAAAAGATACATGAAAAAATGCTCATCGTCACTGGCCATCAGAGAAATGCAAATCAAAACCACAATGAGATACCATCTCACACCAGTTACAATGGCGATCATTAAAAAGTCAGGAAACAACAGGTGCTGGAGAGGATGTGGAGAAATAGGAACACTTTTACACTGTTGGTGGAACTGTAAACTAGTTCAACCACTGTGGAAGACAGTGTGGTGATTCCTCGGGGATCTAGAACTAGAAATACCATTTGACCCAGCCATCCCATTACTGGGTATATACCCAAAGAATTATAAATCAAGCCGCTATAAAGACACATGCACACGTATGTTTATTGTGGCACTATTCACAATAGCAAAGACTTGGAGCCAACCCAAATGTCCAACAATGATAGACTGGATTAAGAAAATGTGGCACATATACACCATGGAATACTATGCAGCCATAAAAAATGATGAGTTCATGTCCTTTGTAGGGACGTGGATGAAGCTGGAAACCATCATTCTCAGCAAACTATTGCAAGGACAAAAAACCAAACACCACATGTTCTCACTCATAGGTGGGAATTGAACAATGAGAACACATGGACACAGGAAGGGGAACATCACACACTGGGGCCTGTTGTGGGGTGGGGGGAGTGGGGAGGGATAGCATTAGGAGATATACCTAATGTTAAATGATGAGTTAATGGGTGCAGCACACCAACATGGCACATGTCTACATATGTAACAAACCTGCACGATGTGCACATGTACCCTAAAACTTAAAATACTATATATATATCTTTTTTTTTTTTTTTGAGATGGAGTCTCGCTCTGTTGCCCAGGCTGGTGTGCAATGGTGCTATCTCAGCTACTGCAACCTCTGCCTCCAGGGTTCAAGCTATTCTTCTAACTCAGCCTCCCGAGTAGCTGAGACTACAGGCATGAGCCACCATGCCCAGCTAATTTTTGTATTTTTAGTAGAGATGGGGTTTCACCATGTTGGCCAGGCTGGTCTTAAACTTCAAACCTCAGTTGATCTGCCCGCCTCGGCCTCCCAAAGTGCTGGGATTACAGGTGTGAGCCACCGCACCCTGCCTAAAATATCATTTTTTATTTATTCATTTCCCATCCAATATATACATATTGAGGGCATAGTTTGTGTGAAACCTTATATTAGTCTTTGGGGTACATGAAATAATTTCTCAAAAATTATAATAAAAATAAAGATAATAAATAGCATGAATCCCAAATCATATTTTAACAAAGTGAGAAATTTAAGATTCTTAACTTTAGCTGCTGAATTAACTTATTTTGGTGTAAATGGTAGCATTTAAATTCTTTTACCAATCCCGCTCATTTAAAAATAGTCTCAATTTTGCCTGGTACATTACTGAGATTGTTAGTATTTGAAAGTACTTTCGTATGCCAATCAGGATTGTATATTTTACAGCAAAAATATATATTTTAAAAACAAATAGGATTTTTGACATAGGAATGATGACCCTTTAAGATCTCTTGTTCCTTCCTATATATTTTTGTTCATCAAAATAGCCCTATTTATTTGAGAATTAATGTTAATTTTGAATTTGATATCACAATGATTAAAGGAACACTTATATTTTCAAGATCATATAAAATATTTGTGAATGAACTAATCTAATGAGGGAGGATCTGTCTTTTAAAAAGTGAGGTGTGAGGTGGAGAGCTGAAATTGGGTTGATTATGAATTGGTAATTACTGAATCTGGGTGATGAATGCCTGGGGCTTTATCATACCATTGCCTCTACCTTTGTCTATGTTTGAACTTTGCCATTGTGAAAACATTGTATTAAAAGCTGCTTTGTTTTTCTTACTGAGGGGCTCCAAGAAAAGTAAAAAATATACATGCGGGCTTATAAAATATATTTGTAGTAATAAAATTCCAGGTTTTTCTTTTGTTTTAGCATCAAGGAATCAAGTACAATTTGTTTAGAGTAAATATTTTGCTACCTGTGGAGGGTGAAAACTACTGCAGGGTGTCATTTAAGTCTAACACTCTCAAAGATGATTGTCAGCAGCAAGGCAAGCTGCCTTTTATGAAAACGACAACCAAAAGGCCTAAGGGGCCCTGTGACATACCTAAGGCCACTCCTCCAACTAAGAATAAAGCTGGGACTTAGACCATGGTTCCTGACCTTGGGCTGGCCCCCACCTGTGAGCAAGAGCAAATTGTCCCTTTACAAACTCAGTAAATGAAGGAACAAAAAGGTATCTTTTGGAGATGGATTGGAAATGAGGTCTACATACAATCAGCCTTTTCTATGTGAAAGTGGCATTATTATATTCTTACTATCCAAAGGCTCATGCTGACTCCATGCCCCTACGCTATATTATTTACTGGCGAAAACCTATTTCCCAACCAAACACAAGTTTATAGCAGAACAATCAACAGGCATTTGATGTAGTTGGTGGCAAACAGAACTATCTGTTGACATTATTGTGTTATTTTAAATGTAGTCTATTTTATTTTAAATAGAGTACATTTATTGTGTACTCTGTGTGTCTGTGTGTTTATGTATTTTTTACATTAATTTCTGCTTTAAATATATTTGCCAGCCAGCAACATAATTGGATTTTCTTTTGTTATAAGAAGGGAACATAAATTACTCCTATTGGGTTCAGATTAGGTTACAGGATTTCTTTTCTTCTGTCACTGTCAAAACTTGGGTGTCAGAAAGCTTTAATATTTAATGCAGGCCTAATTAGTCTCAGTTGGGCCCAGGGCACTTAGCAAAACCTTACATGTGCCACAGAGTCAAGTTCATTTAAAGAGCATAATTACCAGTTATTTCTATACTGCAGTAAACGCCCCTATTAGAGTAGATTTTCTCCTTGCCTCCCAATTTTACCAGTAAATGAAAAAATAAAGTAGAATAAGAAAAGTCTTTGACTCCTGGTAATAATGGACAAAGATAATATAATTTGGTTCTGGGTCTGACATTTCTGCGATAACTTAAAGAACTTGCAAGTATATAAAAATAGAATCAGGGATGGTTAGATAAACCTGGAGAAGATGGATCTGTAACCGGCTGTTAAAGAAAATTAGAGATTCATGGGGATGAATAGTCGCTTATGACCAAAATTCTGAAAATAGCTTTTACGAATGTCTGACCAGTCATTTAGAAAATGTGTGTTTAAGGCTTATTATAGGCAGGCATCATACAAAGCCTAGAGTTACAATAATAAAAATATTCCTGCTCTCCTAGGGCATATATTCTAGAAGAGAAATACAGAAATTAAATCACATTATTTAATTTGTATTTACAACTTCCGGTTACTGCTCCAATGGAGAGTCATAAGATGCTATGGGGTAACCTGACTCCATGCTGGATTTCAAGAAAAGCTTCCCTGTGGTGTGGACATTTTAACTAAGATCTGATGTAGGAGGAGGAGTGAAGAGAAACAGAAAGAAAGTGAAGTGCCCCAAGTCTCTGAGCAGGGAAGAAGCAGAGCACGTCATGAAAATGAAAGAAGGCCTAGGTGATGACTCCTCAAGGGCTCCAAGACATGGGCAGTAGAGGTGAGTAGAAGGCAGATAATGCAATCTCTGATGTGCATGCTAAGGATTTATATAATCAACTGAGTAATTAGTTGCATAATGTCTATCTTACATGGGACAATGTCTTATTCCACTCCAAAACCTGAGCGGCCTAACATATGTGTATTGAATGAATGAATGACTTGGATTGAATTAATGATAAAAGGCAGTCACCAAGTCCGACAACTCAACCCCCATCACTGCTCCCTTGTTTGCCCCATTTTATAATACTGTAAAAAGTAAAATAGAGGTTCCTCTTCAAAGACTTTCCTCCCCATTTAGTTAGGAATAAATATTAACTTCTCTTACAAGCAAAATTTATTCAAAGAACTGTGCTAACATTCTTAACTATCTGCTAGCCGTGATAAAGAAATCCATGTACTTTATGTCCTTAGCTCCCACAATGTAGCCTAAATATTTGCCCTGGCATGCTTATACCGGTCCAAAAAAGTATTAGGTCATAGCCTGTTCCTCTTCCTTATTTGAAGGTGTTTTTACCTTTCTCTGCATTCCGCAAGTTGCTTCCTCCTTCCTTTGTTCTCCTCTGCCTTTGCCTCTTTTTAAAAGTTCTAAGTTGCTAGCCAGTCAGAACAAATACAGAATGTGAGGTCCGGTGCCAGTCAATGGAAACCAGACACAGCAGTAGGGTGGACATGTCAAGTTATAAATGACCCTATCTCCTTTGTTCGGTGTGCTCTCATGGCAAAACTGCTGGCGAGTGTACCCTTTCTGCAAGAAGTAAAAATGGCCTTGCAAGTAAATTAATGTTCAAGTGCTATTTCTTTATGGCACCGGGAAATAAGCATTTCAAACAATACTAAAAGAGCCATCATCCCTAGGTGATGCAATAGGTTTATTAATTGCCATTTAGACCTAAGAAAGTTGAATTTGTACAAAATCACACAATAGCTGAATGGCAGAGCTGAAACTAGAATAAAGTGATGAGGCTCACATTCACCCAGACAGGGGTTTTGTGTTTCTGGATATAGGCATATGTTTCTGGAGAAACACAGTCAACATTATCTCCTAAAGCAATTCCTTCCCTGCTTTCATTACCTTTTCCCTCTTGTCCCTCCCTAATACCCTCAAATCTCAGTTCAGGCCTAGACTCCTTTTGTGGGGTTTCTCAGCTATTTTGACTCTCAGGAGCTTTTATAATAGCTCACATCTAAATCGCTAATTTTATCACTTGACTCTTTGTGCCCATCTATATAGTTCTTTTATTTCTTCTAATGTGGCCTTCTGCACTAAATTGCTAAATGTCCCCACAATAGTAAACACCATGAGTTTCTTTTTTCAGAACAAATCAAGCCAGTATGCAAAGCACAGGAGAAACACTTGTAGATGGATTGCTCCCTCAGAAAAATAGCAGATCCCTGTTGCTTACCTACAACATCGGAAAAGTCTGAAACTGACTATGGCGGAGTGGATCAGAGAAATAATGATCAGAGGGCAGAAGTATCTGAAACGGGAGAGGTTACATCCTTGACTTATCTGAAAACCTTTCCCAGTCAGAATCCTAAGTGGCCCCAGGTGAACTTCTGAAACAGCTATTGATGGCCCATTAGTGGCCAAACAATGTTTAGTCTGTTCTTATCCCAACTTCACATCTCTGAGGCGCTTCTCACTCCTCCAACCCCCACCCTCCTTTTTTGGCAATTCCATCTTCTCCATCTTATCATGAGAATGTAAATGATCCTGTTTTTACTTTCTGATTACTCCTTCACCTTTCTAGATGTGGTATTTCTCCAAGTATTTTCCCCTCCCTATCTTTAATTAATATATTTAAACCAAGTATATATGGTTTCAAAAGTTAATAGTTCTGTTGCCTCCAAATTGATAGGGATTTTTATCAATTTATTCTCATTTTTCTATTTTTTGCTTTGTTCATTTTGGGGTTCTTTTATTATTTGTGTACATGTTCAGAGCTGTTCTTCATGGTGACTAACTCACTTTTTCACTATAAAAATGAATCACTTCATTCCTAATATTTTTTTCTTAAAATCTATTCTATATTTTTTCTGAAATACATATAGCTATGACAGGGTTATTGGCCAGTTTTTGACCAATATAACTTTTTTACTCCTTCTTTAACTTAAAATTATCTTAACAGCTTGAAGTGTGTCTCCTATCATCATCTAGCTGGAATTTTAGGTCAACCATGACTTTTTTTTTTTTTTTTAAGCTAGCAGATTTAATCTATTTCCACCCATATCCTATGCATTTCCTATTTTTATTTTATTTATGAAAACTAATCACTGCCTGAAGCTATCTCTTTAATGTATATTTTAAATATTTATCTCCATAATAATATAATATCCATAAGGAGTTGAGTATTGCCTGGCCTCTTTATTTCTGTTATCTCTAGTGCCTGTACCAAGTACACTTTTGAACACGAGTTTAAAAATAATAAAATGAACACTACAAAAAAGTCAACAATTCAAGGTTTTAAACATTGAGTTTCTACTCCATTTATCCCCAGAGGTAACTTATTTCAACATTTTTAAATGGTTTCTTAAGTATTTATCTCCACATTTCTAAGACATATGGGTACACTGTTTCATTTGTTTATAAAAATGCTTAGCCATCTTGAATTCATACTCTGAGGAAAAAAATTAGTTTTCTTATAAAATCCATCAATTTAAATTATTTTCCCTGTCCTCTCAATATAGTTATATTAACTTTTATATTAAATTTATAGTTATAATTTATTCTGCAATTGTTTCTACAGCTGAAATATACAGTATACTCTAATCATTTGTGTGCTTTGTGTATATATGTTATTGTGTATGTATGTGTGTGTATGTATACATATATATAACTTTTATATATACATGCTTTATATATATATCATATATACATACACATTTTATATATATAACTTTTCTGGAAGTGGACAATTGACTCATTTTATTTTCACTGGCTTACTTTTCTATGGTCTTATTACTAATGCATTCTCAAATGTTTTTCTAAATGTTCTAAAATGCATCAGACCATGTTAATGTGTAGGTTCCTTTTCCATTTCTCTGTCCAGGAGCCACCTGCCATCTCCACCTTCTCTAGTTCCTACTGTTGGTTCGGCAGCTGCTTGCAATTTCTGACCCAGGTCTCTTCTCAACCCTTGTATCTTTCACCCCTTTGCTGTTGGATCTTCTGTTTCCTGATTCTTGCATCTACTTCTTTCTTGGATTACTCTCTCATTTGTGTGTCATACATTCTCCATCCTCCTGATAAAGTGGAACTAGGAGTTAAGTTTTTGAGTTTCTGTATGCCTGAAAAAATTGTTTTTAATAATAATGACTTGCCTATGGAATCATAGGTTTGAAATTATCCTCTCAGAACTTTTATGATATTGCTCCACTGTCTGGTAGAGGCCAATGTTGTTTTTAGTGAGTCCCTTCTATATAATCTATATCTCTTAGAGCATTTCATTCATCATGTTCTGAAATCTTATAACAATAATGCTATGACATGCTGAGTACTCCGTGGGTCCTTTGTTACGCTATTTATTTGGTAAATACTTTTCTTTCTCTTTTTCCTGTTATTTGTAATTTTCTTGGGTCAGATTATAATTTTTTTCTATTAGTCTTCAATTTTGTCTTTTTTTCCCATATTATATTTATGTTTCTAGTTACTTCTGGGAGATTTTCTTGACCTTAACATTGCATCCTTCTTTGTATTTTTTCTACTTATGTTCACTTTTTCTTTTTCTTTTTTTTTTTTTTTTTTTGAGACAGAGTCTCACTCTGTCACCAGGCTGGAGTGCAGTGGCGCAATCTTGGCTCACTGCAACCTCTGCCTCCCAGGCTCAAGCGATTCTCCTGCCTCAGCCTCCTGAGTAGCTGGAATTACAGGCACATGCCACCAAGCCTGGCTAATTTTTGTATTTTTAGTAGAGACGGGGTTTCACCATCTTGACCTGTGATCCACCCGCCTCGGACTCCCAAAGTGCTGGGATTATAGGGATGAGCCACTGCGCCAGGCCTATTTTCAGTTTTCAAGATGTATTTTTCTCTATTACATTTTATGTCATCTTTTTTTTTGTTTCATAGATTAAATATTTTCCCCTCTAAAGAACAGTTATTATATTTTCCCAGATATTATTTTTTGTTCTCTACATTATTTCTATTCACTCAGTTTCTTTTCTAAAATGTATTTGTTTCGGTATTTTTCTCTTATATGGACATCAATTTTTATCTCCATATCTATCTATTTATCTATCTAAGGAGCTTCCTCAGAACAGAATATAAGGGTGTGACTTGTCAACTGGTGGGTTTCACTGGTGGGTGAGTTGTGCCAGACCAGCCAATATGCTGGTAGATGTCTGCTTACATGGGTCTTTCCATTAAATCAGTCACTTTTCCCAAAGATGAATATCTGAGAGACATAAACTTTGCTTTTGG
The DNA here is from genome assembly GCF_028858775.2 of Pan troglodytes. NCBI lineage: Eukaryota > Metazoa > Chordata > Mammalia > Primates > Hominidae > Pan > Pan troglodytes. Next base: position 20,504,852 of record NC_072409.2, read on the forward strand.
CATTCTGGAAGCCAAGTAGTGGCAGACTTCTAATCAATACATCTGTCTTCTATGCATCTGCTTTTTTTTTTTTCTTCTCAGTTTTGTCTAGTGTCCCTGAGAATGGAGTCCCACTGATTCAGTCTTTTAAGGTACACAGCATCCTATCTTATTTAGGGGGAGGGGAGTGGCAGGAACCAAGTGGCCTGCTTTGAAGGAGTTTTTCTGGGCCTCTCGCTGTTCTTTATACAGGCTTTCAACCGTCCCTTCTGTTTCCAGCTCCACCTATTACCTCTGACTTCAGAGGTACCTGTCACCTCTAATTCATGATTCTCTCCAGGTTTTCATAATGCCAATTACTCAGCTTTCTCTCACAGGCTAAATCAGTCACTACCTTTCATAATTGTATTGATAGTCCTCATTATCCATCAACCTTTTTCTAATTTGCTTTTACTCCATATGTTTAGCTCTTTGTTGGTCAGTCACTATCATTTCAGTTAAGAATGGAGAGTAGAAAGCTGAAACTGGATCCCTTCCTTACACCTTATACAAAAATTAATTCAAGATGGATTAAAGACTTAAACGTTAGACCTAAAACCATAAAAATCCTAGAAGAAAACCTAGGCATTACCATTCAGGACATAGGCATAGGCAAGGACTTCATGTCTAAAACACCGAAAGCAATGGCAACAAAAGCCAAAATTGACAAATGGGATCTAATTAAACTAAAGAGCTTCTGCACAGCTAAAGAAACTATCATCAGAGTGAACAGGCAACCTACAGAATGGGAGAAAATTTTCACAGCATACTCATCTGACAAAGGGCTAATATCCAGAATCTAAAATGAACTCAAACAAATTTACAAGAAAAAAACAAACAACCCTATCAAAAAGTGGGTGAAGGATATGAACAGACAATTCTCAAAAGAAGACATTTATGCAGCCAAAAGACACATGAAAAAATGCTCATCATCACTGGCCGTCAGAGAAATGCAAATGAAAACAACAATGAGATACCATCTCACACCAGTTAGAATGGCAATCATTAAAAAGTCAGGAAACAACAGGTGCTGGAGACGATGTGGAGAAATAGGAACACTTTTACACTGTTGGTGGGACTGTAAACTAGTTCAACTATTGTGGAAGTCAGTGTGGCGATTCCTCAGGGATCTAGAACTAGAAATACCATTTGACCCAGCCATCCCATTACTGGGTATATACCCAAAGGACTATAAATCATGCTGCTATAAAGACACACGAACACGTATGTTTATTGAGGCACTATTCACAATAACAAAGACTTGGTACCAACCCTAACATCCAACAATGATAGACTGGATTAAGAAAATGTGGCACATGTACACCATGGAATACTATGCAGCCATAAAAAATGATGAGTTCATGTCCTTTGTAGGGACATGGATGAAATTGGAAATCATCATTCTCAGTAAACTATCACAAGGACAAAAAACCAAACACCACATGTTCTCACTCATAGGTGGGAATTGAACAATGAGAACACATGGACACAGGAAGGGGAACATCACACTCTGGGGACTGTTGTGGGGTGGGGGGAGTGGGGAGGGATAGCATTAGGAGATATACCTAATGCTAAATGACAAGTTAATGGGTGCAGCACACCAGCATGGCACATGTATACATATGTAACTAACCTGCATATTGTGCACCTGTACCCTAAAACTTAATGTATAATAATAATAATAATAATAAAGAATGGAGAAAGATCAGACAAAGTCTGTGTGCAATCTACTGTGTTTAACTTTAGGTCCTGTTTTCTCTTCCATATTCTTTTTTTCTTTTACACAAAGTTTTAGTCATTTTATGCTTAGAAAAGTCTCATATCTACAGTCACAGCCTGAACCAGTCCTACCATGCCGTTTTCTTCTAGTGAAACTCAGAGGTTTTGCCAACACTGCAAATTTGTTGTAACCAAATTAGAATAAACGCATCATCATTCCTGACCACAAAATAAACTCTTTGTTAATGGTCAATAGCATAATCCAAAAGAGAATTAACCCTTTTACCTTTAACTATGATCAGCAGAATTTACAAAGCCTACTCTGAAACTTAATTTGCACTCTCTTATTCACCAAACGATTATTGAATGCCTCCTCCACGTCTAGCACTGTGTTATAACTGGGTGATGGAAGAATAGGACATTTTATCTGCTCTTGCAGAGCTCACACTTCCATGAAGAAAACAAAAATGTAAGCAGAAAATTCGCATGTAATGTGATAAATGCTTTAATAGGAGTGATCACAGGATTATATGGTCAGGGAAGACTTCCCAGAGGACAGTGCCTGAGTGGAATATTGAAGAATGATCAGTAAAAAAGGAAATGAAGAACATGCTTGGCAGAGGAGGTACAATGTGCAACTGCTAAGAGGCATAAAACAAGTGGGTTTTATTCAGAGGAATGGTAAGTAATTCAGTCTTCTTAGACCCCACAGAGGCAAAGTTGAAGTGGAGAAAATGAATACTAGAGGCACACCTGAGGCCTGGCCATGAAAGGCTTTAAATGTGATTTTAGGAATGTGTGAATTCCCAGGGGACTTAATTTTCCATTTGCTAATGAACATTAACAAATCCTTGTTTTTGACCTTAGACATTTGAATGTTTGTGCAAATACATGTTAACACACATAAGCATATGCATGTGCACTCACATGGATCCTGTGAATGCCAGATTCCTGGATTTTCACATTCCCCATGTTGGACAGGGGAATGTTTGTCCCCTGAGGCAAATGAAACAGAGCCAGGAATATTGGGTATGGGGCATGTGATACACATAGAGTCAGAGTCAGAACTTCCAATAGCGAGGCAAGTCCATTTCAAGCATCTTGTTGGAAATCAGAAGCACAAACATATCTGGGGGCTAAAAAAGAAAGCTAAAAAAAAACCAAACTGATCTCTCTAACAATTGGATTTCCTAATTATAAAGTGCAATAAGCTTGTTGCTCCTGGGACTGTGGTCAGAAGCCATACAGACATTCTCAAGGGATGATGCAGACGTAATTTGTACCCTGGGTGAAATAATCTTTCCAGCCTGAAAAAAGAATTGAAGTCTAAAGCATATTGACAAAATGAGTTTCCCTGATTTCTGGGTTCTAGAAAGAAATGGCAAACTCAGAATTTGAGGAAGTCCATACCAGACGATCATGAGAACATAACAAATAATTGGAAAAAAATGAGACCATATGCATAGATGGCTTATTATAATTTATTTTTAAAAATTTAGGCCAGGCATAGTGGCTTACACCTGTAATCCTAGCACTTTGGGAGACCAAGGCAGTTGGGTCGCCTGAGCTCAGGAGTTTGAGACCAACTTGGCCAACATGGTGAAGCCGCATCTCTACTAAAATAATAATAATAAAGAAATAGCCAGGTATGGTGGTACACACCTGTAGTCCCAGCTACTTGGGAGTCTGAGGCACAAGAATCGCTTGAACCTGGGAGGTGGAGGTTGCAGTGAGCCAAGATCAGGCCACTGCACTCCAGTCAGGGTGACAGAGCAAGACTCCATATCTCCCCACCAAAAAAAAAAAAAAAAAAAAAAAAAAAAAAAAAAAAAATTATGCCCGGCTTTTAATTTGATGCTTATAACCTCTTGAGGAAATAAGAGCAATTTACATCAGCTTTATATATGCAGATAAAGAAGTACATCGGAAGAAACTGAAATTGGCTCAAGGTCATACAAGCAGGATGTCACTTAGCCTAAGTTAAAATCTTAAGCCTCATGTTTAGCAGTCTAGAACCCACCTATCACTCTTCTTTGCCCCGATTTTCTCTCTTGCTGGATCATATATGTATGTAGAAGTTGGTCTGGGCTCTTGGGACTCAGACAGACCATGTAGTGCTTAATTCAAATTTTCATGGTAGCCATGGTAGGTGACAGACATTTCAGGACCCCTTTATAAGAAATAAAATGTTCCAAAGACCATAATCTGGAGTTTATTTAAGTTCTTAGAACTTACATGCCTTGGTCTTTGTGACAGCAAGAAATAAGGGGTTAAAGATGGAGCAGGAGGGAGGATAATTGACATGTGGGCTTATTGGTCTTTCCCCAGGCCATCTGGGAGCTTAAATAGCCAACAGTTAATTAAAAATAAACTGACACTTTACTTTAAGGATAGTTTTAATAACCATTTATAAATGTTACATTAAAAATTCATACACTGTTATCAACTCCTGCTAAGGATTCACAGCACAATGAAGGTGTTATGAATGTTTTATAGGTACTGGGGAGAAGGCTTTTTTTTTTTTTTGTAGAGATATTTTCAGAAGACTATTTGTCTTTTCTGGGCCACATCATAAGTACTTAAGACAACAGCGGCTTATGGAGTGAAAACAGCTCCCAAATTTCAGGTTGTGATCTTGCCCTCTCACGTGTTACTGGCCATAGTTCTTGCCTTAAGCATAGTGTGTTCCTCGCAGAGTGTTTGTTCCAAGTAGTAGATGAAATAGAGAAGATAAATAGGGCAGCATAAAATGGTATAAGTGAATCCACTACCTAAAAAGATTTTGCATGATGCTGATAAATATAATAAGCAGAAACTTAAAGTAGGATGTAAGAGTTAACTAGGTAGTTGTTATAGCTGGTGACCCATGCATTCTGCTAAACAACAGTATCTGTTCTGCTTTTGGACATCTGTGGCACCATGAAGCACTAGATTCTTATCTGCCCTGTTTTTCACATCCTGTGAACTTGTGAACTATCACAATTTGCCATAGACATATTTTTTGACCGTAGGTTTGGGTACACATGGGTTCTATCAGCAAATGGCAACTGAACAGAATTTCAGCTCAGAGTTAAGAACAAGTCTCTTCCTCCAGCTGCTGCCTTTTTTCTTCCAGGCAGGAACCATGAAGCTGTATATATTGCAAAGATTGCAAAAGAGAACTTAAAATTGACTGCTTCACAGTTGACAATTGGAAAGGAAATTTCCTTGTTCAAGAACCAAGAATTATAAGCTGTACCTTTTAACAGCTTAGGGTCTGTGACTTTGAACAAATGCACGCTTGTATTGTAAAGCCCTGGACAATCGCCTCCAGTGATGGCCCAGCTTCCAAGGTAAAGCAAAAGGAACAGAAATATAAGTCAGTGGTACTTTTGCTTTTATTTATCTATTTTCCTTATAGTTCTATAAGTACAGATCAGTATTGTTTGAACTTCTACACTCATTGATAAGAAGCTTCTGGACTGTGGAATGAATCTAGCTCTTGATGTCATTCGGAATGATTAAAATGTCAGTAGGAACCTATGATGACAGAAACGTAACGCAAGCTTTATTAGTAATAACCTAATAGGACTTAATATGAGAAATGCTTTTAGATGAGCATCAGTTTATATTTTAGGCACCATTGGTTTCTCAGTGTCTTTCTCACATATTTCATTGAGACTCATTATGTCCCTCCCTTTGTAATCATTCTATTGTCTGAATGGAGTTTGTATGTGTTACGTCTATTTCTATTTATTTATTTAGATGGAGTCTTGCTCTGTTGCCCAGGCCAGAGTGCAGTGGCACGATCTCTGCTCACTGCAACCTCCGCCTCCTGGGTTCAAGCGATTCTCCTGCCTCAGCCTCCCGAGTAGCTGGGACTACAGGCATCCACCACCATGCCTGGCTAATTTTTGTATTTTTAGTAGAGGCCAGGTTTAACCATGTTGGCCAGACTGGTCTTGAACTCCTGACCTCAAATAATCCACCCACCTTGGCCTCCCAAAATGCTGGGATTACAGGTGTGAGCCACCGTGTCTGGCCTATTTTTTTTAATTAATCATGGCCTAGAAATAAAATATCACAATTATTATCGCATATTATAGGACCTGTATGCATCTGTGCATCTTGATTTTTCTATAATTATTTTGTTTTTGGAGTTCTAAAACAAGCATTACTAATCTTTTGAAATTTCAAAATTATATCAAAGTTGATTAAATCAAAGTCTTACACTTTAACTTCCTCCAGTAGAGACAGAAAGACTCAGACGAAGAGAGAGCAAAATGGATAGAAAGGAAACCAGTATGAGAGCAACAGTGAGAGAGACAGAGAAAATAATGACACAAGAACAAGAGAGAGAACAAGGGAATGTGTAGGGAGGAGAGAAGGCATAGGGAAGAGACAAAGTGAGGGAGAGAAGAAGAAAAGGAGATGCAAGGAAATGTTACATTTCTGGAGCCAGTTAAAATAATGCATAGTTATCATAGGGTCTCTATTAAAAGTTATTATAAGCTCAGCTCTGGAAGCCATTAGGTGGGTGTCTTAACAGTTGAAAGAGTCCAGGACTTCAACTTATTGTGCTGATACTACCACAGCCCCCACTTTCCTGCTTCAGTTTCCTCCTTTATAATATTGGGAAAAGTATAAAACCTTCCAAAAAAAATAAGATAATAGCTTATTCCTACTATATTAGGAATTGCTGTGAGAATTCCTATTGCTGTGAGAATCCAAAGAGATAATGAATATAATTTAATGTAGTACTTTCCAACCATATATCTTCATACAAAAGATATCGCCATCCTTCTAAAGATACATTTTGGGGGCAACAAAATTGTATGTGGTAAAACAAAAACAATGAACAATAGACAGCCGGATTCTTCCTTCACAGTGAATTCATTCTCTTCCCTTTTCCCACCTTCCTTCTGAGGTTTTTGCCTATAAACCTGGTTTTCCCATTGCCATCCATGGGCTGCCACTTTGTTCTTTACAAATCTATATCTGGAAGGCCAACTTCACTAACATGTGCACAAGAGGGATTACTGCTGCTCTGGCTTCAAAAAGTTTGTTTTGTTTGTTTCATCCTTTCATTCAAACGGGCTGGATCAGACTCCCACTGCTCCTCAGTCTTATCAGCTACTATGTCTGTCATGGATTTTCAGCAATACAGAGAAAAAAAAAAGCACTTACTGTTGACTGCATTCTTACTATCCTCATCACATATACAGACAGATTGTCTTTCTAGTGAACTGTCTAAGCTCCTTCCCACTTGTACTTTCTCACATTTTGACCTATGGAAGTATACCATATGGCTGCATCTCTCTGTGCATTTGAAGATAATAATTAGCCTTTAGCATTCAGAGTGTTAAATCTTTATAATTCATTACCCTTTATATAAATGGAAAGATTACTGTACTTGGGTTGGGGATGGAAGCCTGGAATTTTTCTTGTTCCTGCCAGTAACTGGCTGCTATCTGTGTGGCACCGGGGTAATCACTTGCTACAGTTTCCTCTGTTTTCCATATATGAAGTTAAAAGAGGAACTCAGTGGTGGCAAATGGTAGCTACCTCCAAGGCTACAAAAGCCAAACTAATATTAGAATTGTATATATTCACTAACTCTATAGAGCTCCAGCCTGAGAATTTAAGAAGTATTGATGGAAGAAGTAGTCTTTGATCTAGATCTTGAAGGTTAAGAGTCAGGTAGGTGAAGATGGATGTACGGCATTCCAGAAGAGTTCTAGAAATATGTTAGAGCAGCAAACTCATTCATTTATTCACCTATCCAACATCTACTAATTGAATGTCTAGTCTGTGACAGTCACTGCTCTAGGAGCTAAGAATAGCAGGGAACAGCACAGACAAAAGTAATCTTTCTCTCATGGAGCTTGCATTCTAGATAGGACAGAACTAGCAATTGCACTTATCTGGATCAGAAAATGCAATAAAGGCAACAATGATAATTGTGTTGAATTATACTGGAGTTCAACAATGAAGAGCCTTTACTTCCAGCCTAAGTTTGTGTTTCATGGTAACTGCTATGGTTGTAATGCCCCCTCTAAAACTCCTGTTGAAATTTAATTTCCATTGTAACAGTGTTGAGAATCCAGACCTATAAGAGGTGCTTAGGTCCATGAATGGATTAATGCTGTTACTTCAGGAGTGGGTTATTGATAAAAAAGGAGGAATTTGGCCCAATTTCCTCTCTTTTTCTATCATATGATGTACTTCCACCATGTTACAATGCAGCAAGAAGGCCTTCACTAGATGGACTTCCTGAATCTTGGACTTCCCGGCCTCCAGAACCATGATTTAAATCAATTCCTTTGCTTTGTACAGTGTCCAGACTATGGTATTCTGCTACAGCAGCAGAAAATGGACTAAGACAGTAATACATTAGTGCTTACTCTCAAAACTTGCTAATGGTCATGGAGAATGATAGAGACTTTTCGGGAAGAACAGGCCTCATGGTGATACAACCTTGACAGTGATTACAGACAATACAGCTATAAAAGTGGGAGGGGAAAAGAAAGTGTTGCATTCATAATGAAAAGAACTTGGACTTTGAAATCGATCCATACATACTAGTCATAAGACGTCGTTATTTAATCTCTCTGAGTGTTGATTTCTTTATTTATAAAATAAAGCCCACTTTATATTCTTATTGTAAGGATTAATTTAAAGAATCAATTTACTCACCTAACACAGTGTCCAGTACTTAGTAGCGCAGTAGATGGTAATAAACTATTTTAGTTTCACTCTCTTCCAAGTGGGTGACAACTTGGCTGAGAACTAGCCAGAGGAGAGAAACTTGACAGGTGTTGCTGAAGAAGCAAATGAACAAAAAATTATACTGAGAAACAAGAGTTCTCCTCCCCAAGCAGAAAAGTCTTGGGGGTTATACATTGCTTTGCTGGAGGGAAGACATTAGGAAAAAAGTCATTTGCTGAAATATGAAAAACAAAAAGATTTGGGCTGGGCGTGTTGGCTTATGCCTGTAATCCCATCAGTTTGGAAGGCTGAGGCAGGTGGATCAGGAGGTTAGGAGTTCGAGACCAGCCTGGCCAACATGGTGAAACCCCATCTCTACTAAAAATACAAAAATTAGCGGGATGCAGAGCGGGCACCTGTAATCCCAGCTACTCGGGAGGCTGAGGCAGGAGAATTGCTTGAACCAGGGAGGTGGAGGTTGCAGTGAGCCAAGATCATGCCACTGCACTCGAGCCTGGGTGACAGAGCAAGACTCCATCTCAAAAAAAAAAAGAAAAAAGAAAAAAAAGAAAAATTGTATCACACTATGTCTGGTTAAATGTTTCCATTGTGAGTTATGAAAATCACATTCTATTTATAAATAGCAGTGTTCATGAACATGATTCCATCCACAGTAAAAACCTTTGACATATAGGACACATTGTAGAGTCTTTCTTACAAATTAAAATACAAAGAACTAAAGAATAGATTCAAAGCCCAGACCATGGCCATTCAATGAGAGTGGTGAGCCCAAGAATGTAAATTTTCTAATTTTGATTTCAAAATTCCTTCTACTAGATCTATCCTTATTTTTATTGAAAAGTGCTGTCCAATGAAAAATAAAAGTCCTTAATCCTATTTCATTAAAACATACTCTTTGGTGGAAAAGATATATCATCAAAAAGAAGCTACAGATAATGGGTTCATAGATGCAATGAGCTGGAAAATTTCAAAAGTCTAGTTTCATATTCTAGCTGTGAGTTTTACTAGTTGTATAAAATAAATAGGAATCTCATGTATTTGCATTTGTAGATACGATAATCTTTGAAATTATTTAGCTTTATGCCTGGCTAGTTAAGTATCTATAAAGCAAAGGTATAAATAACTGTGTGGAAATTTTATCCAATGAGCTATGCAATGCATTACTCCTCTCCAACTGCCAAAGCCAGACAGCCAGCATTGGCTTGGCCAAACCAATGCTAAATAGCTCATTTTTTTCATGACAGCTTGATCAATTTCTGGAAAGTACTGATGGTCTTTTTACATTGAGTTAAAATGTGCTAGTGGTCATTGTTCTTTGGAAAATAGACTCCAGATTCTAATTCTACATACAATGTCTTCTTCACATTTCAGTTCTTAATATGTCTGAAATATGCATTATAACCTACCTAAGCCTCCTTTTCTCAAGCTTAACATTCCAGTGTTCCTCAGATAGTTTACATATTATATTAGAACACAATTTTGAAACTGTTATCCAGCTCTGTGGCTCATGATTAGTACAATGAACTCTTCCACAAACTGAGTTTTTAAGAAATCTGTTTAATTCCAGCCAATTTCATGTGCCAGTAGCAACATAAACAGTTTACTTGTAGACACGTTTCTTCACTTCTTAAATATGACCTACTTCTTCATATTCTAACCTCTGTACTTTCTTCTCTTCCTTCCCCCATCCCCCCTTAATCGTAGGTACCCTGAGCGTCTTCAGGTTACACTTTTTTTCCTTAAGCCATTTTGTGCATGCAGTTGTAAGGACTTACTGTGTGTAACTTCATTAGTTGGCCCTTTAACTTTCAAACATTTCATCCTTTCAGAGTTGTATCAATGGGTGCAAAGGTCATATCTCTAATTTTTATCCTTGCTGCAAGTTTGAGTTTGAATCAGCCTTTGCCACTCAAGAGCCTTCTCAATTGTACTCTTTACTGGTTGGTATTGAGAAGTAACTTTCTTTTCTAACTCTTACAGTCCCTGGATTGATTAATTCTCTCTATTCCCTTACATTTCAATTTACAAGCTGGCTAATACATTTCTGAGATCACCTCTTTATTAGTGCATTGCCAGACAGAACCAGAAGGACTAAATTCCCTTTCATGCCATTTCTTCTACAGCCACAAGTTCACAAGCTATGTAATTTTCTTCCCAACTTACCATAGATAATTTTTTTTTTTACCAATTTTGCTGTTTCTCTGCAAAATAGAAAATATGATCTTCCCAACTTCTGATCAGTTTGTTTACCACCTGTCAGCCAATCATTAATGGGATGGCACATATATGAGGGACTTTTTGCAGCAGCCCAGTTTCTAAGTGTCCCACTACATCAGTCAGGGTAGGGAAGGCTTCAGTAGTAAACAATATAAAACTCTCAGTTAGTTAAGACAAATAACAATGTTTACTCGTGTTCTGTGCCCAGCTCACATCAGCTGAGGGCTCAGCTCCGGGTCATCCTCACTCTGAGATCCAGCTTAATGGAAGGACTGCCACCTGGATTTTTGCCAGGCATGTGACAGGGCTCTAAAAGCTTCTGGTTAGAAGTTATATAAGTCACTTGCCACCCAATTCCATTGTCCAAACCAAGTCAGATGAACACAGCCAACTTCAGTGTTGGGTAGCAGCCAAACAAGCATAGTGTAAATCTATGGAAAATAGATTCTAGAGAGGCAAGAAAGGAAGAATAGCAATCAAGAGAGTTTTTTGTTATGGAAGCCAAGGGGTAAAAATGTTTTATAGGGAGGAATGTTATTGACAACATGTTAGTGAGAAGTAAGATGAGAACATATAGAGACTTACACTATAAAAATACTTATAGTATTACTCATTCCAATTAGTAATATTTGGGATTACTCTAAAAACTCTAAAACATTGAGATGCAGAGATGTGATCTCACCCTGACTAAGACAAGTGCAATTTTTCTTAAATTGCTCCAAAGTTTGCCTATATCAAAGATGAATTCTCCTACAAACTCAGAACTCCAATGTGTAAAATTCTCTCTCAGTTTTCAAATAAAATAGGGTCCTACTGACACATCAGCAGGGAATCACACATTTTATATTTGGAGCTTCTCACTTCCTCCTGAACTACGTAAGAAATTCTGGAGGCAACACAGCCCCAAAGGAGGTCTAGCTTCATTACCAGAAGTCAGCTAGGGCTGGTTACTATCATTACCATAGTTTTGTAAGAATAAAGAAAATCAGCTCCACCTATGATGTCAATCACCTGCTGATCCAGGTGCCTCGGTAGGTTCTCGGGCCTTTAAGGAAAGCTCATTCCACTCTCTGAGTGCAAAAACTAGCCATAGATATCCCTTGCTTGAGTTCTTAGACTTGTCCACCTTGGTATTTGCTTCTTGCATTCTCAAATGTGGCTATGCCTCAGAAAGCTGGACCTCTCAATAACAGTAAGCTGTATTTGCTTAATGTTGTTGTCTCTCACAAACTAAGGACTATTGTCTCCTTTTTCCCAGTGGTCCACACCTCCAAGATTTTAGCAATATTGCTTTTCCAAGTCTTGAAATCCAGAGTCTAATTTCATCACCTTTTTGAGATAATGGGACTCCACACACACCTGTCTTGGGGCTATTTACACACTTCTAAGATCTTCTATGTGAGGGGGAATGGGAGAATGCTGTTTTCATTAACTCAAAATGAATTTATTCTCCTAAATGTGACCATGTTGACTTTCAGTCACAGCTCTCTCCTGGATAAATCAAAACAAAACAAAAACAAATCAATGAACAAGCAAAACCTACATAAGCCTGCTCTCCTGCAGAGCCTCCCCCCAACTATTCAATGATTCTCTATTAGTGACCATTATATATTTTGTAATTAATGTTTTCAAAATGCAATAATTTTAGTAAAGGAAAAACATGAGTTTAAATGTCAAGATGCACCTGGCAATCAATGCTTGTTGAATGAATGAATGAATACTATGTATCCACTATTTTATGCTGTTTATAGTTCTAAACGATGTCATCAATGTACCAATAATGTGGAAAATTACTTGAATTACTTGAGAGCATTACAGCAGCTGCCACATCAGCAATTATTTTGCCAGTTGTTCAGAGGTTGTGAAAATTAACACAAGCTGGAAGAAACACTGACAATATATCTGGGAGCCATTTTTTTTTTTTTTTTGCCTGTAATAAAGGTGATTTCTTTAGATAAAACACCATCTGCAAGATCATAGAGAATGAAAGGCACAGTGAACAGAGATCCGCATCAAACAAATTCTAAGAACATAAAGCTCCATAGAAGAACTCACTTAACACCATGAGCAACTAAACAGACTGTGGCTAAGCTCTGATATCACATAGGCAATATGATTTGCTTACCTTTGAGGTTGGAGCACATAAATGCTAAGGTGGTTTAAAAGAAAACTCTTAAGGAGGTGCTGCCTGTGCCAATGAGTCGGTGTTCTCAGTGAATTCATCAGAATCAAACAGGTGGTGAGAATCTACCGTGGTTCAGGCACTGAGCTAGGTCCTAGTCACAAAGAAGTGAACAGACATGCCTCTGCCCTCTTGAAACTCACAGCCCTGTTTTTAGTACATACTTCATAAGGATTTCATTGAGAAAAGCAAGAGAAAGAGAAAGAAAAGCCAGAATTATTTTGAATAGTCTGTAAAGACTGTACTCTTAACTCCAAAAGTTGAGGTCAGATGTTTCAACATATTTATCAACACCCAACTCATTTCCCTCATTCATGTCCTTCCTTTCCCCTTGCACAGGGGCAAACAAACCTCCACACACTCACTTTTTGGCCTGTGTAGTCCCCTTTTTCCTCGTCCCTTCCTAAATTTGTTAGTCTGAGCTAACTCACCCATGTCTCCCCTGCAGCACTTTTAATCTATTCTCCATAACTCTGAGGTAAGGGTCATTTATATATATTTTTCAAACAACAACAACAACAATATTTCAGAGAAAATGAAAACCAGCACTTAGTGGTCAAAAAAACCCATTAGGGCAAATTCAGAGTTCTGTCTCCCTCCACTGTTCAGCCTGGGGAGCAGCAAGCCACTTCCCGACTCAGGTGCACCCTGAGACCCAGCTGTATTGACTTACACCTGAATGCCTCTTCAAATAGGGGCAAAACGTCGAAGAGTGTGTCAGTGGGAGAATCAAACACTGCTGCTGAGACTGTCACTCTGCTACCCCTAACACTGCTGTTACTGATGCAAAATTCAATTCCAGAATGTTGACAAGTTGTATTATAAGTTCACAAATACCCTAAGCCTTTAACCTAACCCTTCCCTGTGGTCACGATCTCAGAATTCATCTAAGGGGATGAATGGCCAAGTGATGGGGAGGAAGGCTCAAGGCTGGTAAGCAGAAGCACAGGGCCATGGTGCAGATGCTGACATTTTCTTATTGCGGGACTTACCTGCTTTTCGAGGAAGTCACATACACTGTCTAGATCTCTGTCTTCATCAGCAAAAGGAGAAGATAATGTGTAAATAAGAATATGAAATGAATGGAATGATAAAGTTTTGAAATTGGAAGTGACTTTAAATTTGATTTGCTCTAACTTCCTCACCATCCTTGAAGCAAACTAAAGCAAAGGAGTTCTCAAACCTGCAACTTAGTAGAATCACCTGGGAACGTTTTTAAAGTGTCAATGCCTAAGCCCAGCTTACAGCAATTTCTTATTTAAATAGTCTGGGTTAAGGCTCAATATTAGTACTTTTTAAAAGCTCTCTGTGGGATTCTAATATGAAACCAAATTTAAAACAATACCTATGTGGGCACACACACACAGGCCTATAGAGAAGAAAATGCTGCCCAATATCCATGGAAGGACCTGCTGGAGGACAGAATCAGGATATAAATGCCTATCTTATATATTCTAATACAGTGCTGTTTCTGTAACCTCAATGGGGAAATCACCCACTCTACTCCCTCCAGCTGGGTGCAATTTTTCTCTTTATGATGCCACCAGAATACTTATCGCCTCTTATAAAAGTGATTGATTTACATCCATTACATAGATTTTATAAGACTAGAAACTTCGTAAGAATAGAGACCACAGTGTCATTTCTGTATATTCTGTAGTGTCAGTCACTGTGCTAAAGTGCTCTGCACAAAGGAATGTAAGCTGAATGCTATGAGTCATCCACTGGCACCTCACTTCCCATTCCCTACCTCCTTTATCCCAAGCCTTCATTTTCCAGGACTAATCCATCCAAATTCCTTTTCTTTTCTCATTGCTTCAATTATTCAGGTTCTCTGTCACATCTCTGCTGAATATTGCTCTTTTATTTTCTTTCTCTTATTCAAAGCACTCTAACCCTTTCAACATACCTTCACATGACCAGCTACAATACGTAAAATAATTAGTGACTCTTCAGTATCTTGGGATTAGTTTCACTCTTCACATACTATTCTTGGGATTATGATTAAGGGGCCACGAATGAATAAGCTGTTTCCTCTAAGGATGAAACGAAATTCCCTTGGGTCAGTCCCAAAGCTGTTGTATATTTGAACATTTGCTTGTATTCCATCCTCCAATTATGCTTTGCTCTTTGTTACGGATATTTCCTACCTTGATGGAGGCCACTACAACACTAGCTCGCTCTCTCTCTTTCTCAGACACATCTACACATATCTCCATCTTGCAATGCACTGATTTTAAATATTTTCATTCTTATTTATCCAGTGCCATCTTCTGTTTTTTATTAATATGACTCTTGTCTATATTTCTAGGGGCAAGTACAATTCTAGCTCTTTGTCTTTTACAAAGTCTCTCTGACCGCCTAGCCACTGTTTTTTTTTTTTTAACTTTTATTTTAAGTTCAAGGATACAAGTGCAGATTTGTTACATAGATCTACTTGTGTCAGGGAGGTTGGTTATACGGATTATTTCATTACCCAGGTATTAAACCTAGTACTCATTAGTTATTGTTCCTGATTCTCTCCCTCCTACCTCACCAGCATCTGTTATTTTTTGACTTTTTTATAATAGCCATTCTGATTTCTGTGAGATGGTAACTCATTGTTGTTTGATTTGCATTTCTCTAATGATCAGTGATGTTTGCATTTCTCTAATGATCAGTGATGTCGAGCTTTTTTTAAATATGATTGCTGGCTGCAATATGTCTTCTTTTGAAAAGTGTCTGTTCATGTCCTTTGCCTGCTTTTAAATAGGTTTTTTTCTTGTAAATTTGTATAAGTTCCTTATAGAGGCTGGGGAACAAAGAAGACAGTAATGTAAATCCCTTAGTATAGGGTCTGGAACTAAAGTTCTTAGTAAATGGTAGATGTTATTACCACTAAATAGAACACTCCTGGCTCTGCTCTGCTCTTTACTTTCTGTGTGATCTTGAGTAGAGCACCCACTATCCCTACACCTACAGGCTCCACACTAGATGGATTTGGACAATCAGCAGTCCTTATGTGATGGTAGCCTCCCAGTGGAACCTTTTCAAATGCATGAGAGAGGGATTTGTTGTTGTTGTTGTTGTTTGTTTGTTTTGTTTTGTTTTAATGTGGAGAGGCATTTCTGATTGCCTTAATGACAGGAGTGCCTTTGGCCTTGAGTAGGGGAAAGGCAAAGAGGCAACATATTAAGCCCTTTCTAGCCCTGTACAACTCTTGCCCAAAAACAAAAGCACTCTCATTATGAAATACTGTACTAAATATTTCTAAGGTCCTTTCAAGGTTTAAAATATCGCAGTACTAATATTAGACTTTTTGCTGAGATGTGACTGCCTGCCAAAGGGTTTTTTTATTTATTTATTTTTTCGAGATGGAGTCTCACTCTGCCACCCAGGCTGGAGTGTAGTGGCATGATCTCGGCTCAGTGCAACCTCCGCCTCCCAGGTTCAAGTAATTCTCCTGCCTCAGCCTCCGAAGTAGCTGGGATTACAGGCACCCGCCACCATGCCTGGCTAATTTTTGTATTTTTAGTAGAGACAGGGTTTCACTATGTTGGCCAGGCTGCTCTTGAACTCCTGACATCAAGTGATCTGCCTGCCTCAGCCTCCCAAAGTACTGGGATTATAGGCATGAGTCACCACGCCCAGCCTGACAAGGTTTTAACCTTTATCACTTATTAAAAATTTAGCTCAGCAATACTCATCAACTACCCAGTACTTAAAACACAGGGTTATGTATTTATAATTAATATAGATTAGATATTATTTTCTGTGCAGTTTGGAAGACAAGTCAATTTGGAGCCTCACACAGCTGCTCAATAATGCAAACGATGCCTATTTAAATTAGCATATTACAGTGCTTTAAAAGTGTGGGAAGCAGCTTGGCAGAGTTGGAAAAACACCGTCTGGAAGCAGAGAAACCCATTTTTTAATACTGGATCTGTCAATTATTAGCTCTGTGAATTGGGCATATATTTACTTTTGTGGCCCCCTTTTTCTTCAATTAGGGAAGGAGGCAAACAAGTCTGCTTCAAAGGCTGCTGTAAGAATTAGAGTGACTCTGTTTAGAAAGATTGGCATATTGGTGGCTCAATAAATGGCATTCATAATCATTTTTATTATTCTTTTCGTCATGAGGAAGATATTTATTGGTTCCTCCTACTGTACTAAAAGAGGAAATGCAATTTTGGATCTGGGCCTTGGAAGATAATTAAGTTTTGGTCCAGTGGATAAGTGGGCAAGTTTATGGTCACAGAATGCAATGGTCTTAATCTACGTTTTTGTTCTTTCCACAAATATGTATTGAGTTGCAATTACATACCAAGTACTGTTATAGGTCCTAAAGATAAAATGCAGATGGTATCTGCACTCATATAGCTAGCACCCTGGAGGGTATTGCACTGTGTCTGTTCAAGAAATAGTAACCACAAGGCCGGGTGCGTGGCTCATGCCTGTAATGCCAGCACTTTGGGAAGCCGAGGCGGGCGGATCACGAGGTCAGGAGTTAGAGACTAGCTTGGCCAACATGGCAAAACCCCGTCTCTACTAAAAATACAAAAATTAGCCGGGCGTGGTGGCAGGTGCCTGTAATCCCAGCTACTCGGGAGGCTGAGGCAGGAGAATCGCTTGAACCTGGGAGGCAGAGGCTGCAGTGAACCAAAATCATGCCATTGCACTCCAGCCTGGGTGACGAGCAAGACTCCATCTCAAAAAAAAAAAAAAAAAAAAAAAAAAAAAAAAAAAAAAAAGAAAAGAAAAAGAAAGAAGGAGTAACCACATGCTGCATATTCTGCATTTTCAAAACTTGTTTTTACAACCGGGCACAGTAGCTCATACCTGTAGTTCCAGTAGTTTGGGAGACTGAGGCAGGAAGATCACTTGAGTCCAGAAGTTCAAGACCAGCCTGGGCAACATAGTAAGACCTCCATCTCTAAAAAAAAAAAATACAAAAGTTGGCTAAGTATGGTGGTGTGTGCCAGTAGTCTCTGCTATTCAGGAGACTAGGGTGGGAGGATCGCTTGAGCCCAGGAGGTCAAATCTACAGTGAGCCAAGATCAGTCTATTGCACTCCAGCCTGGGCAGCAGAGTGAGACCCTATTTCAAAAAAAAAACAAACAAACTTGTTTTTACAATTTTCAGGAATGCAATTGAGAAGAGCATCACACTGGACCTATAGCAATATTTCTACTTATCAGCTATATTGCTTATACAAAGAAATCATAAATCTTTCAAGTTTATTTTATCTAGGGGTTGCACCTTTTCTAACATAGTACACACACACACACGCACACACAGTTACCTCTGTGAGTCAATAGCATGAATATTAATGGGCATATTATTTACTCAGGCTAGCCTTAATTTTTCTCATAATTCAGTTTGATTTGTAAAGATCCTTGGTCTATTACTTTGAAATATGATTTGGCAGTAAAAATGTTTAGAGAAGGTAAGACTTTGCTTGGTCTTACAAACAAATTTGTCCTGGGCAGCTCTTTTTAAAAAAAAAAAAAACTTTATCACCTCTGAATTGATAACAAATATTATTGAGAGATATTTACATGCCTATTACTCTTATTTCAAGGCTTTCTTTGACTTATACTTACTGATCATTGTTTTGAACTCACAACTTGCAATATTACGTTTCTCTTCCTGAAAAAGTGGGAAATGATTTTAAGTAATTTTTAAATCTATGGCTAGAACAAGCTGATCTTATTTTCAATTTAAGGATATCAAGACATATTGAAGCAATATTAAATGTTTGAATTACCCCAATTAAATCTGCCATGTATCTCTGCCCCAGAATACCAGTGACCTTTGGCTGACACCTCAAAAATAGTTAAACATATCAATTTACATTATCCAAATAAGCTTTGGGTATCCATTACATCACATGTACTATAGTAGATACTGATGAATAAGATATTAAATTATGGCTCATGCCTCAAGGAGCTTATAGTCTAATAGAGAAAATAGTCATAAACATGTCAACAGGCTATTATAACAAGTAGATATTAGAAGTATATCACAGAGGAGGGAATGATTATCTGGTTGGGCAAATGTCTGGGAAAAAATTGTAGGACCCAGGCAGACGATTTATTACAATGGAGTTGATACTAGTTAAACAAAATTCCCTCTACTTGGGGTTGAGAAAGAAACAGAGAACATTATCAACAACTGTAATAGGTCAGAGTTCTTGAACTTCCTTTTCCACTTCACTCTTCTTCCTGGAGTGACTGGCAGAGAGTTAATAAAGTATTACTTAACAGAACTTATGAGAGCACCTGCACTTTGAAAACAATGAGAGTTACCTAAAATAATAAATGCCTACAAACACACATTGAATTCTACCTCTGAGGAGCCAGCAATGGAAACCCTATCCTTAGGCTAAATTGTCACTCCCCCACCACCATCTGGTAAGGTGACGATCAAAGTCAGTTTTCTTGCCATGTCCACTCACAAGCCTTGCTCGGCTAAACCCAGTTCATGAAAGGACATTACTGAAAAACATAATGACATCATTGGTGTTGATAGTAGCACTCCATTACATTTTGGAATGTCCCATATTCTAATATTTAACTTGAACCAATGCCTTGCTTATTGGTTTATATGCTCTATCTTTTGTAACTGAGAGTGCTAAAGTATAGAGATAGTAAATAAGTAAATTTAGGCCATACAGCTAAAAGGGAAGTAATAAAAGCATGGTTTATATTCATTTGACTTAAGTGTTTTGTTTTGTTTTTAGGAAACTTTGTGAAGCTTATCTGTCTAAATATCGAACTGCCAAAACAGTATTCTAAATATCAATTGTGACTTAGGGCTATCATGATTTCTGGGCTAAAATTTACCTTTCTTCTCAAGCTATTGTTGTGCAAAGGATGATATCAAAACTATGTTCAGAAAAATCCTGTCTATCAGTCTAATAAACCCACTAGAATTGTATAATGTTATAATTAAAAATAATCATCCTCAAAGTTATATAACTCACTTCACCGACTACATCATGTGTTTTTAAGGTTAACATTCAACACATTCTTGGAGTCTTACTCAAGGTTATGTGAGATTGCCACCTAAGTAGCTATGAAGTTGCTGCTTTCTCACCCACACAAGAAAGCATATTGGAATTCACGTGAATGACAAAACAATGTATAAACTCTCATCTAAGCAATAGTAAAATGTAAATGTTTACAAACTTTTGTACCTCAATTATTATTGTTAGGACAATAATTGTAATACTCCTCACAACAGACCAAGACTCACCAGGTGCAACAATACTGCCATTTAGAAGATTGATTTATTCATTTATCACATGATATTTGTGTTTTTCTGCTTTGTTATGAAGTCATGTTTAAAATGGATCTTCAAATATTAACACAGTAACTTAATCCTTTGTTCCAATCTCTTTTGAAATTCATTTTTAAAAACTTATAGTAATTATTATAACAAAATGACTAGATAACATTGTTATGGTGTTTCATAATTTACCAAGTATTTTCTCACCCATTACACTTGATTTCCAATAATCCTGTGATATGTTCAGCAATTCCCATTTCACAGATAAAGAAGCTCAGATTTATAAAAGAGATGTAGGGAATATGAAAAACTGTGTTTACGGACAATATGATTATTCTAAGGTTAGTGTGCCTGTAAAATAAAGAGTTAGAAATGCTCAAATCCAGAGAGAATTACCTCAGCCACCAAATAAGGAAGAGTAGCATTAACCTGATATTCCTCATTCTGATTGGTTTGTTCTGCATCGATACAGTTAATTAATATACAACTCCAAATTAGCTTTTGCAGGCAGGGAAATGTCAGCGGGTTTCTTCTTGTCCTCAGGACATTAAATCATTATTACACATAATAGTTCCTAATTCACAGGTGGAAATATTAGCTCCCCAATGCATAAAAAATCATTTTGAGTCTGAAGGTCAACAGTTACATATCGGATTGTTTTGGTTTCCTGCTGGTCATTTTATAATAGTGTTTAATGGTTACCATAATATATTTCTTCCAAAGTGAATTATGATCTGGACCTCATCTCTTCATCATTAATTTAAAGATGACATAGCTAGGAGACCAGATTTCCAGCTGCATTTTCCTAACAGAGGAAAGGAAGCACGGAGAGGTTAAGTGACTCACCAAAGATCACACAGAAAAATTTGACTGCTTGGTGAAGCTTCCATATTGGTACGAGCTTGGGAAGAAGTTGATCAATCTATTTCTTCTTGCTTATCTAAGTTTTTTCCTCTCTGCCCTTATAATTCTTCACCCCATGACATTCAAGGGGACGGTGGCAAATGCATGGCTTTACCAGCAGCAAATACACTCTGTAAATAAGACTGCAATTACTGACGGAGAAGACTGAGACTCACTATTGCAGTGTCTTATCTGCTGGGTAGGCAATTCATTAAAACAGATATCTAGTGTTTTAATCACTCTGCCAAACCACCATCTGTTTCTATCCCAGCCTCCTCCCAACCCTAAACATCCCCCTATACCTCCTGCCACAGTCCCAATCAGGCTTTGGTATAGGAATAGACAGCTTGTGAGTGGAAAGTCGGAGGCCTGTGCAATAATTCATCTTTTGGGCATGACAGAACAAGCTGTTAGATGCTGTGAATATGCATAGCAGGTCTTGCTGGGCAAAATCCTGGATCGGAGAAGAGGATGGCTCCCACTTGGTGGAAACAAATCCTTCCTCTTATCTCTCCATCCCCCACTCAAAATAGTCACCAATCCTTTGAAAGTCTGAGAAATATTTCAGAGGCCAAGAACAAGCCTACTGAATGAAGGGATCTGGATTCCAATACTTAGTAGAGGAATTAAGATCAAAGGTGTCAGCTTACTATTAATAGTATGACTATTATTTCATAAGTTTCCACTATGAGATGGGACCATGCCATGTACTTATATACACTAACTCATTTCTTCCTAAAATAACCTTGCTAGGTAGTTCTATCCCCATTTTACAGATGAGTAAACTAAGAAAGACTCAGACTGCTTAAGTAGGATATTAATTCATGGTCATAGCTATTGTGTGGTAGAGACTGGATAATAACTCTGATTTTTTGACAAGTCCTGCATCCTTAATAACTATATTACCCACCCACCTTCATAATGCCACAGAAATCTTAGCAACGAGCTGTCTTAAATGACAATTTTGTGCTGTGACTTGCAATATATATTGCTGTCATTGCAATACATATTTTTTACTTTATGCTGTTTTTAAAATGATCTCTTCTATAAAATAACAAATAAAGGAAACTAAGGCTCAGAAATTTACTTTGTTTCAGTGATGAGAATCATTGGTTCCTCAGCCCAAAGCCTTTTCTAAGCAATGTTTACCCATGAATGCTTATCCCATACCTTGATATTTTAAATTAGATATTACAAATATTTTCTAATTGATATCAAGACTCATCACTTCCTTAACCTGCATCACTTCCTTAACCTGCAGAGGAATGGAGTATCATTCACGGCAAGCAAAGTGCAAGAGCCATCTCATAACTAGCTTGCATTCTGGATTCATCGTGGGCATATTGGTAGGACAAGCAGGACCAGGAACATAATTTTCAGTGCTCATTGCAAAATAAAAATGTGGGGTCCCTTGTTTCAGAATTATAAAGAATTTCAAGATATTGGCAGTGGATCATTAAACCCAGCATGAGGCCCTTTGGAGAGTGGGATCTCACCCAACAGTGCGAAGTGCAGGCCCATGAAGCCAGCCCTCACTGTACACCTATCACAGTCCATGCCTCCAGAAAAGGCCTTATTTTCCCCACCCTATTCTTCTCATAGAACCTGGAGTGGAAAGAATGCTGAACTGGGAGAGACTGTAGCCTGGGGTCTTGGTTTACAGTGTGCGGTCAACTGGCTCTGTGACTTTAAGTTTACCATTTAATCTCTGGTGCTAGGAGTCCTCAAAAACTCTTAAGACTGGACTAGGTGATCAGTCTCTAAATTCTGTCCAAAGTGCCCAGCCTACAACTTTTAGTCCACCCAGTTCACTCTCTTACTTTACTTAACTTCATTTATCTTTTTCAATTTCCCCTTCTGCCAGTGCAACTCTAAAACTAATCAGGCTCAGCAACACCTGCGCCACAATCAACCGGTGTTACTCTCCCCAGCCTCATCAGCGTGCTGAGAAAACACACCTCACACTTCAATTATGAGGTCGTTGTTGCGCATGCTCAATTGTCTCTGACTCAGATGCCTACCCCAGGGCATTAGAGACAGCTATTTTAAGACTGGTAAAAAGGAAAAGAAAGAATCCTGCTTAGTCTATCAACTCATGTTAGTGAGGGAAATAGCAGGAAATTTTTTTCCAAAGGGACAAGTTTGTTAAAATTATGTATTTCTTGCATTTTTTAAAACAATGATTTCTGAATCATGAATTTAAGACATACTAAAATTGTTTATTTACGTATGCTGCAGAATAAAAGTCCTTTTTCAAACCATAAACTCTATCCTGTGAAAAATTATAGTGATGCCAACGTAACCTAGCTTTCCTTCCTCTCTAATTTTCTTTCCCTTGTCCTCCTACTGACGATAAATACATCTGTTCTGTTTTGATCTCACCTTTTTCCCTGAATCTAAACTATGTCATATCTGATCTTTCCTTTAAAACTCTTTCTTAGTCTTCTTTAGATCCACTCATCCCCCTTCTACCACCACCACCATCACCTCCTTCCCAAGATACGTACTGGCTTTTCTCTTCTCTCTGCCTCTTTACCTCTATGTTAAAAAGTGTCTTGCTTTTAGCTTGAACCAAATTTGGGAGTTTTCTAAATCCTATTGCTCCTTCAAAGAAACACTCAAATTCTACCTTCCAGCTAAACTTCTCTGATTTCCACCACTCCAAACTGATGTGATTCTTCTCTTAACACAACCTGCTCACAATACTTGCCACTTATACTCTGTTCAATTTTTTATTGTAGTAAAAGACACATAACATTTACCATCTTAAGCATTTTAAGTGGACTGTTCAGTAGTATTAAATACATTCATAATATTGTGCAACCATCGCCACCATCCACCTTCATAACTCTCTTCATTTTGTAAAACTGAAACTGTATACCCATTGTACAATTAGTCCTCATTCTCCCTCCCCCATCTCTTGTCATCCACCATTCTACTTTCTGTGTCTGTGATTTTAACTGCTCCAAAGTTATCTTGTATAAGCAGACTCATACAGTATTATATGTCTTTTTTAGTGACTGACTTATTTCACTTAGCATATCGTTCTCAAGCATCATCTGGGTTGTAGCATATGGCACAGGGTTTTTACCCCCTTTTCAGGTTGAATAATATTCCTTTGTATGTGTATAGCATTTTAAAAAAATCCATCCATTCAGCAAAAATGACATGGATTGCTTCTACATTTTAGCTACTGTGTGTAATGGTGTCATAAACCTGGGTCTAAAAATACATTTTTGAGACCCTGCTTTCAAATTTTAGATGTATATGCAGAAGTGGAAATCTTTGGCCATATGGTAGTTCTATTTTTAATTTTTTGAAGAATATGTGTACTGTTTTTCACAGCAGCTGTACCATTTTACATTCCTACCAACAGTTCACAAGGGTTCTAATTTCTCCACATCCTCTCCAACATTTTTTTCTTTCTTTCTTTTTTCTTTTTCTTTTTTGATGATACCTATCCTATTGGGCATAAGGTGGTATCTCATAGCAGTAGTTAGTTTTGATTTCCATTTCCCTAGTGATTAGTGATGCTAAGCACCTTTTCGTGTGCTCATTGGCTACTTGTATATTTTCTTTGGAGAAAAGTTTATTCAAGTATTTTGCCCATTTTTAAAATCAGGTTGTTTTTGGTGTTATTGTTGAGTGTTAGGAGTTCTCTATACATTCTGATTACCAATCTCTTATCGGATATGTAATTTACAAATATTTTCTCCCATTCTGTGGGTTGCCTTTCTACTCTGTTGATAGTGTATTTTTTTCATTTTCATAAATTTCAGTTTCTCTAATTTTTTTTGTTTTTTTGGTGTTGCCTGTGCCTTTGGTGGCATATCCAGGAAATCATTGTCAAAGGCTATGTTGTGAAGAGCTTGCCCTATATTTTGTTATAAAAGTTTTGTTATTTTAGGTCATACACTTAGGTCTTTGATCCGTTTTGAATTAATTTTGTATCTGATGTTAGATAAGGATCCAGTTTCTTTCTCTCTTTCTTTTCTTTTGCTTTCTTTCTTTCTTTCTCTCTCTTTCTTTCTTTCTCTCTTTCCTCCTTTTTTTGCATGTGGATATCCAGTTTTCCTACCACCATTGGTTGAAAACACTGTCCTTCCCCATTAAATAATCTTAGTAACCTTGTCAAAATTGTTTGACCACATATATGAGAGTTTATTCGTGGGCTCTCCATTCTATTTCACTGGTCTGTACATCTGTCTTAAGTCACTACTATACTGTTTTGATTACTATAGCTTTATATTAAGTTTTAAAATTAACATGTCTGAGTCCTCCAGGTGTGTTCTTTATTCCTTTTCTTTTATTAATACATATTTGCACATGTTTATGGAATACATGTGATACTGTGATACATTCATAGAATGTATAATAATCAACTCAGGGTATTTAAGTTATTCATCACCTTGAATATTTACCATTTCTTTGTGTTAGGAATATTGCAAATCTGCTTTTCTAACTATTTTGAAATATACAATATATTATCTTTAACTATAGTCACCCTACTGTGCTATCAATCATCAGAACTTATTCCTTCTCTCTAATCGTATTTTTTGTACCTATTAACCTACCTGTCTCCATCTGTCCCATCTCCCTCTACCCACCACACACACATACAGATACCCTTCCCAGACTTTACCAACTATCATTCTACTCTTTACCTTCATGAGATCAACTTTTTTAGCTCTCACATATGAGTAAAAACATGTGATATTTTATATTTGTCTTTCTGTGCCTGGCTTATTTTACATGACAGAATGACTCCATTTCCATTCATGTTGCTTCAAATGGCAGGGTTTCCTTTTGGGGATGGCTGAGTAGTGTTCCACTAGGTTTGTATACCATGTTTCCTTTATCTGTTCATCCACTGAGGGACACTTAGGTTGATTCCATATCTTTGCTATTACAAATAATGCTGCCATAAACATGAAGATGCAGGTATCTCTTTGATATACTGATTTGTTTTCCTTTGGATAAGTACCCAGTAGTGGGATTGCTGAATTTAGTGGTAGTCCTACTTTTAGTTTTTTGAGAAATATCCATAATGGAAATGTTTTCTATAATGGAAATTTATATTCCCACCAACAAGCTATAACCAAAAAGATAAAAAAAAAAAAATCAAATGTCAGTAAGGATGAAGAGAGAAGGAAACTCTTACACAGCTTTGTTATTTTTCAAGATTGTTTTGGCTACTTAAGATTCCATTTTATACTGGGTTTTATTTATTTCTGTAAGAAATGTCATTGTGATTTTGATAGTGATTGCATTGAATCTGTAGATCACTTTGGGCAGTACTGACATTTTAACAATATTAATTCTTCCAACACATGAACACAGAAGATGATTCTATTTATTTGTGTCTTCTTTAATTTCATGCAGCAATGTTTTGTAGTTTTCAGTCTTTCACTTCCTTGGTGAATTCTTAAGTGTTTCACTCTATTTAATGCTATTATAAATGGGACTGATTTTGCAATTCTTTTCAGATTGCTCATTGTTAGTGTATAGATGTGCAACTGATTTTTGTATGTTGACTTTGTAAGCTGTTACTTTCCTGAATCCTTTTATTAGTTTTATTTATTTTATTAGCTCTATTAGTTTTTTTTTTTTTTCCGGGATAGTTAAGTTTTCTACATCATCATGTAAACAGAGATAATTTTGTTACTTTATTTTTAATATGGGTTCTTTCCTACTCTTCAATTTTTTGCAGAAGTTTGAGGGAGATAGTGATTAGTTCTTTAGCTATTTGGTATATTTCATTACTGAAGCCATCAAATCCAGGGCTTTTCTTTGCTGGGCGATTTTCTTTGCTGGGCGATTTTCTTTTTCTTTCTTTCTTTCTTTCTTTCTTTCTTTCTTTCTTTCTTTCTTTCTTTCTTTCTGATTCAATCTCCTTATTGGTTATAAGTCTACTTAGATTTTCTATTTATTTGTGATGTAGTCTTTGTACATTACATGTTTCTAGGAATTTGTCCATTTTATCTAGGTTTTCTAATTTATTGACATATAATTGTTTATAGTACTCATATAATCCTTTTTACTTCTTTAAAATTGTTAATAATTGTGTTCTCACTTTCATTCTTAATTTAATAATTTATATTTTATCTCTTTTTTTCTTAGTCTTTCTAGCTAAAAGTTTGTCAACTTTGTTGAGCTTTTCAAAAGACCAACTTTGGTTTCATTTATTTTCTCTATTGTTTTCCTATTCCCCATTTCATTTATCTCTGCTCTAATCTTTATTCTTTTTTTCCTCCTGCTAACTTTGGGTTTAGTTTGTTTTTCTATACCCTTAAGTTGTAAAGTTAGGTTGTTGATTTGAAATCTTTCTAGTTTTACAATGTAAGTGTTTATAGCTGTAAATTTCCACATTAGAACTGCTTGTGCTGCATCCCATAAGTTTTGGTCTGTTGTGTTTTCATTTTCATTTGCCTCTAAGTACTTCTTAATTTCTCTTGTAATTTCTTCTTTGATCCACTGGTTGTTTAACAGTGTGTTGTTTAATTTTCACAATTTTTCAAGTTTCTCAGTTTTACTTCTGTTATTGATTTCTAAATTTTTTTCTGTAGTGATCAGAGAAGATACTTTGTGTGATATTTATATTTTCAAAAAAAATCTGTTGATAATCTGTGGCCTAACATATGGAGTATCCTAGAAAATGGCTCATATGCACTTGAAAAAAATGTATATGCTGTTGATTAGAGTGTGATGTATATGTCTATCAGGTTTATTTATTGTTATGTTGTTGGTTATGTTTTTTGTTTTCCTACTTATTCTGTCTGGTTGTTATATATATTATTAAGAGAGAGATATTGATGTCTCCAACTATTATTATAGAACTGCTTGTTTCTCTCTGCAATTTTATCAGTTTTAGCTTCCTATATACTGATGGGCTGTTATTTGATGTATAAATGTATATCATGATTATATCAATGGTTAAGAACTTTAACTTCTTACTGTATTGAATTTTGTTATTAATCTATAATATCCTTATTTGTCTCTTGTAAACTTTTGTGATTCAAAGTTTATTTTGCCTGATAATAGTATAGCTACCTTTGGTCTCTTTTGGTTACTATTCACATGGAATGCCTTTTTTCTATCCTTTTACTTTCAACTTATTTGTATCTTTAAATCAAAACTGAGTTTCCTCTGTACTACATATTGTTGTCTCATGTGTTTTTATCCATTCTGCCAATCTCTGTCTTTTGTTTGGAGAGTGAAACTTCTTACATTTAAAGTAATTACTGATAAGAAGGGACTTATTTTTGTCACTTTGCTATTCGTTTCCTATATGTCTTATAGTGTTTTTTTTCCTAATTTCCTTCATTACTGTCTTCTTTTGTGTTTAGTTGATTTTTTGCAGATAAATGTTTACATTTCTTTCCCATTTCCTTTGTGTATATTCTATAGGTACTTTCCTTTTGGTTACCCTGGCAATTACATTTAACATCTTAAAGTTATAACATTCTAATTTGAATTTGTAATAGGTTAACTTCAACAACATACAAAACCTCTGTTTCTTTTTACCTCTGTCTCCAGCCTTCTCAGTTGTCAATATTGTAAATTTACAGCTTTATACTCTGTGTACCAAAAAAACACAAACTAATAATTCTTTTAAATGCATTAGACTCTTAAATCATGTAGAAAACAAAAATGGAGTTACAGACCATTAAAACAATAATACTAGCTTTTATAACTTTCCATCTATTTATTGGAAATAAGATAATCCTTTATTGAGCACTTTATTTCTTCATATAGCCTCAAGTTACTGTCTAATAACTAGGGTCCTTTTGTTTCAAATTACAGAACTCCCTTAAGCATGTCTTATAGAGAAGGTCCTAGTGTTAATGCACTCCTTCAGCTTTTGTTAATATGGGAATATTTTGATTTCTTTCTTACTTTTGAAGGACAGTTTTGCTGGGTATAGAATTCTTGGTTGATAGTTTTTTAACTTCTTTTTCTTTTAGCACTTTGAATATACTGCCCCAATGCCTTTTGGCCTCTAAAGTTTCTGATTAGAAATCTGCTGATAATCTTATTGAGAATTCCTTGTATATGACAAGTCCCTTTTCTCTTGTTGCTTTCAAGATTCCCTCTTTGACTTTTTCTTTCAAAAGATTGATTATAATGTATTTTAGTATGTGTCTCTTTGACTTCATCTTACTTGCAGATCATTGAGCTTTCTGAGTGTTTATATTTATGTCTTTCACTCAATTTGGAGGGATTCTCAGCCAATATTTATTCAAATATTCTCTCTGCTCTTTTCTCTCTTTCTCCCTTTCTGAGACTTCCACAATATGTTGGTTTGCTTGATGGTGTTCCACAGGTTCTGTTCATTTTTCATCAATATTTTTTATTTTGTTCTTCAAATTCAATAGTTTCCATTGTTTTGCCTTCAAGTTCACTGATCCTTCCTTCTGCCTGCTCAAATATGCCTTCTAATTCCCCTGATATGGTTTGGCTCTGTGTCCCCACCCAAATTTCATCTCGAATTCTAATTTTAATGCCCATGTATCAGAGGAGGAACCTGGTGGGAGGTTATTGAATAATGAGGGCAGACAATCTGGTTGTTTGAAAGTGTGTGGCCCCTCCCGCTTCACGCTCTCTCTCCTGTCACTGTGTGAAGAAGGTGTTACTTCCCCTTCGCTTTCTGCCATGATTGTAAGTTTTCCAAGGCCTCCCAGTCATGCTTCCTGTTAAGCCTGCAGAACTGTGAGTCAACTAAACCTCTTTTCTTCATAAATTACTCAGTCTGAGGTAGTTCTGTACAGCAATGTGAGAATGGACTAATACATCCCCCCAGTGGATTTTTATTAATATTTTAGCTATCGTACTTTTTAGCTTTAGAATCTTCCTTTCTTTCTTTCTTTCTTTCTTTCTTTCTTTCTTTCTTTCTTTCTTTCTTTCTTTCTTTCTTGGTATTTCCATTTTGTTTAGACATCATTTTCCTTACTTTTTCTGTATTTTTCTTTAGGTATTTGTGCATCTTTAACACTACCACTTTATTTCTTTTCCATAAGTTATTGGGGTATAGGTGGTATTTGGTTACATGAGTAAGTCCTTTAGTGGTGATTTGTGAGATTTTGGTGCACCCATCACCTGAGCAGTATACCCTGCACCATATTTGTAGTCTTGTATCCCTCGCCCTCTCCCACTCTTTCCCTCCAAGTCCCCAAAGTCCATTGCATCATTCTTATGCCTTCACGTCCTCATAATTTAGCTCTCACATATCAGTGAGAACACACAATATTTTGGTTTTCCATTCCTGAGTTACTTCACTTAGAATAATAGTCTACAATCTCATCTACATCACTGCAAATGCTGTTAGTTCATTCATTTTTATGGTTGTGTAGTAATCTATTGTATATATACACCACAGTTTCTTTATCCACTCGTTGATTGATAGACATTTGGTTGGTTCCATGATTTTACAATTGTGAATTGTGCTGCTATAAATGTGTGTGCAAGTATCTTTTTCAAATAATGACTTCTTTTCCTCTGAGTAGGTACCCAGTAGTGGGATTGCTGGATCAAATGGTGGTTCTATTTTTAGTTCTTCAAATAATCTCCACACCGTTTTCCATAGTAGCTGTACTACTTTACATTCCCACCAGCAGCGTAAAAGTGTTCCTTGTCCACTGCATCCACGCTAACGTCTACTGTTTTTTGATTATGACCGTTCTTGCAGGAGTGAGATGGTATCTCATTGTAGTTTTGATTTACATTTCCCTGATCATTAGTGATGGTGACCATATTTTCTTAGGTTTGTTGGCCATTTGTATATTTTCTTTTGAGAGTTGTCTATTCATGTCCTTAGCCCACATTTTGATGAGACTGTTTGCTTTTTTCTTACTGATTTCTTTGAGTTCATTTTAGATTCTGGATATTAGTACTTTGTCAGATGTATAGATTGTGAAGATTTTCTCCCCCTCAGTGGGTTGTCTGTTTAGTCCGCTAACTGTTCCTTTTGCCATGCAAAAGCTCTTTGGTTTAATTAGGTCCCAGCTATTTATCTTTGTTTTTATTGCATTTGCTTTGGGGTTCTTGGTCATGAAATCCTTGCCTAAGCCAATGTTGAGAAGAGTTTTTCCAATGTTATCTTCTAGAATTTTTATAGTTTCAGGTCTTAGGTTTAAGTCCTTAATCCATCTTGAGTTGATTTTTGTATAAGATGAAAGACGAGGATCCAGTTTCATTCTCCTATATGTGGCTAGCCAATTATCCCAGCACCATTTGTTGAAAAGGGTACTCTTTCCCCACTTTATGTTTTTGTTTGTTTTGTTGAAGATCAGTTGGCTGTAAGTATTTGTGTTTATTTCTGGGTTCTCTATTCTGTTCCATTGATCTATATACCTATTTTTGTATCAGTACCACACTGTTTTGGTGACTATGGCCCTATAGTATAGTTTGAAATCAGGTAGTGTGATGCCTCCAGATTTGTTCTTTTTGCTTAGTCTTGCTTTGGCTATGCAGTCTCTTTTTTGGTTCTATATGAATTTTAGGATTGTTTTTTCTAATTAAGAATGAGGGTGGTATTTTGATGGGAATTGCATCAAATTTTTGGATTGCTTTTGGCAGTAGGGTCATTTTTACAATATTAATTCTACCCATTCATGAGCATGGGATGTTTCCATTTGTTTGTGTCATCTGTGATTTCCATCAGCAGTGTTTTGTAATTTTCCTTGTAGAGGTCTTTCGAGTCCTTGGTTAGGTATATTACTAAGTATTATTTCCCTTTGAGAACTGGAACAAGACAAGGACGCCCAATCTCACCACTCCTCTTCAACATAGTACTGGAAGTCATAGCCATAGCAATCACTCAAGAGAAAGAGATAAAGCGCATCCAAATTTGTAAAGAGGAATTCAATATGGTCACTGTTTGCTGATGATGTAACCATTTACCTTGAAAACCCTAAGGACACACCCAGAAAGCTCCTAGAACTGATAAAAGAATTCAGCAAAGTTTCCAGATACAAAATCAATGTACACAACAGTAGCTCTCTTATACACCAACAGCGACCAAGTGGAGAATCAAATCAAGAACTCAACCTCTTTTACAATAGCTGCAAAGAAAAAAGAAAGAAAGAAAGAAAAGAAAACCACTATTACTTCAAAAGCTTTTCTCCTAGTTGATGTGCCATCAGGCCTTGTTCAGAAACAATTTCTGTTAATTTCTTTTTTTTTCTTTTGATGAGCCATACTTTCCTGTTTCTCTGTATGCCTTGTGACTTTTTGTTGAAAAGTGGACACTTGAATCTAATAATATGGCAACTGAAAATCAGGTTTCAGATTTTTTGGGGTGGTGCTATTATTTTCATATATTTATTCTTATTGTTTTTATTGTTGTATGTTGTCTCTGGGCCAAGGAGTATTCTGACACGCTAACTTAAAGTTTTCTCAGGTCTCTTCTGAGCCTACACATTTCCCTGGGCATGACTTGTCACTTCCTAATTTTTCCCATATAAGCAATTGGTTTTGAATGCTCTGGTCTTTAATGTGTGGCTCTCAAAACAAAAACAAAAACAACAAACAAACAAATAACAACAACAACAACAAAACAGAAAAATGAGAGGAGAGAAGGGCAGTGGCCGTTTAAATCCCCAGGAAGTCACTTCAGCTGGATGGGGAGAGGCTTGCAATAATAAGGGGAGGTGTAACAACAGTGGCCATCCACCTCTTTATCTGTACCTTTTGGTTAAAAGCAGCAATCAGAGCACAGATCCCTCATATTTGTATGACAAGGTCTTTTTTGCTCACCCTGCCTCCCACAAGCTATGTGCAGATTGTTCCAGGAACACATGTAAAGCTGTCTACCTTGGGTCTTGGGGAGGGAGATGGGTAACTACCACTGTGTTAACTGCTGAAATGTACTGAAATTAACAACACTTTACTATCCATGCCTTCTGTTTGAAATTGCAAGCCTTTGATAGCCTCCAGAGTTCCCAAATGGTTTCCTAAGACTGATTCTGCCAGTGCAATTGTTGTCTAGGTAGGGAGACAGATTCCTGATGCTTCCTTTTCCATATTCCCAGAATCCTTCTCCAATACTTGCAACTTCTTAATGTTGAATAAAATTATGTACGCACATACCTCATCTCTCCTGCTAGTCTGTAACCAACACGAAGACAAAGAATAAGCCTTCAGTGGCTGAAAAGTGCACCTTAATTACAGTAGGATCACAGTGTTTGTTGAGTGAGTGTCTGTGAACTACTATCAGAGTAACAAGTTAAACAGTAACAACTGGATTTGAGTCTAATCTCAGCTGACCTCTCCTCCTCAGTGTTCCCTGTTCATGTTTCTCAACCTCTGAGTCTATCAAATGCCAAGTAAGAGTCTGTTTCTCTGAGATAATTCATCTGTCCTGTTAATTTGTGCTAAGTGGTACTTTATCAGAGCCAAGCTTTTAAGTCCATTAAAAGTCTTACAGCTTGTCTCAAAGCTGGAAACACTGTAAAAGACAACATCAATCCTATGGCTCTGCCCTGCACTTAGAACGAGTTGATGCTTTCAGTCTAGGTCTCTAGATCAGCCTGCAGACCTTCAGAATGGCCCCATAAAATAACAGTAGGCCATGGAGTGTCACTTCTTCTGAGATATGAAACAGGCTGTCCTAAACTCCAGAATATCTCATAGAGATGTCAGCTGGAGAATAAACTAATATATTATCATCAAGTACTTTCATTTCTCAAGCCTTTAAAATACACTTTTAAAAACTCTGCATATGGAGAGTACATTATTGTGCCTCTTCTCAACTTTAGTATCTCTGTCCATCTAATGATTAGTTCCTCCTCCAAAGAAAGAAAGAGATGGTGATCTGATTGATCAGAGTGCAGGGCTTTTACTAAGCTATATTTTACTAGTGGATGATGTTTCTCTGACCCAAAGTTAGCACCATTGTATAGCACATCATCTTTGGTCTCTTCCCATGAAGACTTGCCTTAATAAGGACATTCTAATGAGATTCTCTTTCTTTCTCTCTTTTCTGCAAGCTCTGAACTTCTATTTGATCGGATATATTTGACCAGAGCTACTGGCATACCTAAAAATGCTGACTTAAATATTTTTATTGATGATCATTCCATTAATGATCATAATGGAGGTTCTAGCCCATACAATGAGTCAAGAAAATAAATTAGAGGCGTAAGTACTGGGAAAAAAAGAGAAAGAGAGCTCTATTTGCAGACGCTATGATTATACACAAAATTAATTCTACAAATAAATCAATTTAATTATGAAAACCATTTAGCAAGGTAGATAAACACTAAGAATAATTTTAAGATGTACTTGTCTTCCCATAATACTACTTACAAACATAGAAAATAAACTATATATATATGATTGGAGGGTATTAAAACATACATCTTGGAAATATTCCAACAAAAGTTTTTGAAGACTCCATGGGAATTTTAAAAAGCCAAGAAAAAGTTAAGGAAAAATTTATTCTTCTCGATATCAAGACTTCTTATATTATTTAAAACAATATTTGGAAATAGAAAGGCAAATTGACCACTAACACAATGGACAGTTTTAAAACAGATTTACACATATGTGAAACACCAATGTATGTGTGGCATATCAGATCAGTGGAGAGAAAAGGAATTATTCTCAAAATGGAACTTAATAAAATAATTATTCTTGTATAAAATAAAAATATTGGACCTCTCTGTCACTTTATATACAAATATCAAATTGAGACAAATAAAGGGCTTAAATTTCAAAATCTACATAGTAAAATGTATGGAAAAACTATAGATGATTATCTCTTAGAATATGGGCTGGGCAAAGTCTTTTCATAAACAAGTTACAAAAAGCACTAGCTATATAAGAAAAGGATGATCATTTGAGTTCTAATAAAACTAAAAACTTTTCCTTTTTTCAACACATATCTTGAACAAAATGAAAAGAATGGAGAAACAGTTAAGAGATATTTGCAGTATATGTAACTAATAAAGTATTAAACTCAAGAACATATAAATAATTTCTACTCATTATTAAAAGTGGGCAAATCTAATAGAAAAAGGGCAAGAAGCATAAGTAGGCATTTCACAGAAGAAAAAATAAATATAACCAATGAAGCCAGTAAACACATTAGGAGATATTTATGACTATTGTCAGGTTGAGTTGGGTCAGAGGTCTTTTTTGAGTCAATAACTGATAACATTCCAGTGACAGATGCTTGTTTTTCTGGGTGCTTGAGCGACTATCATAAACAGAGCCTTTCCATTTGCCACTAGCCCAAGATGGACCTGTAAGGTAAGCGAAACCTTAATAGAATGAATATCTTCTTATTTACACCACAGAAAATTACCTTATAATGTAGAAAAATTTTCATATGTCCATTGGTAGTAAGAAGAAATAAAATAAAAACATAGCGCAATTAAGGGATAGAGAATGATGAAATTAGTAAATTCTAAGTGCTGACATAGTGTCTGACACAATGGTGGGCAGAACAGATACAAAAAGTATATATTTGTGGTCACAGGAGATTTCTCTAAAAATCAATTTGATCAGGGACCTTAAGGAAGTAAAGAAGAAGATCATGTAGATACCTAGAAGAGTGTATTCTAGGTTAAGCAAAGGTAAGTACACAGGCCTTGAGGTGAGAGAAACCAGAACCTATTTGAGGCATCACATGGATGCTAGTGTAGCTGGAGTATGCTGAATGAGAACAAGGGGGGTCCAAAAGAAGACCAGAAAGGTCATCTGTTTTGAGGTCACAGATCATTTTTAAGGCCAACCTAAGTATTTTGAACATTGTTGCTAATGAAATAGTTTTGAGCCATTGTGATCTGAGTTATTTTCCAAAAGTATCGCTAAGGCTGCTCTGTTAAAATAGAGATTGGTGTCAAAGTGGAATCATGGAGACCTGTTAGGAGCCTATTGGGTAGTGGTGGTCAAATTGGGAAGAAATAGTTGTATTGTGCATAATCTGAGAGTAGAACTGAGAGATAACAAGAAGAAGGAAAAATGAGTCAAATGTGACATTAAGATTTGGAGCTTGACCAATTGAAAGAATGAGTACTTTATTGATATTACACATGTGGAGTAACAGAATTGGGAGAGAAAATCAAGAGTTTGGTTTTGGTCATGCTAATTGTGAGATAGCTATCTGACATCTAAATGTAGGTAGAAGAGGCTCTTGGATATACTAGAGAGGGAGCATTCATGAGAAATATTGGAATTAGACATATACATTTGGAAGCTGACAGAATACAGAAGGCATTTAGGCTGGGCGCGGTGGCTCATGCCTGTAATCCCAGCACTTTGGGAGGCCAAGGCAGGCAGATCACCTAAGGTTGGGAGTTTGAGACCATCCTGACCAACATGGAGAAACCCCGTCTCTACTAAAAATACAAAATTAACTGGGCCTGGTGGTGCATGCCTGTAATCCCAGCTACTTGGGAGGCTAAGGCAGGAGAATCGCTTGAAACTGGGAGGTGGAGGTTGCAGGTGAGCCGAGATTGCACCTTTGCACTCCAGCCTGGGCAACAAGAGCAAAACTCCGTCTCAAAAGAAAAAAAAAAAAACAAATATAGAAGGCATTTAATGAGTTTATAAAATACAATCAATTGCATAGTTAGGTAAAAAGAGCAGAGAAAATATCTAAGGACTTAAGCCATGGAGAACTCCTATTTTTACTAAATATGATGACAAGCAGGATTCAGCAGGGGAGACTAAAAAAGAAATGACCAGTGAGACAGACAGAAAACCCAGAGAGAGCAATACTTCAAAATCCAAAGGGAAAATGGATATCAAGAAGAGAGCATGATCAACTATGTCCAGGTAACAAAGAGAAATTACCGTTGCATTTGACATAACAGAGATCATCGGTAACGTTGGTAAGAATAACTGGGCCGGCCGGGCGCGGTGGCTCACGCCTGTAATCCCAGCACTTTGGGAGGCCGAGGCGGGCGGATCACGAGGTCAGGAGATCGAGACCATCCTGGCTAACACGGTGAAACCCCGTCTCTACTAAAAATACAAAAAATTAGCCGGGCGTGGTAGCGGGCGCCTGTAGTCCCAGCTACTCGGGAGGCTGAGGCAGGAGAATGGCGTGAACCCGGGAGGCGGAGCTTGCAGTGAGCCGAGATCGCGCCACTGCACTCCAGCCTGGGCGACAGAGCGAGACTCCGTCTCAAAAAAAAAAAAAAAAAAAAAAAAAAAAAAAAAAAAAAAAAAAAAAGAATAACTGGGGCAACTTCTGGTGAATAAAATTTTAGTAGAATAGTTTAAGAAAAACTATGAAGTTAGGAGGTGGGGCAAGCCAGTATAGAAGATTCTTGAGGATGTTTTCTTTTCTTTTTTTAATGGTGATTGAGAAATGCAGCAGGAATTGAATAGCATATCATGGGAAGAAAGGTTTTTTGGGTTTTGTTGTTGCTGCTGTTTTTGTTGTTCCTGTGAGGAGAAAAAACCTTACATAAAACATGTCTGTATGTTTATGGGAATGGTCCAGTAGACAGAAAAAAACTGACAATGAGGAAGTGATATCCTTGGGTGTGTAAGATGGAAAGGGTAGACTTGAGATAGGAACATGGACAGCTTATCTATAATAACTGAAAATAAAAGAATGTATGAGTATAGAAGCAGATATGTTAGCAGATTTGGAAAGGGAGATTTTTCTTTACATTATCTCTTGTATTTCCAGACCTCAAATTCATGATTATGCCCCAGCGAAAGTGTACAATTGACCTAATTAAATGATTGTGGGAGTAATTTTACAATGTTACCCAGAAAATTGGAGACACATTCAGGACTAGAAGCTAAGTCTCCTGATGACTTCCTGTGGTCTTTAGTTCATTCATTTATTCATTAAATAGTTATTGAACCTCACTGGCCAAGAATGCTTTAAGGCACTGGAAATAAGTAACACATAATGTAATTTCTGTTTTTAATAGGGTTTGGGTCTGTGTTCCTGCTCAAATCTCTTGTCAAATTGTAATCTCCAATGTTGGAGGTGGGGCCCAGAGGAAGGTGATTGAATCATGGGGACAGATTTCCCCCTCCATGCTGTCCTCATGATAGTGAGTGAGTGCTCACAATATTTGGTTGTTTAAAAGTTTGTGATGGCCGGGCATGGTGGCTCACGCCTGTAATCCCAGCACTTTGAGAGGCCGAGGCAGGCGGATCATAAGTTCAGGAGTTCAAGACCAGCCTGACCAACATGGTGAAACCCCGTCTCTACTAAAAATACAAGAAATTAGCTGGGTGTGGTGGTGCACACCTGTAATCCCAGCTACACAGGAGGCTGAGGCAGGAGAATCACTTGAACCTGGGAGGCAGAGGTTGCAGTGAGCCGAGATCATGCCACTGCACAGCAGCCTGGGTGACAGAGCAAGACTCCATCTCAAAATAAATAAATAAATAAACAAAAGTTTGTGGCACCTTCCCCTACCTCTTCCTCCTGCTATTGCCATATAAGACACGCCCACTTTGCCTTCACCTTCAGCCATGAATGCAAGTTTCCTGAGGCTTCCCCAGCCATGCTTCCTGTACAGCCTGCAAAATCATGAGACAATTAAACCTCTTTTCTGTATAAATTATTCACTTTCAGGTATTTATTTATAACAATCCAAGAATGGACTAATACAGTTTTCCAACATATTTTAATCAAGAAGTTGCAAAAAGCATAAATTGCATAATTAATTTATATGAGTTAACATAATTTCTACAAAACAAGATCCATTTGCAATAGTACAAAATATGGAGGCAGTTCTCGAGTAGCCAGTGAAAAATAAATAGCTGATAATCTAAAATTTGAAGGATGAATAGGTCTTGTATATGTGAATTAAAGTGTATGGGTGTAGGTAAGAACATTGCACAGAGCAGGAGCACTATACACAAGGACCTCAAGATATTAACAAAGTGTTGTGGCGTGGTGAGAACAAGGGTGTGGCAGGGGGTGGATTTAAGTTGGAGAAACAGGCTGGGACTATATCACATGGTTAAAAGTTAAGATTTCACATGAAATATAATGAAAAGAAATTGAGGGAGATTTATGCTAGAGACTAAATTGACTAGAGCATATCTTTATTATAAAGGGATGATTCTGAGTGCTGTATGAACAAGAAATTGAAGGGAACAAATATATAGGTAGGGAAACTAGTTGAAACAGTATTGTGGTTGAGCAAGTATAAAATGTTGGTTGCATGGACTAAGTTATATATGGGGAAATGGGAAGAAATGAATGGATGTGAAGGTTATTAAGGAGTTTGGACTGATGGGATATGGTGGTAGATAGCTGTTAAAGAAAAATAATTTTGAGAATGACTTCCAGAATTTGGCTTCAATAAATGGGTTGATGGTAGTGCCCTTATAAAGAAGAGAAGGTTTTGGAGTCACAAAAGTAATGAGTTTAGTACTGAAGAGAAAGTGTGAGATGTCAGTGAGATTTTGAGGTGAAGATGACAAATATAATGCATCAAATGCCTGCCAAGTGCTATGCTGGGTTCTGTGAATATGAAGATAAATACAAGTCATTTTCTACCCTCAAAATCTTATTGTTTAACAGCTCTCACTCCTCTGCTTTGCACCTTCCTTTTTCTGAATCTGCCACCAGTTATAAAAGTTAAGTTATGCTCAGGAATGGCTGCAAGGAAGAAAGAAAATATTCCAAGTTGATATCCTTTAACTAGGCAACAGCCACTTCTTAAAAAGATCATAATGTGATGGGAGATATGCTAATAATATTCATGGAAATGAGGGTTCACTGTATTAACTACAAGATCAAGTGATAACTGCAAGTAATTTGGTAATGGGCTGTAATTACCCTTCCATCTATAGCATGGGGATGAGTGTGGCACACAAATCAAACACTATTACTAAATACTTTCATATTTCATCAGTGACTTCTCTTTAACATTGTACTTTAATGTACCTGAAGAGCTGCCCCAAAATAAACTAGTCATTTTGAATATCAGGTTAAATAGTGGAGAGAATAGTTAATTCTCACTTTTTTTTCTCCCTCTCTCCCTCCCTCTCTCCCTCCCTTTCTCACTCCCTTTTCCTCTCTCTGTCTCTCTCTCTTCATTTTTTTTCTTTTCCTAGCTTGGTCTCTTTGCTCAAATCAGGGATACTATGAATTGCCATCCTAGCTCCAGAATTTTTCAAAGTGCCAGTTGAGGGCTTCAATGGGTCTTCATGCTAGTTTAACTTTTCCCTTTGCCCAACCCCAGAAGATGTGACATGTTGCTGTCCCCAGACCCTCTCAGTGGAGAGTTAGAGAATACCTGTATACATTTACCTCTACCTCTATCTTTCTACATATTCAGCTATATATTGAATATCATAAGTGTGGTAAAGAGAATAATGCCTTCCCAAATATGGCTGCATGAAATAATACCCTCCCAAACATGGTCTATGAATCTGTTAGGCTACATGGCAAAAAGAAATTAAGATTGCACATGGAATCAAGATTGCTAATTGGCTGACCTTAAGATAAGGAGTTTAATTTAGATTATCCAGGTGTGCCCAATGTAATAAGAATGACCCTTAAAAATGGAAAAAGGAGGAGGAAAAAGTGAGTCAGAATGAAGTATGACTACAACAGAAGGTCAGAGGAATGCAATGTAAGACTTGACCCACAGATGCTGGCTTGGAAAAGAGAGGAAGGGGCCACAAGCCAAGGAATATGGGTGGCCTCTACACATTGAACAAAGATAAGAGAAGGGATTATCTCCTGGAGCCACCAGAAAAAAAAATTAGTTCTGCCAACATCTTACTTTTTGCTCAATGAGACCCACATAGGACTTCTGACTTATGGAAGTGTAATGTAATATGAATTTGTGTTGTTTTAAAACATGAAAATTGTGATAATTTGTTACAGCAATAATAGACAACTAATATTATAAGTTTATATTGATACCACTAATTCCAATCTAACACCTCAGAATTTAATACAACTTTCCCCCATTTATGACTCCCATTCTAGCATTAACAAAATTGGTCATCATTATGTTCAAATAGTTATTTTTTTAAATCTATCCCAGATCCAGTAGGTCATTGCCTCATGTGGCCACCTTTCTCACTTGGGCTCTTCCCCTCTGCCCAGATGCCACTGATAAGCCATACGTATCTTTCTCACTTAACTCCAATTAATAGTTCTTAGACTAAGTTATGAAAAAGGGAAGGAAAGAGGGAAGGAAGGAAGGGAGGGAGGGAGGGAGGAAAGGGAGGGAGGGAAGAAAGGAAGGAAGGAAGGAGAAAGGGAGGGAGAAAGAGAGAGAGAGAGGGAAGAGAAGGAAGGGAGAAAAAAAGACTGAAAGGACAGAAAAGCAGCCCATTCAGAGATTTCATTGACTCAAAGTCCATGAATAGAATCTATAGATGGAATTTGGGAAGCCATTGTATTACATATCCTACCCCCAAAATTTCTGAAAAACAAAATGTTTATGTTTGTTTCTCCAGGGTATGGATCCATAGTTTTCATCACTTTCTCAAAACAGATCATAAACACAAATAAGTAGAATGATGACCTAAATGACCTCCTTAAAATCCATTTACAAGCCTCATAATATACTATAATTTATCTTCAAAACACACAACATAACCACTTTTATCAGCCAAGAATCAGGACCTACCTATAGGTTCCCAGAATCCCCACATTTCCAAGAGAGGTAGTAGACCATTTATAGAGAATGCTAAATGATTGTGAACCCAGTTTTGCTAGCTAGTGATACCAACTCCAGCTTCTATGAGAGGCTAAGGAGACCCAAAAATGATTTTACTGGGGAGAGTTTTGAATGTGTGTGTATACCTATCCCCTCTCAATCCCTCCAGTACCTGACCACGGGTGTTTTGGTGGTAGGAAAGACATTTCCTGTGAAAGGAAGTTCCGGTTAGAGGACCTGAAACTCCCCATGAAAGAAAGAGATAAATTTCAGGATGAGCCAGGTGCAGATTACAATGGCCACCAAAGACTTCTTTCGTTCTTCTCCTCCTTCCCTGAGCCCTACCTTAGAAGTGGGGAGGGGGGAGAACCCAAGGTGTTCAAGGGGGAGAAGAGATGGAGCAAGGTGAGGGAGAATTGGCTGACCATAATCAGCTTGCCCACTACAAGTATCTAGGCTAAAAGTACTGTTAATCTGCAGGGAGAGAAGCTCTAATATAGCTCTGACTTGGCAGTTTGAAGATTATTACACTGGGATGGAAATTTTAATTACAGAAATGAGACTGTTTCTGAAACTGAAAATGACCAAAGGATTTCTTTTTATTTCTAAATAATGAAGGAAAAATATGATACCTGCCCCAAATTCCATATAAGAAATGGGAGGAAAAATCATGTCCAGTTTTATGTTTTCTTCACAACCCATGAATGGGTCAGTTATTATTCTCCTGGGTCAGTTCCTACCAAAAGTCATCTTTTTGTTCTCAAACATAGTATTGAAATAGCGATAGATATTGAATAATCCATATTTCTGTATTGCCTGATAAAGAAAAGCCATTAGAAGATTATATTTTTTCTCTCTCTTTTTTTTTCCCATCTCGCACATGGGCGGGCAAGCTTAACTCTGCATCTTGTATTCAGATCCAACATTCCAGAGTCCAAAAAGCTGTTACTCAAGGATCTTTAAGTGCCTTACAGGAAACTTAAATAAGGGGGCTTGAGTAAAATGTTGTTTCTAGAACTTTGAAGGCTAATTATATGTACATCAACCTTGAGGTATTTTAGTGAGTTTATTTTGCTGAAAACCACTTAAGTACTTTTAAAATTTCTAGAATTGATTTTTTTCATTATTCAAATCAATTTTCTCACTAATGTCTGAGTGCACTACTCTCCTCCGTCTGCATCGCCAAACACAACAAGAGACCTTTTAGTTCACAGAAGTACAATAATTATTAGGAGGAAAAACAAATGAGATAAGGACTCCGTAAATCATCAAAAATCATAAATCGTTTCAAAGGACCATTTTGGTAATTCCTCTGCCTTTAAGCTTGCTGGTCTTACATGCCCTCTGAGATATAAGATTTAGTTATTCGCTCAGTAAATATTTATGGAGAATTATTTTAGCAAGGCCTGAGCTAGGAACTCTTGGAGTAGTTCTTTGATTGAAATCGTCATCGAATCATAGTTATCATCCTCATCATCATCTAAAGTAGATTTCAGAAACCTTGTCAGTTCTTTGCACATTCTGATGACTCTTATTGGGAATTATCCATTTCTAGGTAGTAAATGTTATGCCCCAATTTTAGATTCACACGAAATTGCTGTTTATTGCCTGAAATAACTTTTGCTTAGGCTTGTCAAATGTGTGTGTCTGTGTGTATATGTTTATATACACATATATACATACACACACATATTGATTGCACTGTTTACAGCATGGGAAAGGAACATAGGTAACAGTACTCTGAAATGGGCTTTACTTTACAAGTGGATGGTTGAAGGAGGATTTACATTTACAAACATTGTTTAGAAGTGAAGTGGCTAAAATCCATAACTTGAATGTCAGATTGACCAGGTATTAGTCTTCTGTCTACTCACCAACTTTCTGAACTGACCTATGTCATTTATCTTCTGTGAGCCTCACAAATCACATCTGAAAATGGGACAAATAGAAATATAACCTACCTCATTGAGTGTTTTGAGCTATTAAATGGGCGAATGCACCGAGTGCTTAACTTAGTGACTGGAACAGTTTATGATCAGTAAATGGCAGCTTATTAGTGCTTACTCTGTGCTGGTGATCATGCTAATTTTATAGAGAAGTATGAATACATTTGCTGGAATCACTTTTTTTTCCACATGAAGAAATGTAGACTGAGGAGGCTAAGATGGTTGTCCATATTTACACAGCAGAAATGTGGCAGGACCCCAGGCTCGGCTTCACCTCTAGATGCCATGACACCTTGTTAACCCCCTCTCTTGCCAGTGCAGACGTGTGTCACAGACACATGAACACTGATTAGCCCACACTTTCCATCCACCTGTGACATCTTAAAACCAGAGAATCCTGGAAGTATACAGCTAGAAGGGACCATCGATAAAAATATTGGAAATATAATTCCAAATGTTTCACATTCCCATGGAGATTTATAGGTATAACAGATTTTTGCATATCTTATGTATTTCAGATCTGGACCTC
Organism: Pan troglodytes; assembly: GCF_028858775.2. NCBI lineage: Eukaryota > Metazoa > Chordata > Mammalia > Primates > Hominidae > Pan > Pan troglodytes. The sequence continues at coordinate 20,548,949 of NC_072409.2, forward strand.
CAAAATTAAAATTACCTGGAAGTGGACAGAGTATATTTGATGAGTGCCAATTTACAGTGGAAGAAAAATAAACATTCAGGTTTGCTTTATTTTTTAATTTTTTAAATTCTGCTTGGCTGTCAACAGAGTGATTTGCCACATATCTAGTAAGTTGTGAAAACTGACTCCAACTCAGCCCTTCTAACTCCAAGTGCATTGCTCTTGTATCTACATTACTTAACAGATGAATTTTAATGCCTCCCATTTATTGATAGCTTTGGTATTTGTCCAATACTCTCCTAAGGTTTTAATATGCCTCAAGTAATTAAATCTTTGAAACAAACTCTTAAGGTTATTTTAGTACTATATTTTCTTTCTTTCTTTAAGATAAATCCTAATTGCCTTAATATATAAAAATCCATAGATTTTTTATTATTTTTATTTTTATTTTAAATATGTAATTGTCAAGGATGTGTAACATAATGATTTTATATATGTATACACTGTATAGTATCCACTTATGTTCTCTCTCTCTATTGTATAATGATTACAATAATCATTATACAATACAATACAATAATCTCTCTGTATTGTATAATGATTACAATAATCAAATTCATTAACACATCCATCACCACTCATGCTGTACATTTGATTGCCAGAACTTGTGCATCTTATAATTAAACATATGTATGCTTTGACTAATATCCTGCAATTTTTTCCCACGCCTAGGCCCCCACAACCACCATCCTACTCTTGGCTTCTATGAGTCCAACTTTTTTAGATACTATGTATAAGTGAGATCATGCAGTATTTTTTTTCTGTAGCTTATTTCACTTACCATAATGTCCTTCAGGTTCATATCGTCAAAAACACCAGGATTTCTTTCTTTTTAATGGCTGAATAATATTTCATTGTATATTATTACTACCACTCTTTATCCATTCATCCATTGATGGTCACTTAAGTTGTTTCCATATCTTCGCCATTGTGAATAATACCCTAATGCACAGGGGAGTGCAGGTAACTCTTTGAGATACTAATTTCATTTCCTCTGGATACATACTGAAAAGCGAAATTGAAGATTTTATGAAGTACTAGTCGATTTTCTTGATAAGGAAACAAAGGACTAAAATATTTCAGCAAATTACTCAAGATCTAACAGGAAAGAGGCTTAGAAAAAAGACGCATGAACTTGGGTCACTCTACTGTAGAAATTAATTCTCTACAATTGCACCACAATACCTGAAGACTACGAGACAAGAGAGCTTTACCGTGGACTATTTCTATATTAAGGCCCTGCTGACAATCATTGCTGCTCTTATGCTTGAATTATTTTCATGTTTAAGTATGTTATTCAAGGTCAAATAGCTATCTGGTAGATTCCCTCTCCTTTCTATTCAGATTCAAGCTATCATCGAATGCACGTAATAATTAGATTCAACTTTCATGAAAAAATATAAGTTACCCTTCTCTCTACTGAAGCACTCTTTCCTTCAGTCTTATAGTCAATTAAAGATGATTCAGAGCAGTGGAAATAATTTTTTAAAAAACATGGTGTCCCCAGATGCCTAGGGTTTTAGTTTCCTTACTCTCTAGATTCTATGTGGACACTGAACCTGAAAAGTTATAATAACTTCCTGTGGAACCCTTCTGAGTTGTTGTCTTAAAGGGATGAATTAAGAGAAGAGATATTGCTTTTAACATCCACTTATGTTCTAAATTATTGGGTCCCCTTCCTATGACACACGATGGAACAGAAAGCATTTAAAATTGTAGGGCATGTTGGTGGGAGTATATGCGAGGGTGCCATTTCTGAAGGGTAGCTTGGCAACATAGATCAAACTTAAAATGTACAGACCCTATGTTGACAAGCTGGCAGCAACCTAAATGTAACTCAGTTAGAAAACTAGTTGAATAAACCATGGCAAAACAATTCAATTGATTTATAATATTTTTAAAGAATGAGGTAGATCTATATGTAAAGATGAAAAGATACTTCAGAATTTTTGATAAGTAGAGAAACAGGTTACAAATAAGTATGTATATGTAGTCATGAGTGCAACAAATGTTTATTGAGCAATGACTAAATGCCAAGCTTTGCTCTGTGATCAGACTTGTTTCGCATGCATTTTGAGTATGCTTCTGTTTTATATATACAGAACAAAAGATACCTAGAGGGCTGTTCACATAATGATAAAAAGGATGGGATTTGGAGGGAAATTTTAATTTTATTACATTTTTTGTCAGATTGATCTCACTTCAAAAATAATTGGGATATATTTTTTATTATTAGAAAAGACAGATTCATTTAAATGAAAGGTGAAAGAACAGTCCTCTGGCCCATGGACCTTTTGCCATGATGGTTCTGCTTCAACAAGCCCAGAGGAGAAGGCAAGGGATACAGATGCCACTGATGCTCTATTTTCTCAAGAAGTGAAAAGACAAAGGCCCCTACTCATGGTACTGTAAAGGGTGTCATCCTTTATGTGCAGAGAGAAGATCCAGGAAAGTTTGAGCTCACTGTTGAGTCTGTGGGGTCTGAGTGTCTGAAGTCCTCTGAGTTAGAGAAGCAGCTCCATTAATTACAGCTAATTAAATTTGTTAAAGAAGGTCAAAACCAAACAGTGTCAACAACTGTCCCCAGAGCTCAGAAGTCACTTCATTGTGCTAGACCTTAGCCAGCACTGAAATGTGCTCATCTGGCCTCTGTGAAAACAAAACAAAACAAAAACAATGCATTGATATTCACAGAAAAGATCCCTGTGAATTAGGCACACAGAAAAGATCCCTTGTGAATTAGGCACACATCTACATGGTTGGGGCCATCATCTAGACTCTGGTGATTTTCTCCCCTGATTGGCAATCATTTGGAGTAAGATCTTTAGAAAACACCAATGTGTAGGTGAAACACGTTCAAGATTCAATTAGTTTGGTTTGGGCGTGGACAGGAGCATAGTTTAGAAGCCAGTAGATAATTCTAAACATGTGCTCAACATTAAGACCACCTGGCCTTAGGGGAAGAACCCCTGCATTCTCCCTGTATTGCTTCATGTGTTTAACAAGCTTCACTCCACCCCTTCCCCAATATATTACTCCCATTCAAGGTCAATAAGTAAAAGCACATTTTATAATATGTAGAATATGAACGGTCTGCATGAAAATAATCTGGGCCACTTGTTAAAAATGTAGAGTAAAAATTAATAAGAATTTGTGGAAATGGGTTCCTAGATCTGCATTTTAAACAGGCATTCCAGTATGCTTTTATGAAATAAAATTGAGACCCAGTGTTAAGTCCTTGCAAGTGGATGCAGCAGACATATGGTAGCTCCAATACAGGGCAAAGATTGGCAGCTGTTCAAAAAGTAGCTACTAGCATTTACTTAATAACAAAAGCATATCAGAAGATGCTAATGTACTTTCGGCCTTAACCATGTCAGGGTAGATTCTCTTAGAGCCCCACTGACTTGCTGTGCTGTGTCTTGTGGAGAACATTTACAGAATCACCATTTGGCCTAAGAGTTCAGAGTGGCTTGCTATTGGTGAAACTGTCCATGACTTACATGTCTGGTGCTTGGAGCCCTTCCATCACTCCCAGCACCACTAATAGTATACCCTGAAGCCTTTGTGAGATTCTACTTACTCTTTTTAAAGGCCCCTAATTTCACTGATGGACTTCAGCAACTTGCCCAGAGCAAGGGTTTATCTTATCTCACCTTATTGTCTTTTTTAGCTACAAAGATGTCTACCCTTGTGTTGAAAGTGCTCTGAGATCTCCCTATAAAAATATTAAGTACTTAAATGCTGAATCCTGACTCCAGAAGCACAAACATTCCCCCATATCAGGGGAAAAGCTTAGGATCTTTGCTGCCAGCATGATCAGTTCCTACTTCCCTTGTGCTTAAAATAATCATGTAGGAGACAGTCAGCTCAAGGGGCACAAAGTAACATATAGTCTGGCAAAGTTAGTTAAATATGCTGAGCTGCAGAAATAAAGAGCACCAGCTAGAGAGTTGAAGACTGGGGATTATGTTGAGCATGTCAGTGTGTCTATCACTTATAAGGTAAGTCACTAGGGGCAAGGAAATTCACCTCTCTGGGCCTCGGTTCATAAATCTGTAAAATAGGAGAAGCAAAATTTGTAAAATATTTCTCAAGAAATACAAAAGATGTTGTGAGATTAAATTGAGAAAATGATTAGAGCCTGGAACAGTGGTTCACACCTGTAATCCCAACACTTTGGGAAGCCAAGGCAGGAGGATCACTTGAGCCCAGGAGTTCAAGACAAGCCTGGGCAGCATAGTGAAACCTCATCTCTACCAAAAATTAAAAAAAAATAAAAAATAGCTGGGCATAGTGATGCATGTCCATAGTCCCAGCTATTCAGGAGGCTGAGGTGAGAGGATTGCTTGAGCCTAGGAGTTTGAGGCTGCAGTAAGCCATGATTGCACTGCTGCACTTCAGCCTGGGTAACAGAGCAATTCCCCATCTCAAAGGAAGAAAAAGAAAAGAAAAAATCATGACAATGCTTGGAAAATTCCAAAATCTTGTATAAAGTTCTGTATAATTTTATATGACTAGAGACAATGGTGTGCTAGCTAGTCATTCCTTAAATAATCAATGTTCTCTTCCCAAAATACTAGTCTTTGCAAGTAATATTATCCTCTATTAGTAATTCCTGAAATTTCTTTACCAGAGACAAAATATCATCCTGCCATAAACTGAAGTCATAGTTTGGAGTGCAAATGACTTGCGGAGCATCTCCTACAAAAGGGACAAAGTGACACAAAGTGCTAAGAGCAGGTGTGTCCCTCAGAACTTCCAGGGAGAGTATACAGACTCTTAGGGCCACAAAGGGAAGCTGATGTGAAAGGTGGGGGTAAAAAGAGTGATGGAAGTGTGGAGATTCAAGGTTTCTGAGTGCAAGCATGCCAATATTCTTTGGAACAAAATTGAGATCAGTTTTCAAATCAAGAGTAATCTACCCTTTCAAAACCTCCCTTAACTTGAGAGAAGCTGTAATATGTCATGGGACCCTGAGAGAACCCCACCTGGGACGGACAGGGCATCTTCTTTCAGCAGTTCATGATGAAGGGGTGCTAGGCCTGCTGCAACCGAGCAGATTGGTGACAGGTCAGCCCTTTTGCAAGGATAAGTTATTTCTTTATAAAAGTATGCTGCATGACAGAGAGGGGAAGGAAACTCTAATTCACAGGCTTTTAGTAGCTGACACACTTCACATTCATAACTCGCCTTTTGCTTATAGCAACCATTAAACCAGTGGCAGGAGGTTTGGGGCTTCCAAAGAGAGCAAGATGACCTTGATCAGCGTTGATGGAGAAGAGGAGAAAGAGGCAGGATGGAGAGATATTGAGATCTGCTTTTATAACAATAAAAATAGAATTAAGATCATCCAAGACCATTGCTGGATAACTGTAAAAACTTCTCACCCACACAGATAACCTGACCTTCCATGGTTACACATTAAAATCTCATAGGTGATCACAGTCAAGAAAAGACTAAAAGAGAATCTAGTTTAACCCCCTCCTTCACAGAGGTCCAAAGCAAATAAGATACCTGTGTACTAGGTGCATACTCAGAATAGAGATGGTAGTATAGAGACAATTATTAAAATACATCATTTAGTAGATATGGCATTGCTATAAAGTAACTTATCATGTTACATTTTTGACTTACCTTCTTGGCCATAGCACGATCTCGGCTCACTGCAACCTCCACCTCCCAGACTCAAGCAATCCTGCCACCTCAGCCTCCCAAGTAACTGGGACCACAGGCATGCACCACCATGCCCAGCTAAATTTTGTATTTTAGGTAGAGATGAGGTTTTGCCATGTTGCCCAGGTTGGTCTCAAACTCCTGAGCTCAAGTTATCCGCCCACCTTGGCCTCCCAAAGTGCTAGGATTGCAGGTGTGAGCCACTGTGCCTAGCCTCAATTTACCTACTGATTTGTAAATGCTAAAAAATGAAATATTTTCCTTGGTTATTTTCAATTATAGGCAAGATGAAATATGCATGTACCTGCAATGATGCTAGTATTAATTAATGTATATTAAATACATATGTCCCAGGCACTGTACTAAATGCTTCATATGGATTATCTCATTTAGCCTTTACAGGAACTCTATGAAACTGGGTGATTTGTTTTCTTATTTTGCAGAAAATAAAACAGAGGCTTACTAAAGTCAAGCCACTTGTTGGTGATCAAGCAGGGAGTGGGAGGCAGAGCTGGTATTCAAACTTATTCTGTAGGCTCTCAATAATCCTGCAGATTTGTTCAAACACTAAAGACAAGCTGCAAAGTGTAATAGCTATGAACATAAACTCTGGAGGACAAAGTGTCTGGGTTCAATATGGGCTATGCTATTTAATAGCTATGAAACCTTGAGCAAGTTATCTCACCTCTTTTGGCCTCAGTTTTCTTCATGCAAAATGGGGTTATTGTTGGCACATATGTCAGAACATTGCTATGAGGACAAATTAAGTATGCAAAGATTGTAGAACCCAGTCTGGTACATAGTTTAGGCTTTACAAGTGTTAGCTAGTACTACTATTCAATGGAAAAATCAGAAAAAAAAATTAATAAAATATCATCTAAAATCTGAGCCTGCTTTTTAGGATTCATCAAATAAATACTGAAAATATATTAAGAGCCAAGCAGTGTGACTCCTGCTGGGAAAATATGATGAAAAAGTGTGATATGATCCTCAATAACAAACATACAGGTTTGTAATAAACAAATAAGTAAACAAACCCTCCCTATTTAACCATCACAAAATCTTTTATGTATTCCACAGTTGTTTCACAGATGAGGAAATCGAGATTTAAGAGGAATACTTCCTAAAATTTACGAGAATAATGAGAGACTGAACCAGAATTTAAATCTGAGTCCTTATTTTTGTGAGTCTAAATATGTTCTCACCCATTTTGTTATCTTGCATCATAAATGTGGGTGTGTGTTCTAGTTTAAAATAGGGAAAGAAAAGACAGCTAGTGGCCAAGCTAACAAAGAGAGCCAGATTTCTGACTTCTAGTTCAAATCTCTTTTACCCACAAAATTGGTAAGGAATACGCAAGAACTAAAAATTATAAAGAAAATACTGAAATTGTCAAAGCTATTTAGATATCAGAACTGAATTTTAGCTTGTTTGGATCAAATTACAGAAGGAAATTTTACCCATATCTGATGGACAGCCTATCCATCCATACTGTCTACCATGCACCTCTTTCCACAACCATGAACACGACAGCCAATCATCTTAACAATGAACAAAGGTAGCATAACTTCTACATCACACCCTATACAAGGATGAACTGCACATGAATTCAATTCTTAAATAAGAAGGATAAAGTAATTAAAGTTTTAAAAGAAATAAGACTTAGGAAGTATTTTGAAAATCAAGACAAAAAAAATCATAAACCACAAAGAAAAACACTGGTGGATTTTAATACATCAAAATTAAATATAACTGTTTAACACATGACATTATAGACAAAGTTAACATACAGGTGTCATATTCAGAGAAGATAATTGCCAAATTAATGACTGATAAAGAATTAACTATATTTCCTGAAAAATAGAAAAAAAACCTACAATGCCCCCCAAAAAAGTGGGAAAATTATTTTGATAGTACACGAGGACAAATATGAAAGGTTACTTACTTGGAAAATATCCTCAGTCCCAATTCCGATAAGAATAATGCAAATTACAGCAGTAATAAGACATGATTTTACAAAATTAGAATGGCAACAATAAGAAAAACCAATTCTGCATGATTGTGATTATAGGCCAAAATGGTAACCCTCATACACTGCTGACGGGAGAGACATAAGCTAACAAGCCACATTGAAAAATCTCACATGACATTTATCTCATTAGTTTGCCTATAATTTAAAGAATAGCAACTGTACTCTTACGTATAGGCCTGTGATAAACTTTTACACAGATGCGCAAAAAGCTATGGATTCCATTGTATACCGTCCATATTTCAGACGGGGTCATAAAGAGTTGGGTGCAATCTAGGGTCTATCAATAAGAGAGCAGATTAATTAAATGAAACACATGTCCAAGAGATATACTAAATGATCAGAAAGACTGAGCAATATATATGTGGTGATGTTTGTTTCCCAAACTATGATGTTAAGGAAAAAAACCTTATGAAAATAATATTTGCAATATAATACAATTTGTCATAATTTAAATGTCATAAACATGCACATCAAACCATATATTTTTCATACTTTCATAACATAAATCAATATATAAAAGTATATTGGAAGGAAATAATTGAAAATAAAATTTATAGGTCTCTGTCAGGAGAGGGAAATAATATTACAAATGTAAAATGCAGAGAAAGTAATAAACTACATGATGACTGTGTATTATGAATATTAAAGTAGCTGTGACTATCTGAAGTAAAAAGAAAAAATAAGGATTTATATATAATAATAATTTACCATTTATTGTGCACTTACTATGTGCCTGACTCTGCACTAGGCCCTTTCCATTAATTATCACATTTAACTCTAGCAAAACAGTAGGAAGCAACAGCTATTTTACAAAGGAGGAAACTGAGGCACCAGGGAGCAAAACTGTCGAAGGTTACAAGGACAATTAATACCTAGGTTGCCATTTTTTAAATCAAAAAACTGTTTTCATTTTCCTATCTCTTGACTATTTCAAGGGATAGTCCTACCTGGAAGTACACAGAAGAAGATAATAAAGTAAAAACCGATTTCAGCCTAGAGCTCCTATGAATCATTTAGTTTTGAATTTCCAAATGCTAATCACCTTGAGGAATCTACTGAAGCCCAACAAAAGCTAATCTTTGATATACTATGCTCCTTTTTACATAAGAAGACAATGAATGGGGATGAGACCTCGAACTCTTACCCTTGTGTTTGGTCCATGTTAGGTACCAAGTGATTGCTCTCCAAATGAGAAAATGGCTCAATCAAGAGATATGCTTAAGTTGGGGCTGAAGTAGAATATAAAACAGGTCAAGTTTTAAACAATAGGCATGTCAAGACAGAGAATATTTGAGTTAGAAACTAAATTAAAGGTTTCATCACAAATGGTGAAATCACAAAGGGTTTAATTTATTTGGACATTTGAGTAGCCATTATAAGCAATTGTCCAGACAGAATCAGTATAAAATGTTAGATGTATTTCTATCAATGACTGGAATTTAAAACCACAGAACTAAGCAGGTTAAACGCCAAGGTTGGTTTTCAGTCAGCACCACAAACAGCTGCAACAGGCCTTACTAAGGCCTTTGCCCTGTATCAGCCGCCCATAGTTTCTGCCAGCCTAATCCATGATGCTATCCCCTGAGCATTAAAGAGTTTATGTTTCTTGAGTCAGTCTTGTGCTTTGGTCTAAGAATTTTCAAGCTCTCAGAATCCACAGCCTGTGTGATGGATACGTGCTAAGGATAGGTGTACAGTTTAGCTTGGAGTTTCATGTTTGAGAAGCTGACTGTAGGGAGTAACTGAGAGTCATCTCCCTTGGGATATTGACTCCCCTGTCAATATCCCTTTCTTTAGGGCCTACCTTCTTTTTCTCTCTGCACTATATCTGAGGAAGTGGTACTAATGCTTAAGATGGAAACTTCATCCACTACATTTAGTGAGGATAGAAAAGCGACTCTCATTAAACCCAAACTTTGTAACAGAAATGCTGAAGTCTTATGCAGAGTGTCAAGTTTGTCTCTGTGTTTCCATTCAATAGCCGTTTTTCTGTCAATATGCAATGTTTCCCAATTCAAAGGATAACCAAAGAAAGAAAGAAAAGAAAGAAGATTCTTTATGAGAGAGTAAGCAGAGATAAGTCATATCACAGGCAGAATAGAGACAAAAAGAGAGCAACCACAGAAGGTGGCATGCAGCTGGAAAAAGTATAAGGGAATAAATAATAAGATGTGGATTCTGTTTCTGAAATTCCCAATAACAAGCTGGCTGGTTTTGGATTGTCATTTAACCTCACTGTGCTTTAGTTTTCTTACACGTCAGATGGGAATAGTAAGAACTGCCTTTATGTCTCATAGGACTATTGGAAGGAAATAAGATAAAACATATGGAAGCTCTTTGGAAAATGTTATATAAACTGCTATTGAAACTTGATAGATTATTATTAATGACAATGTGTGGCGATATAATGTCTTTTAATTGATAATGGTTATGATATGTCAGGAGAAAATTCTATTCTCACCTATGTAAGAATGAAATAGTAAGGGAAGTAAAAGTGTAAACATAAGACATTTAGGAGATATTCCTTCAAGATGCAATTGAAAGATATTTCATAACATACAGAGAATCATAATAATGTGAGAAGAGCTAACAGAATATGTCCTTTAAGGCCAAGAAAATATAGAGAAACTCGGGACACCAAAGAAATAGTTAGATTACTTCCTGGGGGAAATGAGATTGTGTGGTGAGAAAGAGAAAACCTAGCACAAAGAGAGAACATAAGAAGCTAATAATGGAAAAATCTATGAGGATCTGATGGGCTATCTCTGCTTCCCTCAAGAGAAGTTTGTCAGATGGTGTTAATGAGCACTTCAGGTGTGGGCACATAACGGAACGATTACATTCCATGTGGTCACCCATGTGTCTTTTATGAAATGAGACTAGTGCAAAAGTATTGAGGGAATCTTAGAGTTAAAGAGTCTCAGAGATTGACTAGCAATTCTCTGCTTCATTCAGAAATTATTAACATGCGTTTTCCTATTTTCAGAGACAGGAAGCTCATTACATCACAAAGTACTCAACTGCATGATCATAACACACCTTTTGTTCAATAGCTCCTCTTTATGTGGAGCAGACATTTGCATTTGTGCCATGTCTAACAAGTGACTTATTCTATATATCACATATATTCTTATTCCACTCGCCCCCCAGCATTTTCTGAGTCTCTACCCTGTACCAGGCACCACACTCATCAGTAGAGATTTAAAAATGGAAAAATATATACTTAAATAATAAAAAAATCTAGAATGCAAAAAATGATTGTAACTATGGACCGTCCTCTGGAGTCCTTCAAATACTTGAATGCAATAGCTATGTCTTTCCTTGATATTTTATTCTGCTACATAAATATATACAGTTTCACCAAAAATTACTTTTTTAATATTGTTTCCAGATATTCTTACCTTCTCATTACTTTTTCTTTTCTGGACATGGTCCCATTTTTCAAAGTCCTTCTTAAAATATGAGAACCAATATCTTAAAGGTAAATAAATAAATTTCTTTAGAATATACGGTTAGATAGAAGTTTTGAGTCCTAATGTTTAAAGCTGAGTACAGTGACTATATTTAGCAACAATGTATTGTATATTTCAAAGTAAGTAGAAGAGAGAATTTGAAATGTTCTCAACATATAGAAATGACAAATACTCAAAGTGATGGAAACTCCAAATATTTTGAGTTGTTCATTACACATTCTGTGTATGCAATGAATTATCACATGTACCACCAAAATATGTAAAATATTATGCATCAATTAAAAAGAAATATGACATTAGGCACTTACAAAGGATATTTCATAATCACAATGAAAAACAAACTTGGGACTCACAGATAGCCCAGCTTTTACTGGACTCATTACCAAATTTTTAATAGTAGAGAACAGTTGTGGATTTTAGTGATTTGGGTAGTGGTGGTATAATAAGATAAACTGACCTCACAGTAAAACAATCTGGATTTGAATCTTGTCTCTATCATTTATTAGCTGTAATACCTTGGCTAGGATACCACTCTCTAAAAGTGTTTGATTATGGTTAAATAGGAATATTATCTACCTATTTCATAGAGTACTGAAAAGAAAAAAAAAAACAAAGTGAGATTATATCTATGGAAGTGCTTCATAAACAGTAAAACGTAATGCAAATGTAATATGGCACTGCTATTCTTATAATCAAGTGGGTTTATGCAGAACAAAATGTTCCATTCTGTAATTACCCAAATTCAATAAAAATGTGTTATATTCTAACAAATTAAAATTCCTGTGGTAGTAATAGCCTCCATTTATTGAAGGCTTATTATGTGCCAGGCAGTGTGCCAGGTGCTTTACAAATATTATCCCATTTGCTTCCTGTAATATAGACAATGCTATGAGTTTACCAAATCCGTTTTATTTTCTTTTTAGGCACACAGCAAAGCTACATTTTCCAACTTTACCTGTAGTTATTTGGGGGAATGTGACTGAACACTGATCCACCCAGGCCTGCCCATAAAATATCCTGCATGATCTTCTGTTCTGTCTTATTTACCAAACACTTTTTGGATAGAAAAAATCAGGTCAATCCCTGGTGTCATGCACTAAAACAACTGAGGATTATAGGTTCTTCTGTCAGACTTGGTTCTTGAATGATGTTATAAATCAGAGTCTCCTCCCACAAGTTCCCATACTAACCTGACATACTGGAATGTGTTGTGGGCAAGAAATAAACTTCTTTTTTTCTTTTGCTGGTTTAAGCTACGTTAGTTGTTAATTACTTGTGCTTAAGTAGGGGGAACATCTTGAAAATATAAAGTTGCCATTGAAAAAGCACAGTAGTCATCGTTAGCTGCAGGTCTGGGGTGGTCATATGGGCCAGTTTGGTATAGTGCTTAAGAGTATGAACTCTTGAATAAGATAAATATACGCTCCTAAATCAGCATTACTATTTCCATATCTAGAAAACTGGAATTAAAAGCAACCATCTAAATAAAAATATTTTTATCTATGTGCATATTTATTCCACAAATATTGAGTTCTTTTCTAGCAAATTAACACAAAGCAATGAACAAAGTAGTCAAAAATCACTATGGTCAGAAAAGAAAAAAAAATGAAGTTCTTAAGTTTAGTTGTTTATTACAGAAGCTCAATATCAATTATCCCGCCTATTAGAGTTCCTTCAAATATTTACTCTATGCCACAATCAGGAAAGAATTTCTATAAGACTACCACTATATCTATCAACCAACAATACGTTGGCTTATGAACTGCATTTTTTTTTGTTTTCTGACCATAGTGATTTTTGACTACTTTGTTCATTGCTTTGTGTTAATTTCCTAGAAAAGAACTCAATTAATATTGTGGAATAAATATGCACATAGATAAAAATATTTTTATTTAGATGGTCGCTTTTAATTCCAATTTTCTAGATATGGAAATAGTAATGCTGATTTAGGAGTGCATATTTATCTTATTCAAGAGTTCATACTCTTAAGCACTATACCAAACTGGCCCATTATGACCACTCCAGACCTGCAGCTAAGGATGACTACTGTGCTTTTTCAATGGCAACTTTATATTTTCAAGATCTTCTCCCTACTTAAGCACAAATTCTGTGACTCAAAATAATAGGCATCAAGGGCCAATAAGTTACTTCCAGATCATCTAGTGAAGTCAAGGGATCAATATCGGCTTAACAATAACAGATTTCTTTCCATTCTCCTTTACTAACCAGGCAGAATTTGGTGCCTTATGGACCAGTGGTCCCAGAAGACCAAATAAGAAAGTCAGAGAAAAAAGTAAGAAAATGAAATGTTTAAGAAAGGGATAATCTTACTAATCTTCATTTTCTCTAAGCTACTGTAAGACATAAAGGAAAAAACTAATATTAATTAAATCCATTAAATCACATTTAACACTAATAGGAACATAAAAACTATTATTTTCCATATTACTCTAGATGAAATCTTGAGATTTAACAAGATGAAGGTTATCATACTGGTTCACAGAGCTGTTACATGGTACAGCTTAATTCTAATCTAGTTCTTTGGACTTAAAATCTTCAGCTGTTTGAATTAATATTTTTTCAATGACTTATTATCACACATTTACCACTACCAACTTGGAATGGAAACACTGTTGTACAAGGTAATGGTTAAGGGCAGAAATTATAAGAAAGACAGAATTGAGATTAAAATCTGGCTCTGCTGCTAAGGGGCAAAAAAGTCTTGGGCAGTTTAGCTTTTTGAGACTTCAGTTCCCTTAAGTGTATGACGGTGAGATATGGTAGGAGAGTTGTTAGTATTAGATGATTAATGAATTATTATAATGCTTTCATCATGACTTTCACATAGTAAATGTTCAAAATGTGAAACAATTTGCATCGTCATTAAACATATTCCAGTCAATATCTTACTGAAAGCTTTTTGATGCTAAAGACTTCATCTTACTCCATAGTATTTGTAGTTTAATGATGAGTAATTTTCTTTTGCTGGATTTATTTTATTAAATTAATATAGATTTTTCAAGCATATACTAAGAGCAATGCACAATGCCAGATATTAGGGATACATATAAAATTAAGGTAAACTTCACCATTTAAATCTCATTAAAGTTACATACCATTGGTGACACTTAGTGACAAAAAGGGACAGAGAAGAATAACAATAAAATTAACAGACCCAACACAGCATTTTTTTTTTTTGAGACAGAGTTTCGCTCTGTCACCCAGGCTGGAGTGCAGTGGTGTGATCTCGGCTCACTGCAACCTCCTCCTTCCGGGTTCACGCCATTCTCCTGCCTCAGCCTCCTGAGTAGCTGGGACTACAGGCACCTGCCACCACACCTGGCTAATTTTTTGTATTTTTAGTAGAGACGGGGTTTCACCATGTTGGCCAGGATGGTCTTGAACTCCTGACCTCATGATCCGCCTACCTCAGCCTCCCAAAGTGCTGGGATTACAGGTGTGAGCCATCACGCCCGGCCAGCATTTTTTTTTTAAATATAAAAGACCTTTATGTGAAATGCAACTTAAATCCATAATAAGAGGAGACTTCCAAATTCAAAATCCACATTTAAAAAGCTTGAAAGCCATCACCATTGGTCTTACAACAAGATACACCAAACAATCTGAAAATCAAGGACTTTTCCTGGAATCAGCAGAGAGTGGAAGCTGCAGGGTAAATTTTCACCCTAAAATCTGGAGAGACAGGTTTATACACAGAGGCAACCAAGAGTTGCTTATGTGGGGCAGAAGCTACTAAAGCCATAAATTAGCAGGAACACATAAATGATAGTTGTATTAGTCCATTCTTGCATTGCTATAAGGAAATACATGACACCGGGTCATTTATAAGGATAAAAGATTTGATTGATTCACAGTTCCTCAGGAAGTACAGAAAGCATGGCTGGAGTGTCTTTGGGAAACTTACAGTCATGGTGGAATACAAAGGGGAAGCAGGCAGGTCTCATGACAGGAGGAGGAAGAGAGAGAAGGGGAAAGTGCTACACCAAGCTTGTCAAACCCACAGCCTGTGAGTCGCATGCAGCCCAGGATCACTTTGAATGTGGCCCAACACAAATTCATAAACTTTCTTAAAACATTACGAGATTTGGTTTGCAATTTTCTTTTTTAGCTCATCAGCTATTGTTAATGTTAGTGTATTTTATGTGTGTCCCAAGACAATTCCTCCTTTTCCAATGTGGTCCAGGGAAGCCAAAAGATTGGACATCCCTGTGCTACACACTTTTAAACAACCAGATCTTGTGAGAACTTGCTCACTATCATAAGAACAGCATGGGGGGAGTTCGTCCCCATGATTCAATCACCTCCCACCAAGCCCGTCCTCCAACATTGAGGATTACAATTTGACGTGAGATTTGAGCGGGGATACAGAGCCAAATCATATCAGTAGTTTTGACAAATAGGAGGAGAAAGTGTAGGTTAGCATGAGAATTAGAAATTCCTGAATATTACAGTCACAGAAGTGCCTCCATAAGTTTATGGGCTTTATCTCCAAGAACCCTACCAGGTTATTAGAGTGAAAATATGAGAAAAAGCCCCTTAGGGCTCTGGCTGGGAGAGGAGAATTTATCAAAGGGAAATACACTCAGAACGTTCTCCACAACAAAGGCCTAATCCATGTGGTGAAAATATTTTGTGAGAGCCTTGTCATAGTTTGGGGAACGGCATTCCTCCCACTCCAGCTTCTTTAGCCTCCTGTGATGGCTAATACTGAGTGTCAACTTGATTGGATTGAAAAATGCACAGTATTGATCCCGGGTGTGTCTGTGAGGGTGTTGCCAAAGGAAGGTGGCTACACTAAACACCAGATTTTCAAAGTAAACAAAACAGCATGAGAGTCAGCATGTCCTTTGAAGCTTCGAAGCTAAACATTGACTACTGCTCTCTAGAAAACTCCAAGATGACACATTTTTCCAAAATCATGCTGTTTTGTCTACATTGAAAATCTGGTGTTTAGTGTAGCCACCTTCATTTGTGATCTTAGGTAGAGCTCCTGAATAATTTGTTGCAGCTTCTATATCAGCACTTGCGGCTTCACCTTGTACTTTTATGTTATGGAAATACCTATCTTCCTTAAACCTCATGAACCAACCTCTGCTAGCTCCCAGTGTTTCTTCTTTAGCTTCCTCACTTCTCTCAGTCTTCATAGAATTAAAGAGAGTTAAGGCCTTGTCTTGGATTAGGCTTTGACTTAAGGAAATGTTGTGGCAGTTTGATTTATATAGACCACTAAAACTTTCTTCATATCAACAATAAGGCAATTTTGCTTTCTTCTCATTTGTGTGTTCACTGAAGTAGCACTTTTAATTTCCTCCAAGAAACTTCCACAACTTGACTGTTTGGTTCAAGAGATCTATCTTTTGTCCTATCTTGGCTTTCTACATGTCTTTTTCACTAATCTTAATCATTTCTACCTCTTGATTTAAAGTGGGAGACATGAGACTCTTCCTTTCACTTGAACACACATTGTTATGTTTCAAGCAATAGGGACAATTCCTTAAAATTAAACATTTCAATAAGAGAATATAATTAAACCACTATAGTTTCTATAATTCACATATTAATTCTTGAGGGCAAATAGTGGTAGATTGTACAGCAGAGATCATCAAATCAACGTGTAAGTCAACATGAAAAAAAGCCATGAGGAGGGGAGGGAAAGAACAGCTGGTTGGTGAAGCACAGAACACACACAACATTTGTCAATTAAGTTAACTGTCATATATGGTTACACTTTGTGGTGCACCAAAACAATGATTAGAGAAACATCAAAGATCACTGATCACAGATCACCAAAATAAATACAATAAAAAAATTTTGAAATGTGAGAATTACCAAAATGTTACACAAAGACATGAAGTGAGCATATGCTACTGGAAAAATGACACTGATATATTTGCTTCATGCAGGGTTGCTACAAACGTTTAATTTTTAAAAATTGCAGTAGCTACAAAGTACAATAAAGTAAAACACAAGAAAACAAGGTTGGCCTGCATGGCAGCTTTATTTGTAATAACCAGAAAATTTTGAGACAACCTGAATTTATTTCCACAGGTGAATGAATAAACAAATTGTGGTATAGTCATGTAACAGAACACTTCTCTGCAATATAAGAGAACAAACTATAGTAGGTGCAACAATATGGATAAATCTCCAAAACTTTATGTTAGTGATAGAAAATAAACAAAAAAGTGCACTGTGCATGATTCCATTTATATAAAGCTCTAGAAAATGAAAATTAATCTCTGAGGACAGAAATTGGATCAGTGGTTTTTCAGTATTGGGAGTAAAGAGACAGATGGGCTATAAAGAACACAAAAAAACTTTTGGAAGTGATAGAAAGGTATATTATCTTTATTGTGGCAATGGGATCACAAGTACATATGCACAACAAACTGTGTTTGTACAACTTATAGTACATCAATTATATTTTAAATTGTTTTAAGAAATAAGAATTTTTAAAAACTTATTCTATATTGTCAATCACATCTAATTTGTTTCTCAAGCAACGGATTGCCCAATAATTACAATAGTTTGAAAGGTATTTTAATCCATTCTATCTTTAAATGAAATATTAAAAGAAAGGCATATACAAGTCAGTCCTCCATAACCATAAGTTCTGCATCTGTGAGTTCAACCAATCATGGATCAAAAATATTTAGAAAAAGATTCATGAAGTTCCAAAAAGCATAACTTGATTTTGCCAAGCACTGAGTACTCCATTGAATCCACATGAATGAAGTGATGTGTAGGCCTTGTATTAGGTATTTTAACTGATCTAGGAACAATTTAAAGTATATGGGAGGATGTTTGTAGGTTATATGGAAATATGATGCCATTTTATACGAAAGACTTGAGACTCTTTAGATTTTTGTATCTATGCAGAGTCCTGGAAACAATCTGCAGAAGATACCAAGTGATGACCGTATAGGCAGTAGATTAAAATGGAGCTACTCTTCTTAAAATGAGGCTAGGTGGCCTGAAATTTCCAGTCTTACTGTCCCTTACTTTCCACCCCAGCCCTAGCACACCTGCATTTCCCCCTAGAGAGCCTGGTCTCTTATAAAATAGACATCTAACTCCATGTTTTTTCTAGAAATCTGCAGGTCCAATTATGCCAATCAATTACCATAGCAATCTCAGTGATGACAGTAGCTCATGATTGACTTGGAAAAGTCATTTATTTCTCTGGATCTCAATTTACCCATATTAAAAAAAAAGAGTGATGCATCTTACTACTTATAAATTCTTGAACATTATTAGCGCTAAATAATTTTTATGTATAGTTAATAAATTTGTACTCTATTGTCAATCATGTTTATAATCATGTTATATATATTAACGTTTATAGTTAATATATATATACCTTATATATATAAATTATTTTGTGTGTGTATATATACACACACATAAGTGTATATTATACACATAATTACACACATAATATACACATAAGTGTATATTACACATGTGTGTATATTACACACATAATATACACTTAAGTGTATATTAAAAAACCTCTCAAGGTTCAATGTGGGAAATAGAAATCAATCTAAATATTTCCAACATAAAATGATTTAATACAGAGAACTATACTCTTATAAAACCTTTGGAAGAACAGGATTAGAAAAGGTCAGGGAAGATGCTAATACCAGAAAGTACTAGTATCTCCAACAATTTTTGCTAAGCATATCAGTTACTAAGAGCATCAAAGTAAGTAATTTATAGGATAAGAAACATGAGCTACTGACAAAATATCATATCTTCTTCTGACAAAGCCCAGCACCACCTACTGCTAGAGTAATCATGGCTTCTTCTATCTTTTTTTTTTTTGACCTTCCAAATACCTTGCCAGTACCTTTTAACCTTGTAAAAGTTAAGCTAGAATGGGACGATAAAGAAGTCTAGGAAATGTGGACTTTAGCCTTCTACTTGCTATGAGACAGAAAATGGCCTAATATATGGTAAAATGCTAACAGATAATCTAATGTAGGCAGTATTTAATGTGATAAAGGACAAAAGTATAGTGCAAGTAAAAAAGAAAACCTAATGAACAGTTCCAAAATGTTTGTCCAATAAATAAATGAATATGTTCAATGTAGGTTGAAATTACTAGAGCAGACATTATTGAAAAAACTGAATCAGATAGGAGTCTTGAAATGTGTGAAGATTTTCATTTTAAAAAAGTCAAGTAGACAGCTCCATGTATCAGTTGACTTTTGGTGTGTAACAAAACACTCCAACTTTGGGGCATTAAGCAGCATCTTTAAGTTATCTCACAATTCTCTGAGTCAATGATTTACTCTGGACTCTGTTGAGAAGCTCTTCTGATCTCCTCTGAGTTCGCTCATGCAATTGTGGTCAACTGCTAGATTGCCTGAGGGCTAGTTTATCTAAGATGCCTTCAGCTAGAATGGTTCAGTTCTGTTATATGTGGTCTCTTCTTCTCCAGTCCACCAGACTTATCTGATTATCCTGGCACTTGTCTGGTTTCCAGGAGAGAGAGTGGAAACACACAACATCTTTTGGTGAGTGGGTTATGGAAGTCACAGCGTGTCAATTCTACGGCAACCTATTGGTCAAAACAGGTGACAACTCTAGTTGTCCAGATTCAAGAATTAGAGAAACAGAGCCAAATTTTAGAGGCTGTGGATGCAGAAAGCCTGAAGAATCATGAGCATTGTTTTTATTGCATACTATACTATCTTCTGATAATTGATTCAGCCAATATTGTTAAGCTACATGGACAGGAGTGTTGTTTGTAGGATGGAGGATTAGGGAATGTTGAAGATTAGTTACGTGAACATAGTTTAATTCTGCAGTGTTAGGTAGTATTCGGTTTATAGAATCTTTTACTCTGAATATTAGATGTAAATGAAAGCAAATATCTTACTCAATGGCTTTGGTTTTTTTTTAATTTTTTTTATTTCCATAGGTTATTGGGAAACAGGTGGTATTTGGTTACATGAGTAAGTTCTTTTGTGGTGATTTGTGAGATTTTGGTGCACCCATCACCAGAGCAGTATACACAGCACCATATTTGCCGTCTTTTATCCCTCATCCCCTTCCCACCCTTTCCTCCTGAGTCCCCAACGTCCATTATGTCCTTCTTATGCTCAATGGCTTTGTTTTTAGGTGACAAACATTTGACCCCGAAATGTTTTTGTTTGTTTGTTTGTTTTAAGAGGCAGTCTAGCCCTGTTGCCCCCACTGGAGTGCAATGGTGTGATCTTGGCTCACGGCAACCTCTGCCTCCCAGGTTCAAATGATTCTCCTGCCTCAGCCTCCCGAGTAGCTGGAATTACAGGTGCCCACCACCACACCCAGATAATTTTTGTATTTTTAGTAGAGACAGGTTTTCACCATGTTGGCCAGGCTGGTCTCGGACTCCTGACCTCGTGATCCACCCGGCTTGGCCTCCCCAAGTGCTGGAAATACAGGCATAAGCCACCACGCTGGGCTGACCTGGAAATGTTAAGTAAATTTCTCAAGGTCGTACATCCATTGGGTGTATTCAAATGGGACTGAAACCCTACACACGTCTATTAATCTGAGACCGTAAATGTCAAGAAAAAAAATCATTTTTATTTTTCTGGAGTACAATGTAAATGTATATACAGGTAGGGGTCTATTTGTGTTTTTGTGCTTTCAGTACATGCAGACACACGCACTCTACACACACACATACACACAATAGGAAAAGGAGATATAAAAGTACCACTCTGCATAGGCCTATTGCCCAATTTTAATTTGGCTCTCCTCCTAATTTCTTTTATACCTGGAGCAGAAGTTATTCCCAGAGCTAATTCATACATACACTCTTTAGCACATGCCATCTGCTTCTGAAACCTGTGGCTGCACACAACACGTGTCCTGTAAGGTAAGTAGTTTCTGATATCAATCTAGAATTAATGTAGCTCCTGCTTTTCTTTAGGAAAAATATAGAAATAAGTAACAGTAATCCTTTTATACAGCCATCTCCTCCTGCTTAGGAAAGACCCTCACAAGCGTACACAAGATGTACCCTCACAATAGTCTCATTGATGTATTCTCCAGAGTGCTTATTGATTTGCACTGAAGATATTGGATCTCCAATTAAAAGAAAAAAGTCCAAATTAGGGGAAAGACCTGTGAAATTATTTTAAATAATATTATAAACTAGTAATAGTTTGTATAGTGTAAGGTTACTAAGTAAAGCAGCCATGGCTTTTAATTCCATTTTCTGGATTTTTAAAATGTTGCAATCTTAGATAATTCAACATGTGTGAGCTCCAGTTTCCTCATCTTCAAAAAGAAGTGGGTGGGCAATAACAACAGTTATGCATCATCTGAATATTGTAATCATCCCTAGCGATAGATGCATGTGAAACATTAAATTCAGTGCATGGTACAAAGTTCGAATGTTAGCCAAGTATATCATTATATTATTAAACTGAAAAAAGTCAATAAAATGATATAATTAAACAACCATAGTTGCTGTAATTCACAAATTAATTGTTGAGAGCAAATAGGGGTGGATTCTGGATAGCAGAGACAACAAAATCAATGTATGGATTAACGTGAGTAAAACAGCTTCCTATCATTGTGCTAGGTTTTGTGCCAGAAGCTTCACATGCGTTGTTTTTACTGAGGCCTCTTTAATAATCCCATTTCACAGATAGGAAAACTGAGACTCAGAGAAGTTAGATAAATAGGCTATGGTCTTAGGGTTAAGAAGTAGGACAGCTGGGATTTAGCCTTTGATTTTAAAGATGATTGTAGATTTATCATTTGTTTTTATTTACCCACATTACTTTCTGTGTCATTCTGTCATGTTTAACCTAGATAGAACATAGCCCTGGGTCTGGACTTCCACACTTTTGCTCCAATAAGTGTTCAGTTATATAATGTCCAATAAAAACATTTTTTGAGTTCCTTGTATAAATTGACAAGGTCAATAAACTTGAGTTGCAATTTTTTCTCCTGAGACGCAGACCAGATAGGAAAACCAGAGCTCAGACAATTCTGAGAGTTAAGTAGTAATGAAAAATGTCAGGGAGGTTCTGGAGACAAGGGGAATGATCTTGGGGTCTGAAGCCTAGAGATCACATTTCTCGGTGCTAGTTCATGAGTGCTAGGAAAAGCCACAGCAAGTAGAATGTCCCAGCACTATGAACAAATGGCATTACAATGTACAGAGGATGAGATTGGAAGGCCATACATGCTGCTCTCCGGAATTCTTACTCTAAGAAGCCTTGCCTGTTTTACATTGTCATAGGAGGTACAAAAGAAATAATTGATTGCTTCAATGTATTTTCTCTCGGGGGCATTTTTGCCATTTCAGCTTCAAAACTAATCAATCGACGAAGCCATGGCTGTGACAAACCTAAACTTCACATGTCTTAACAGATCTGCATACATAGTAAGTTCTACCTAAATACTTGTGGCTGATGATAGAAAAGTGTGTTTATCTAGAAAGAGCCAGGGACTCGAATTAGGAAGAGCTAAGTTAAAAACTTGTGTACACCAATTCACTTTAACTTTTCAAATGTTTCCTCATCTGTATATCAAGCTTAGGGCATTGCTTAGGGTGACAAAAGGAGGTAAGAATTATGAAATTACTATTCATATTTTCCATAAAAATTCTTTGGTTTATTCCTTTCTGTTCATCTATGTTACATGTTACTAAAAAGAAGACTAAATCTATACCCAGTAGTTTCAATGCTTGGGTTCTATTTGCAGATTATCAAAGAAGTCTCTCCCGACAATCCATTTGATAGAACTGCAATACATTTTAATTGCCACCTGCCTTCTTAGGGGCTCTGTTGCCTTTATTTTGGGGACGCTTTTCAAATAGGAGTAGAAGTTAAAATATTTTGCAGCTGCTCTGTAACATAAACCAGGAAGGCAGTCATCATCTTTATAGTTTCCTCTTCCTACCTGCCACCTCTAGTCATTCACCTGCTCAGTGAATCTCTACATTTCTCTCTATCTCCTCGGTACCTTTCCTAGCCCTCTTGCACTTGCACAAGTATCTTCAAAATTGTCTTTCTATTTCCAGTTTTATTGCCTTTGAGACACTTCCTTACATTGCAAGTAAAGTGATCACTTAAAGAGCACATTAAAAATACTATGACCACAAGGGTCATGAAAACTCCTTAGCTTAATATCCTTACACAGCTTCTCTTTGCTTTTAAGAGAAAACTTAAAACTCCTAAACATCATTACAAGACCCTCCATAGTCTGACCCTGCTCATTTCATCACTTTACCTCTCCATCTTACTCTCTGCTCCAGCTCTACTAAACTCCCTGTTCTATGAACTTCCCCTGCTCCCCCTGCCTACGCTGTTAGACACCTTTGTTCTCTCAACTCTTCAGGTCCTGGAGCAAATGTCACTTTATGGAGTGGTTCACTAAGCCCGAGACCAGTGGAAAACCCTCTGCTACACTGTCCTATATCTTCCTGTACTTCCCCTATTATAATGTTCTGTGCTTTCCACATGTTTAGAACTCAAAAATTATCCGCTGAAAGAATTGGTGAATATGAAAGTTCATTTCCTGATTTTTAACCAGTTTCTATTTTTCTCTCACTTCAGAGATCATCAGTGCCTCAAAGAATTAAAATGAGGACAGTTCAGTCAACAGAGTGACAATTTTTTTTATCTCTAGATTTCCTTATTCTCAAGAATTGAATAAATGAGTGAGTGAATGAATGAATTTATATGAGTAATACTCAACAGCAGACTTTACTAGTTCAATTCTCCCTTTCCAGTGAGCCATGAGATATGCTCAAATACAGACCAAATAGATCATCAGTGACACAAAAACATACCTTTTTGGCTCTAGTGACCAAGCTGAGAAAGTAGAGACTCAAGTTTTTCTGTGACAAGCAGAAAAGTGAATGAGGTCCTTTCATTTGCCTTCCCTGACCCTGCTTTGTATCTCTGGCCCCTCAGGTTTGAGTTGTGAAAAGATCTGGCTGCTTAGAAAGATGTAAGGCTGTGAGTTAATTTATAAGATTGTAGACAGCTAGAGAGTTGATTTAATTGAAAGATATAATTACCAGGTGTTGAAGGCAAAGGGGTTCATTAATTTCACAGACACTCTGTTGACTGAACTGTCCTCATTTTAATTTTTCATGACACATCAAGGAGGAAGACACCTGTGGGTCATGAGAATGGACCAATCCTGAACTTGCAGGCACTTACATCCCACCCAAGGGGCAAATAATCTTTCAGAAGTAGAAGGCTAAGTTGTTTTCTACTGTTCAAAACTTCTCTTTATAAAACTCTATCATAATCCTCCATCTACCCTTTGGGCTCCATGAAACCCTTCATAATCCGGCCTTTGTTTACTTCTCCTGCCTCAATATTTGAAACCCTTCCCCATTCCTGTTCTATTTGAAATATTTTGAACAAACAGTAAAATGAATAATTATTGGTATAATAATGATTTTAATTATTACTACTGCTATTAGTATTTACTACATTCTTAGTATGCACAAAACACCGCTACACGCACTATATTCACATTAGCTTATGTGGTCCTCCTGACTGCTGTGGTAGGTGCTATTCTCATTTTAAACGTGAGAAAAGTGAGTATGGGACCAGTCAAATTACTTGCCCCAAATCAAGCACCTAATAAAAGCAAACCCTAAGTTATACTGGAGGACCAAACTCTGTCTTTTAAAATGCAAGGGTTTTGTTGTTGTTATTGAATCCTATCCTACATTCGTCTGTGCATTCTTTGAGGGCAATTGGTGTGTCTCCAACAACCAGCAGAGCGCTTGGCACTTAGAAGGCTGTCAAGGAATCTGCTGGGTGAAGAACAAAGGAACTTTCCTTTCTTTACTTAATTATAGCAGTGCTAGCATCTAGGAGAGAAACGTTGGCTATATAGTCGTCATAACCCAGCTAGAGATGGAAATGGCAGTACTTCCTAAAACAAATATCTCAAAGGACCAGGGTCCTTGCAGCGAAGTCCACAGAAATGCTCAAAGTAGGATCAGCACAGAATTTGTCAAGGACATACTAAGCAGCTTGATGGAAAGAGCTTTGCACATTATTCTGCTTGTCTTGGCCATACAAGCCAGGTATTCTTACTTTAATAATACACTTTTTTTTTTCCTTGAGACAGTGTCTCGCTCTGTCACCCGGGGTGGAGTGCAATGGTGCAATCTGGGCTCACTGCACCCTCTGCCTCCCGGGTTCAAGCGATTCTTGTGTCTCAGCTTCCTGAGTAGCTGGGATTACAGGCATCTGCCACCAGCCCAGCTAATTTTTATATTTTTAGTAGAGACAGAGTTTCACCATGTTGGCCAGGATGGTCTCGAACTCCTGACCTCGTGATCTGCCCACCTCGGTCTCCCAAAGTGCTGGGATTAAAGGTGTGAGCCACCGTGCCCAGCTGATAATATACTTTTAAAATGTGGACATACCAATAGTCCTTGAGATATGTGAGATCATCTTATACGCATACAATTAAGAGATACTCTTGATATTTGCCTGCAGTTTAAAAGACTAACAATAAAAATGGTAATAATAATAGTGAAAATAATAAAAATAGTAACACTTTATTACATGTCTACTCTATGACTGATGCTATCCAAATATTACCTGTAGTCTCACAAGAACACTATTAAGCAGAAATTAATATTAGCTCCATTCGACAGAGGAAGAAACTGAGAAATAGCTTGCCCAAGATTAGCTATAACTTGAAAGAGCAAGAATTCAAATTTAGGTTGTTCTGATTCCAAATTATTTTCATACCGTTTCTAAGTAATGCTCACTACTTCAGCATATTTTATCTTAATTTTTAAATATATCATTTAATTGTGGCTGTTAATTGAAGGCTTATTTCACAGAGAATAGGATAAGGATTTACAGCGAAAATATAGAGGCTATTTTGGAGGGAAAAAAATTACCTTGAGTTTCATGTCCTTGATATTGCTGGCCAAAATTAGCCACATACCTCAGACTATAGAGGAGGCAGACAGTTCAATTAACCAAATATGGGGAAAAATAGCATTGATTAAGTAGAAATCTTAAGAAGTGGTTAATTACATTTCCTGGATAACTGAAGACATTTTGTGTTTCAGCCCATCTTAATGAAAATCTAAATATATCAGGCCCTTTGCAGAGAACAGATCACAGCGCCTTTCTCTGTGTCCTTGAAGTTTATTTAATCAAGTTTTTCAGAACACATGTATTGCCTTCTTCAGCGTCTCCACTATAATTGTGATATTTAGGAATGATTCCTGATTCCACAGGAGAGATTGTTTCCTAAATGTTTGTAATCATTTTATGGTATGACATCACAACACTTGAAAACCTGTATCTCACTCAGGCATCTCTAACAATTGGAAATTCACATAATTTCAATTTCATTCTTCTGAACCTCACCCATGTCTTGTTCTGAACTTGTCTCTGTCTTATCCTAAACTTCATTTAAGTCATTTTGGGGTAACAGACATAGAGTTGTAAATGATTTCCTGGAGGGGGAGACTGAGCACAGCTAATCCCCAGGGAGATGCCCAAAACTTCTAAACACTTGTAGTTAATTTACACATTAGATTCTTGGCATTCATACATTTTCTCTTTCTACTGTTGTAGTTGTGGTTATTTTTAATTTTTCTCAGCTTATATTTAGAGTATATTAGTTCCTGTGGTTTCAAGCCAAATGTATAATCTCAACAATCAATAAGTGTAGATATGGTGACATTAATATCAGTGCCCAAATCCCAGTTATTCTGAGCCTACTCTGCTGTGTTCCCTCCGCCCTGCCTTCAGCAGGATAGTGATGTTTCCTATGGGCTTAGGAGAAAGTTCACTTATTTTCTGCTTTAGGTACTCTTCAAGGCTTCTTCTCACAGCCCCTGCTTCATTGGGCATAGCTATGCTTACCTGCTGATTACCCAAGCCCACAGAGTCATTGAGCTACACTTTAGTAAGCAGTAGACTATTGAGGGGAAAGGACTTATCCACAATTCAGACTTTATCAGATGGACTTCAGAGGAGAGTCGCTTGAGCCCGGTGTCTCTCAGGTTTTGCCTGAGCACCATTTCTGCATTTTCTATTTTGCTTAGGAGTTCAAATCTGATTCATTCATAGGGTGGAAAGAACATATGCCATCTCATCCATTGTCTTCCTCTTCCCCCAGATGCTTTGAAGGAAAATAAAGAAAACCAACAAAGACAATAAGCTGCTCCTTCTTCATTTAGCCCATCTCACTGTTGACTTCTCCAGAGAAGACGCTGTAAAACAGTCTGAAGAACAAGATCCTTCTTGGAAATCGACACCTGTGAAAGCAAGAGGGTATAAGCAGAATTGTGCAGAGGAAGAAGGTGAACCCCAATGTAGGCCCAACTGTGCATCTACCGATGTGGCAAAGAGCAAAGTGAATGTTGCTTATCAGACTTTCTACATTGGACCTGCATGGTCAGGCAATTACATCCCTGCCTGGGTGAGTCACTGTATATAGTATCCCCAGGAAGGGCATGACCTCATCAAAGTAGATTTCTGCAGTTGAGACAGACCCTGAAGATGTCAGATGGAGGCTGTTTACTGACAATACTCCTTGTAATAGAACAGCTACCTCTTCCTTGTTTCCTTTGACTCTCAAACAAAAAAGACCCATGCAGCTCTTTGGATAGAAATAAATATATAGATATTTGGGTGCTGCCTAAGTCTTCTCCCAGAAGCATCTGAGCCCTAGTTTCCACGAGGTAAATTAAAAATTTGACCTTTTATTATATTTAAGAGGGACACATTCGAAGACCTATCTTTGAAGAACATGAAAAGTGCACTACAGAATTCCTAACATTTACCGTAAGTGAAAGGACAGCCCATCTCAGTGATCACCCATAACTGTGATTGTCCATGTCCTACCCAGACATAGGGTGGAGCCAGAGAGCAGTGGTCCACTTAACCAGGCTTGAGTCTGGATTGCAGTGTTAGAATATACAGTACAGAGAGATCAGAATTGGAGTGTTGAAATATACAATACAAAGAGAGCAAGCTTGGGAGCACAAGTGTTCAGAGTCAGATTGCTAAGTCAAGGCCATATATACCTACAATCAGAGATGAGAGGGACAGACTCATTTCAAGATGGAGAAACATTGCTTGAAGCAATATAACACCAGAATGGCAAATCCTAACAAGATTACCTGAAATGCTTTGGCCTCTATCTTGACTTTCATTGATTTAGTTTCACTAGTAACATTGGTATAGTCTAACATTTTTAGGAACATACTATGTACAAGGCACTGTGTTGAATCTGGTCTATACATTATTTTATTCATCTTTAATATAAACCTATGATTTGGGAGTTATTATGTCCATTATACAGGTGCATGAATTGATTCTCATTTACGTTAAGAATTTTTCCTAAGTCAACAGCTAGTAAACATTAGGGCTTCTCTTCTCAGCCAGGTTCTACTGAACCCAAAGGGTACAAAAAAAGATTGACAATTGTAAGTCAGAGTGAAGATTTGGGTTAAATACAAGAAGCATTATAATGATAAGAATCATCCAAACACAGAATTGGCTATCCTGATGAAGATCTCTCCATCCCTGGAAGGGTTCCAACAAAGATAGGTGGCCATCTGTTAGGCACATTGCAGAGTTCTGACTGGCTGGGTGGTTGAACTTATGATTTTACAATACTCTTTCCAATCCAGATGCTCTAATTTTAAATCCCTGGTAACTCCTGCAATTTCCATTGCAATCCTCTTTCTGAGGCATTATACAGCTGACATGCTTCTCTAATATTTTGGCTTTCTCTTGATGTAGAGTGGACATTTACAGTTAGGAATAAAATTTGGATAATTTATACTTTAATACAATTTGTACTAGAAAAAATAGATGCTTAACTGTACACTATGCCAGCATAACCAAGATAAAGCTGGAACACTCTAGGGTTTGCCTCTGTCCAGTGTCACATTCAGAAGAAATTCTAATTTAATATGAACAAATATTTGAAAATTTAAAAGGCTATTTAAATCTACAATTAAGTTTCAAAAAAATAAAAATTTGCCAAACATGATACTAAGGAAAAGAGTAACTGCTTAAAATCATTTTTCAAAGTGTATTTACCTTAGACTTCAAATTAATGATGGCTGCCCAATAAATATTCTTTTCAAAAGCCCCAACGTCTTCAAACTCCAGCCCATGCCAAACTTTTCCACTCTCTTATGAGTCTATCATTTTACGTTAAGAGCACCTCTCCTCTCTTTCTTGTTTAAAACAAGTCAATGAATGTTTCTTCTTCCTCCAATTCAACATTTCACTCATTAACTCTTAGAAGGCAGAAAAGAAGGGTCTGAATATTCATGCTTTATTATTAAACTTTAGTAATATCTTTACAGACTCCACCAAAGAAGGTAATATGTCTATTGTGCTACCTGTAGATTCTTATCATCTACCACCTGAACCCCTTCTTCCTGAACGTTCTTCTCATACTCCTACAGTGGGGTCATGTGGGATCTTCTAGAGGCTGAGCTTTGACTGTATCCATTCAAATTACTTCTAAAAAGCCCAGGTGTGAGTAACTGAAACCAAAGTCCACAGAGGCAATCATGTTGTTTTCAGATTCTGTGACCTCCCAATCCTGGTTCTTTTCCTCTTAAGAAAGAAAAAAATAATGGAATGTCTATCGAGTTTGTTGCCCCACGGTCAGAGTGCCTGTCTTGATGTTTCTCTTCATCTTTAGTTTGTCTTTGACATTGTCTTTTCCATGCTGGGGCCTAAAGTTGACCAAGGAGCATCATCCCTTGGGACTGATTTTATCATAGTGGAAGCAACTTAGGAGGTGCAGCATCTGGCTGTCCCTGAAGCATCCACTTTTGGAGTTGAAACCACTTACCTGTGCCTACCTGGGCCACGCTTTGCAGGATCCAAATTCAGGAGGCTGTCACATGCCCTTAGCACCTCATATTCTCGCGTCTTACCTAGAGTTTTAGTCTGAGTTTTGCTATTTGATTTGTTCCCAGGGAAACATTATGGTCACCTTTTTTTCCTTTTTCCCCTTTATCTAATTGGCTTTAGTAGCAGCAAGAATTCAGTCATCTCCTCATATAGGTGGTGAAGTCTGAAATAGTTTTTTAACTCTTCGCTAAAAATTGCTACTGCACTGACTTGATCTAAGGAGTTTCTGATCCTCCAAGCCATCTTCCACCACCTGCTGCCCAATTACCAGCTACAGATCTCCCTCCAGTCTGGAAGAGAATGCAGCTTGTAAGTTACTTTTCTGTCAATGTGCAGATATCAACTAAACACACACATTTCAGCCCCTGTTCACTATTTCTAGGAGGTTCAGTCAGGCAGTTCACCAGCAAAATAGGTTGCAAAAAGTGCATAAATAAATCCTAATCCAGGACGCTATTGACTCTTAATTGCCAACATCTCTCCTCTTCCCTGCACCTCTTGGTTCACTGCAAGCTTACACACAACTCAATGTTTCATTTGCTTGTTTTTTTATTCCCACATTGTCATTATCATGTTCCCTGCACATTGTCAAGTTTCTTAGAGTAATAATAGACTCAGGGTTATTTTGGTACAAGAATCATAACTTTACAAACATCATGTAATTAAAGATTAATCCTGACACAGGCTATCAGGTCTTCCTATTTAACAGCTGAAGTCATGCTGCTCTGTGGCTCTCTCAAAGACAGTTTATAATTCATTGAGCCAACTTTCAAATTATGAAATTCTTGATGAATTGTTTTTAATTTGGTTGAGTCACAGAGTGTTAAATATTGTGCATACGTGAGACTTATTGATACTTTATATAACCGTATGTCTAATTTGTGGAATTCAAATTCACATAAAATGCCTGTAACACAGATTCTACAATGTGCGTGATGGAGCACCACGGAGCTGGAGCTTAATTCTCAGGGATTTTGTCTTAAAAATGTGTTCCAGGAAAAAGCCTTGAATTAATCCATGATGTCTTCTACTGACTACCTCTTTCTTTTCAGAAAGATTTATAATTCTTTCAGATATTGAACATCCATAGGAACCAGGTTAAAACAATAGACACGTCTAGCCTAAAATTTACTGCAGTAGCCATGGAATTGCATGGCTCAAATCTCCTGCAGAAGTGGGAGTGGAGAAGCAATGTTGACAGATAGCCCCAGTGGTTGCTCTAATGAATCTCCAGCACCTCTGAGGCCACACTTTTCATGGGATGCTCCCAGCCGATGACTGAGGACAATGAAGGGGCTAATGCAGAGTCCATTTCTGTGCATAGCAGGACTCCTCTAACAGGTGATTTGGCCCTTCTTGGAACCTCCTTAAGTCACCTAATTTGAGACTATTCTTACCCAATCCTCCAAATCCTTCTTTCTTTGTCTTCTTCTCTGGTGTCAGGCCTGCCATTACAATTGGAAAGGTCTCCCTGCCTTCTCCTGCTTCCTCCCCTTTACCCTTAGACATTTCTCCTCCAATAAATCTTTTGCAGAGCTAATCTTATCTTTCCTTCTGCTGCTCTACAGTCATGTTCTTTTGACTTACTTAGCTTAGTGAGCATCCCCTTTTAAACTATATTGTCCAAAGAACATAATGGTGACCTCAAGTCATCTACAGTGTTCCTCTGAACCTAATGGCCCATTGATGGACCTATGGCACATGGTCACATCTGAAGATCACTCCAGGACCACTGTGGCTCATATTGGATCAATATCTATCCCATGTGCCATATGACCACCAATTTGGCAGTCATGATGAAAACACATTCTTAGCTCCATTTCAAGATGAGGATTTGAGTTAAGTTGAAGCTGAGCATTTCACTTTTTATCCTAAATCCAAGATGAGTTTTCCATAATGAACACAAATAATATTTTATTACTCCATTTTAATACAATATTATCTTTATAAGAAACGTTGATCTGACATCTTAAAAATGAAGTGTATACCTTATTTTGTGGTCATTTGTAATACTTGAAATGAAGGTGTGCATTAAGAAATACCAGTTTTTGAACTTTTCCAACAATTGCTACATACCCTTTCCTTTCTCTCTCCAAACCTGCTATTTATTTCATACTCACTGCTCATGAATGCTTATATTGTTCTCAATCCCTCCACACATTTTACTAGATCCTTCCTTCTCTCCCAAGAGAAGCCCTGTTCTTTCCAGTGTAAATAGAGCTAGTATTTTTGTTTTTCATTTTACACTGTACTCATTGCCTTTTTTTCTTAGGAAACAAAATATGAGGAAAAATGTCAACATTACATATGAACAATTGTCTTTTTTCCATCTTTACATACGTAAATGGTTACCCACATCTAAGTGCTTTCACTGTAGCATCTTCTCATACTCCTAGCATCCTTTATGCCTGTGAAAAACTCAGACTGACTTTTGGTTCCTTCCAAGTGAGGAAGTCATGAAACTAGCCCAAACATTAGCAATTCAGCACCTTTCGTGATGAAAAATCTTTTCATCCAAGAAAATTTAGGAGGCAGCAGAATGTCTGGCCTTGTGGCTAATTCAGCAGTGATCTCACATTCACACTACTGAGGTCTGGCATCTCAGTTGGGAGTTGGCTAAGGCTAGAAGAGAAAGAAGTACATCCCTGCAGGCTAGTCATGGTCCCCCTCCTGCTATCCCTCCCTACTTCACACCCCATAATCAGTCCTGGTCACTATTGCCAGCTTGCTACCACCTAGCCTGAATTTGTATTCTTCCTGCCTTACCAGTCTGCATTTAGATTTATGATTTATTTAGAACTGGATTACATCAAGGCTCAAGGCCAAGGCTCCATAATCCGTCACCGTCTCCAATGTGGCCAAACACAAACATTTGTTTTAGCTGCATCAGCATCTCTAAACCCCGCCGAAAGGATACCCATTGTTAATCGCTATAGCAACTGCATCCTTTTGTGTTTTTTCTTCCCTAACTGCAACCTCTTTGCCTCCCTCCTTTCTTATTCCAAATGAAAGCATTGACTTCATCAAGTAATAGATATTCATAATTTAACAGAATGGTGGCAAGTCTAAGCTATGCTGTTGAAATACATCACACCCAGGGTTGCTTTGCTATTTGTTTTTGTGCTGAATATCAGCAAGTGTTTTAAGTTATGGGTCTTTCACACATAAGGAGGAGGAAAGAGATATATGTAATTGTCACCAATATTGATGATGGCTTCTAGCCTGCTGAGTAAAGTCCCATGCAGCAAAATTAGGGTGTTTCTTCTTTAACTAATGTTCATGTCTTTTATATTTTATTATTGTTTTAATACTAGTGAAAAGGACTACATTTGATATCTCAATAGCTCATCAAGGTTAACAGAAAGTAAATACTACCTCACCTAAACTTTACAATGTTTTGCTAAATGAGGATATTTATGCTCTGTTTTATTGTTGAAGAAACAGGCTCAGAAAAGTGAAGTAGTGAGCCTAAGCTCACAGAGTTTTTAAGGAAGAAAGAGAGAACTGAAGGCCAATCTTCAGATTCTAAGCCCAGAGTTCCTTCTGCTACACCATCATTACCTCCTTAACAAAGGAGGCATCTATGTGGACTAATTAGCTCACACATCAATTTAAAATGGACTTCCTGAAGGGCAGCAAGGGTGTATCTCAACGAGATACAGCTCTGTTAAGTTATACAAAAGTGGAAGTACAATGGGTTAAGTAAGCAACACTTTTGAGGATCTGAGGCATGCCTAGGCATTGGAAAAATAAATCAAACAACAAATTATATAGAAAATGAAATGGATTGAGGAGTCCTAGCTTCTAGTCAAGCTCTGCTATTAACTCACTGCAAGCTATCTTTCTTCCCTGAGCTTTAGTTTCTTTGTGGGTAAAATGTGGGAGTTGAAATAGGTTTTCTCTAAGCTTAAAAACTTTTAATATTGTCCAAGTCTCTCTTAAGCACACATTGCATGCTTAACCTGGACTTTGACACCTTCAGGAGTAGAAACAGAAGAAAAAATTGGTGTTTCTCTCCTTTATGTGATACAATATAACTAATGTTCACAAGGCACAGATAGCATCACAAACACATACCACCAAACAAAGCAATGGGAACAGTATTTAAGTGTTACATTTTAAAGTTTATAAGTAAACATTGTAATTGGCCAAACAAAAGGGAGTTCAGAGAGAACTAGAATGATCAAGAAAAATATTTATGGTATAAGAAAAATCTCAGCTGAATGATTATGGGTAAGAGAAATTTGAAGGGTAGTGTATTGGTTGGTTCTTGTATTGCTGTAAAGAAATACCTGAGACTGGGAAATTTATAAAGAGAAGAAGTTTAATTGACTCATGGTTCTGTAGGCTATACAAGAAGCATGATGCTGGCATCTGCTTGGCTTCTGGGGAGGACTCAGGAAATGTACAGTCTTGGTGGAAGGAGAAGGGGGAGCAGGTACGTCACATGGCAAAAGCACGAGCAATAGAGCAAGAGGGGAGGTGCTACCCACTTTCAAATGTCCAGATCTCATAAGAACTCACTCATTATCATGAGGCCTGTACTAAGGTGGGTGGTGCTAAACTATTTGATGTGGTTTGGCTCTGTGTCCCCACTGAAATCTCACCTTGAGTTGTAATAATTCCCATATGTCAAGGGCTAGACCAAGTGAAGGTAATTGAATCATGGGGGTGGTTTCCCCATGCTGTTCTCATGACAGTGAATGAGTTTTCACAAGAGCTGATGGTTTTATAAGTGTCTGGCATTTCCTCTGCTGGCACTCATTCTCTCTTCTGCCACCCTGTGAAGAGGTGCCTTCTACCATGATTGTAAGTTTCCTGAGGCCTCCCTAGCAATGAGGACCTGTGAGTCAATTAAACCTCTTTCCCTTATAAGTTACCCAGTCTTGGGTATTTCTTCATAGCAGCATGAGAACGAACTAATATACTATTTATGAGAAATTCACTTCCATAATTCAATCACCTTCCACCAGGCCCCACCTCTAACATTAGGGATTACATTTCAATATTAGATTTGGACAGGGACATACATTCAAACTATTAATATAACAGGTAGGAAAATGAATGTCCATACCCAATGAAGAAGTTAATGTTAAGTGAAAGCTCAGTAGAGGGAGTGAACTAGAACATTTCCATCTAGCTATGACTATTGACTTCTCTGTACCATAGCTTTGCTGTGAACTTTTGAAACTGGACCAAAAGTAGTTACAAAGAAGACTAAAATAATCATCTGCCACTTACTCAACATTCAACTTTCAGAAGCTTATACAGAGAGAGGATGTAAAGAAAAGGAAAGAAGAATAGAAAAGAATAAAATATAAAACATAGCAAAATATGGAATTTTAATAATGTAGGGCGATATGATCCTATCTAATCCAATCAACTAAATACATATGGATAAAAGGGGGCCCCCAAAATGAAGTAACTCTTCAATGGCATACAGTAACCACAAGCACAATGCGCCCCACACTCTCTGTGGTCCCCATTCTGGTGTTCCTTAACTACTATGGAGGTAGTAAAAGAAAACCAGAAAAGAAGATAGAAAAAAAATGAGTAAAAGGGAAGAGAAGGGTGAGGGGAGAAGGACCAGAAAAATATGCCAGTAGGAGTTCACAGAAGTCTGTGCTCACCCAGATATAGGAGGGCTAATTCAAAGCCACCCAAAACAACAAGAAACTGGAATAAGGTTCCTGCTCTCTCCTTATTATGTTCAGTTCTTCTTCAAGTATTTAGATGACTGACAAGGAAAAGATGTCACCACAGTTAAAACTTCGTCCATTTATCTGTCTGCTTCTGTCTGCAATGGGCCCCCAGTTTGGACAACTTCAGGTGGCTAGGCCCTTGAATCAGAACAAAGCCAATTTAAATGAATGGTGACTTAAACCACTAGTTCTCATTCTGAACATTAAATCACTGTGGAAGATTATTTTTTAAATACTCAGTGCTATTTTGTTTGTTTGTTTGTTTTTTATTTCCCCTAATGTGCACCTAAGTTTGAATGTCTTTGGCTTAAGGGGAAAAAAATTAAATTCAGGGTAATCTCAGTCAGAACCAATATCAGATTATCCTATGCAGCTGTATCTAGAACATGAGCCAGGCACTGAAACAAATGGGTATGAGGATTAGGATTAGAGGAGTGTCCTGACAACTCACTCTCATACTGGGAAATCAAGTATTTTAGGGAGCTATGTATCCACGTTCTATGTAATCCTTCTTGTTAGCATTTAAGACTCTTCCAGAGATGATGAGTTTCCTAAGAAAACACCATAAGAAATGAACACTAAAGCCTCCAGAAAACATTCCCTGAGGAGACAAAAATCTATGTTGAAAAGGACTACTGGGCTCAATAATAATCTGTTAGTTAATGTCTGGATTGCAAAATATGTGGCCCGCTAAAGGTCACTTAGCCCTGGTGCTGACTGGTTTGAACCAAAAATATGAAATGATACAAGCAGGAAGTGGAGGCCTTGAGTGAACCTCAGCTGGTCAACTCTTTAACTTTTCCAGGCGGGCCTAGCATTTAGTGGAGCAGGGCTGGCTTTTCTAGAGCCCAGACCCTGGGCCTAAATTGGACCTGTCTCTCTTTCTCTTTTCTTTTTTTTTTTTTTTGAGATGGAGTCTTGCTCTGTCGCCCAGGCTGGAGTGCAGTGGCGCGATCTCGGTTCACTGCAAGCTCCGCCTCCCGGGTTCATGCTATTCTCCTGCCTCAGCCTCCTGAGTGGCTGGGACTACAGGCACCCACCACCATGCCCAGCTAATTTTTTGTATTTTTAGTAGAGATGGAGTTTCACCGTGTTAGCCAGGATGGTCTCGATCTCCTGACTTCGTAATCCTCCAGCCTCAGCCTCCCAAAGTGCTGGGATTACAGGCATGAGCCACCGCACCCAGCCTGGACCTGTCTCTCTAAGAAGAGTGAACATGAAAAAAAAGAAAGATGTTTATCTCTGAGTCAGAGGGCGAAGTAGGCTTCTGTGGGTCAGTGGAATTCCCGTCTGTATTTTGGGCTGAGAATCTCAGCACCTTAAAAAGAGCTGTCAGTGCCTCTGACCTCTCATGCACTCTTAACTCTGGAGTCCCTATCTCTCTTCTGGGGAATGCTGACTTCAGTCAGCCTCCTTCTACCTAAAGAAAGCTGCACAGAAACTCTTTTCCCATGAACTGAACAGAAACATCCTGGATGAAGGGAGATTATGACTGTGCTTGAGGACATTCTGAAGGCAAAACATGCCGGCTCCCACCACGGCACATGTGAGGATTCTCTTTCTGAAAAATTCTGAAGGTTTCATCTGTTGGTCAAATTGATGATGATGATTCTAAACTATTTGTAAATGCTTACTGTTTGCTGAGCACCATGGTGAGTATATATACACTAACCTGGGAACAATGAAAGCTTTACTATTAACGTGCATGTCATAAGTATTGAATTGGAGAACTGAACAAAATGTTTTGGAAGCACTCATTAGGAGGTGACCCATTTCTATAAGAAAGTTGTGGAGGGATAAAAGACATTTCACAGAGGCTATGATTTCTGCGTTAGACTTTGATGGTGAGGTATTAAGCTGGGTTGGGAATATTGGTAGAAACATGCTCATTAGAGGTGAGATTAGGAAGCTAAATCAAGACTTGTCAGATAATCTAACTAACTTGGAGAGATTGTCTAGCGTGGCTTGGGAACACAGCTGGGGCATCATAAGCCACACTGGTCACCTCACTCCCTAAAACCCTTTCATGACTCCCTGCTATCCTTAGTACAAAGCTCAAACTTCTTAACTTGTAATACAAGGCCTTCAGGATTTTAGTCTGTGTTTCTTTGCCTAGACCCATCTTTTCCCTCATTTATGTTAGCTACCATTTAGGCCCATTCTTTTTGGTTTTTCAAACAGTTTTTGTGTTTGTTAATCTCTACAGCTTCTAAAAGGCTTTTACATAAAATAACCATCCTCCTCAGTCTTCATCTTGTTGATAACTACTCATCCTTGATATTTCAGTTTAGATAATCACTTTCTTAAAAGGACATTCCTAAGTCTTCAGATCAAGCTAGCTTTCCTTCTCCTTCCCCTTTTATAACATTTTATCTTTAAACTGACTTTTTCTATCCCCACTAGACTTCAAAATAGATTGTGTCTTAGTTACCAGTGTGCCCTTGTTACCTGGCATTTTCCCTAGCATCTAGTAGGTTTTCAGTAATACTTGTTTAAAAGAGAGGGTAAGGCAAGATTGCAAAGGATGTTGAATGTCAGGGTCAGGCTATTATCCTATAGCTGGCAGGGATATGCTGCAGATTGGTTTAAACTAGGAAGAATACACTATCAAAGCTGAGTACTGAGAGATATCACTGTGTAGATGATGCTGGAATGAGTAGAATCTGAGGCTTCTTGCATAGAGAAATGCCTTGACTGTATATTTGATTTTAGAGGCCATATTAACCAATCTATCTCTGGACCAGAACCCTGTGTTGTTACTGTTTTTACTGCAGAAAATGATCCTGCTTCAGCATCCCTGCCCTATCATGGTCCCACCTGATAAGAAACCTAGCCAATCAGGTGAAGTAGGGATAAGGAAGGAAAAGGAAAAACTCATTCTTCAATCACTTTCAAAATCTCCCCTGTGCTTTGATTTGCTTTCAGAGAACACTTTAGCTCAACAAACAATTGCAAACTATCCAGTTGCAAGGTAAAATGAAAAGCCCACAGGCATTAATTATATATAGAGATATTAAAAAAGAAGCTACTGCTTAATTATTGTTTGCAAATCTTGGTATTTAAATTGACTTATTTGCAAATGTCTGTTTAGAAATTGACTTTGTAATTATAAAGTCAGTGCAGGGATGTCTCAGGCCCTGGAGGAGTCTCTAACGAGGAATGATAATGTAACAGCCAGAGTGAGACATTGTGAGCTGCATTTTAATAACTAAAGGTGGTTGGCAGGGAGTTGAGATGCTTAGTGGAAAATCCCTAAACTGGCAAATGAAGGGGCCAGGGTCTCCCTCCCTTGTTGGCAAGGAATCATTGGAGGAGACAGGAGTGGGCAGGCAGGGAGCAAAGAATTTGAAGGTGGGTGAGGCCAGGGGCAACTGGGAGAGAGAAACGGAGGGAGTGTGTTGTGTTCTGTGTGAAAGGAGTCCTCCTTTGAAACCAATTACAGAGGTTTCAGGAAATCATCTAACACCAATAATGCTCTACCCAATTGTTGAAATCTATAGGTACTATGGTAATATTATTTCATACTGAACTGTGTCCCTCCAGAGTTCATATACTGAAGTCCTAACCCTCAGTACTTCAACTTGTGTCATTATTTGGATATAGGGTCCCTGCAGATGTTGTTAAGATGTGGCCATATAGATATAGGTTGGGCCCTTAATCAAATATGATTGGCTTCCTTATAAAAATGGGGAAATGTGAATACAGAAACACACACAAGGAGAATGCCATGTGAAGATGAAGGCAGAGATTGAGCCAATGCTTCTACCAGCCAATAAATCCCAAAGATTGACAGCAAACTACCAGAAGCTAGGAGAAAAGATGTAACACAGAATCTTTCTTAGAGACCTCATGAGGAACCAACCCTGCCAACACCTTGGTCTCAGACTTCTAAGCCTCCAGAATTGTGCAACAAGAAATTTCTCTTGTTTCAGCTTCCCAGTTTGTGGTTCTTTGTAACTCTAGGAAAGTAATACAGCTGGCATATTGGACTCACAATGGCATTACCTATCTCTACGAAGAAATTGGAGAGGGACCGATCTAGAGCTAACAAGAGGTTTCTGCAAAATACTAGAGTATTAGACATGGAAGGGCCTGACCTCGAAACTATCTAGAATGATCAGTGGGTCTTGAACATGGTTACATTTTGGAATTACCTGGGGAATTTAAAAAAATACCAATGCCTATATTCTATGCTCAGAGATTCTGATTTAATTAATCTGGGGTATCTCCTGGACATCAGGCCTTTAAAAGCACCCATGGAGAGCTCATTTGTAGCCAAGGTTGAGAACCAACCTTCTAGATTTTACATTATCTCCTTCATTTAACAGGAGAGGAAATTAAGGCTCAGAGAGGTGAAGGAATAATTGCCAAGGGTCACATTGTTAATAAGTGGAAGAAATGAGAAGTACCCAGACACTTGGACTTTCAGTTCATTGTTCTTCCTCTTGGCCCTGGATATAGAATGCATGTACTGATTTCTGTTTCCTCGGGAGTCCTCTAGTCCTAGGCGAATGGTGACCTTGGCCATTGATATTAAAGGAAAGTTGTCAATTCTCCATGTGCACAGTGAGTTTAGAATACTATTTCACACATATCTCATCCTATTTCTTTATAGCAACTTTATCATATTAAGTGGGGCAAGTACGTTCCACCTGTTAAAGAAGATTAAGTACAGAGACATGACACTGGCTCTTAAATTCAACTGTTGGTTAAAGACAGAACCAGGATTCAAACTTGGGCCTTTCTGAAACTACTCAATTATTTTTTCACCACTTGTCCAGTGAAAGTGAAGTTAAACTGTATTGGTCTAATCTTTTTTCAAATATTTCTAAACAACCTTGGCCACTTTTCTGCTTTGATTCTACTTATGTCAATGTAATCCATTTACTCTGAAAAGACAAAAGACTTGCATGAACTTTGGGCCTTCATTCAAATATATCGCAAGGCTCAGAGTGGTGATGGAGAGTGTGGTCATCACGATGTTAGAGAAAATATCACTAAAGAAGGGTCATGTTCTCATTTTCCATTTAAAGATAGGTCTGTTATACTGCTTTGAAATGACCACCCTGGCCATTCAACTTATCCCCACCACTAATAGACACAGATATCAAATTAGAGTCATTTGATTCCTATCTGTAATCCTAGTTGCACACCTATTTTTTTGTACTTATACAGATATAGGTTCAAGGTCCAAGTCTTGGATTTACTACTTATTAATTATGGAACTGTAGGGAAGTCAAATACTTTGAGTTTTAATTTTCTCAACTGTAGAATGGAAAGAGTAATGCCTATTCTTCTTCTGGTGAGTAAAGCCGAGACAGCCAAGTATAAAGAGGTCCTCAGAGAACCTCTGACTGGCCTGCGCACAGGGAGAATGGGGTGGAGGCTCGGGAAGTTCACGCTCTTTGTAAGGGTGTGGCCTTGTCTCTCCTGTTCTGGGGTGGTTACCTGGAATTCAATCTGTGAGATGAGGGCCTGTTAACAGGAACCTCTCTCACTTTGCTGATTTTTTTTTTCCTTTTTACCCAATAAATTTCATTTTTCTCACCCTTCAAAGTGTCTGCAAGCCTAATTTTTCATGGTTGTGTGACAAGGACCCCATTTTTAACTGAACTAAGGAGAAAGTCCTACAACAAAGTGACCTCCTGTAAATAATATTCCTTATACAGATGCACCTTGATTTGCAATGGGAGTATATCCAGAAAAAAACAATCATGAATCAAAACATTATAAGTTGAACCATTGTAACTCAGGAACTGTGTTTATATATTATTCCCTCAATAATGTGAGATTGAATCTTTTCTTCCAGATAAGTAGCTAACAACAATGGTTTCTAAACAATCAATGGCTTGTCCTGCTTTGGACCATTAGCTGTATTGTTCCTATTCCCAAGTCCTATTTTGTAATTTCACCTTGTTTGTGTCCCAGTTTTAAAGTCTTTGCTTCAGCAAGCTGTTCAGGACTCCATTTATTTGCATTGAGCCCAAGGTTTTTCTTACTAATTCTTCCAGTGACTTAAATTTTGCCGATGATCCAGCTTCCATCTCTTTCTTCTATGCTACTTCTCTGGAACATCACTAAGAACACTATTCATGCTCTGACTGCCTTCTGTGATTCTGCCTATTGCCTCACAGTAGGTCTCCCTGGTCTTGACAACCTGAAGAGGCTTGGGTTTTAGCTATTTCTCAAAGAGCAAGAGCATGAATGGAGTAACAATAGTAGGATGTAAACTCTCAAGCTCTTCGGGAAGACTTATCCCTAGAGGGCAAACAGCAAAGTAAAGAAGGTGGGAGACATATTGTTGAGGATCAAGTGCCCAGAATAACACTCTGAGTCCATGTTATAGGTCCAAAGCCCAAGTCTTGGATCCACTATGCATTAATTATGGAACTGTAGGGAAGTCAAATACTTTGAGTTTTAATTTTCTCAAATGTAGAATGGAAAGAGTAATGCCTATTCCTTGTCTGGTGAGTACAGTGATCTCATGTAAATAATATTGCTTATACAGATGCACCTTCACTTACAATGGGATTATACCCAGAAAACCAAATCATGAATCAAAACATCATAAGTTGAACCATTGTAAATCAGGGAATGTGATTTACAATTATGGGAGAGGTGGTCTTTGATATCTCTTGATGGATATCCCTCTCCTCCTAAGAAGCCCCTGGACTTACCTTCTTTTACTGTATAAAACCAACCTGAAGAAAGTCATCAAAGTGGTCTGGCCTTCAGAGACTGCAAAACTAGAAGGTGATGTTTGCTGTACAAAATGTCATCACTTTTAAATCTTGCAATCTGACTGGATTCCCTGAAAAATGCTAAATGTGTTTTAAGTAAAGCTCAAAATTCAAATGAGTACTCCCAACAATATTTATGCATTCCATTTCTTTCTTATATACAGGCCATAACATTGAGGAATTGCATATAAAATATTAGAACCTGAAATTTGTAGGGCACCTCCCATGGGCCAAGCATATTCTGAATCTTCATAATATCATGATGACATATGTATTATTACTAGTTCTATTTTGCAGATGAGAAAACTGAGGCTTAAAAAAAGTTAGCAAGTTATTCAATACCAAGTTAGCTCATCCAGAATCTTGCAGTTAACAAAGAAGAAAGGTGCAATTTGATGCAGCCCTGTGTGATTTCAATATCTATTCTCAGAATCACTAAATGATACTATTTAGGAAACCAAAGAAAGATCACTTTCTCCCAACCCCTCATTTAACCCCCTTCAGGAGAGAACAAGATAGAGATTCACCACTATCATTTATATGTATATTTCCAAGCCTATTTCTTTATTTGTAAAAGAAGGCTGAGCTCATCTAGAAAAACCCTTCAAGCTCCAATGTTTTATTATTCAGATACAAATACTGCCAGTGAAAGCAAGCAGCCACTGCTGAAGGGCAGATATTAATGCTCTACAATTAATACCCCATTTCATTAACAATTAGATATGTTAAATGCCATTCAATTTTGTTTGCACCATGAAGTTGTGGGTAGGTGTCTATGTTTCTTATAACTTTCCAGTAATTCTCCATCACCAACTGGGTTAATTTTCCAAGCAGGCAGATGACAGATTTTAATTCTAAACCTTTAATATTCTCCAGCCCTTGGGACACTGGAGTTCCAACATGAACTGATTCAGCTACTATCCTAATCCAAGATTAGGATACTTTCTTTGGGGTGAAGTCTGTGTGGGCCCCTCCATGTATTTAAAAAAAAAACATTAACAAGGCTTACATATGGGGTTGTCTCCATATCTACCCCACACTCACACCCACTGATTTTCTGATGGCAGACACTGTAAATTTATGACAGAGTAGGTTTTCAGACTCAATATAAATATTACTTACTCACTTAAGGCTTCTCCTGTTGTAGTCTGAAGTGAAACAATCATAGAAGACCAAGTTTTAAAGAAGATATAGTAATAACAATAGTAATAATGCTAACAGCAAAGCAGCAAGAGCAACATTCATCCTTGCAGCTACCACATGCCAAATACAGTGGCTACATGCTTTATATATGTTTTTTCTCTTATTCTTAAAAATAATCCAATAAGTGGGTACTATGGTCATCCTCATTTTACTTGTGAGAAAATTGATTGTTTACTTTATTGGTTGTTTACATATTGGTTATTTTATTGGTTGTTATTGATTGCTATATAACAAATTTGGCA
Source organism: Pan troglodytes (assembly GCF_028858775.2). NCBI lineage: Eukaryota > Metazoa > Chordata > Mammalia > Primates > Hominidae > Pan > Pan troglodytes. The sequence continues at coordinate 20,592,973 of NC_072409.2, forward strand.
GCCTAAAGCAATATATACATCATCTCGCTCAGTTTCTAAGGGTCATGAGCCTGGGAGTGTCTTAGCTGGGTGTTTCTGGCTTAAAGTCTCTCATAGGTTTGCAAACAAGATGTTGCTCAGAACTGATGTCATATGAAGGCTTGACTGGGGATTGACTGAGATTCAGTCACATGGTTGTTAGTAAAAGGCTAATCCTACCATGTGGGCTTCTCCTAACAAAATGGCCACTGGTTTCCCTAGAATGAGTAAATCAAGAGAGGAAGAGGCAGAAGCTGTGCACTGTCTCCAATTTTTGGGAGTGACATACCATCAATTGTGCATTATTCTATTAATCACATACCCCATCTCTGTTATTGTGTCCGGAATTGGTGGGTTCTTGGTCTCACTGACTTCAAGAATGAAGCCGCGGACCCTCGCGGTGAGTGTTACAGCTCTTAAGGTGGCGCGTCTGGAGTTTGTTCCTTCTGATGTTCGGATGTGTTCGGAGTTTCTTCCTTCTGGTGGGTTCCTGGTCTCGCTGGCTCGGGAGTGAAGCTGCAGACCTTCGCGATGAGTGTTACAGCTCTTAAGGCGGGGCATCTGGAGTTGTTCGTTCCTCCCGGTGGGCTCGTGGTCTTGCTGGCTTCAGGAGTGAAGCTGCAGACTTTCACATTGAGTGTTACAGCTCATAAAAGCAGTGTGGACCCAAACAGTGAGCAGCAGCAAGATTTATTGCAAAGAGCGAAAGAACAAAGCTTCCACAGTGTGGAAGGGGACCCGAGCGGGTTGCCACTGCTGGCTAGGGCAGCCTGCTTTTATTCTCTTATCTGGCCCCACCTACATCTTGCTGATTGGTAGAGCTGAGTGGTCTGTTTTGACAGGGTGCTGATTGGTGCGTTTACAATCCCTGAGCTAGACACAGAGGTTCTCCACGTCCCCACCAGATTAGTTAGATACAGAGTATGGACACAAAGGTTCTCCACAGCCCCACCAGAGTAGCTAGATACAGAGTGTCCATTGGTGCACTCACAAACCCTGAGCTAGACACAGGGTGCTGATTGGTGTGTTTACAAACCTTGAGCTAGACACAGGGTGCTGATTGGTGTGTTTACAAACCTTGAGCTAGATACAGAGTGCCGATTGGTGTATTTACAATCCCTGAGCTAGACATAAAGGTTCTCCAAGGCCCCACCAGACTCAGGAGCCCAGCTGGCTTCACCCGGTGGATCCCACACCGGGGCTGCAGGTTGAGCTGCCTGCCAGGGCTGGGACTGGGTGCCGTGGAGCAGGGGGCGGTGCTCGTCGGGCAGGCTCGGGCTGCACAGGACCCCACGGAGGCGGGGGAAGGCTCAGGCAAGGCAGGCTGCAGTCCCTAGGCCTGCCCGGCGGGAAGGCAGCTAAGGCCCGGCGAGAAATCGAGTGCAGTGCCGGTGGGCTGGCACTGCTGGGGGACCCAGTACACCCTCTGCAGCCGCTGGCCCGGGTGCTAAGCCCCTCATTGCCCGGGGCGGCAGGGCTGGCGGGCTGCTCCAAGTGCTGGGCCCACGAAGCCCACGCCCACCCGGAACTCCAGCTGTCCCGCAAGCGCGGCACGCAGCCCCGGTTCCCGCTCGCGCCTCTCCCTCCACACCTCCCTGCAACCTGAGAGAGCCGGTTCTGGCCTTGGCCAGCCCAGAAAGGGGCTCCCACAGTGCAGTGGCGGGCTGAAGGGTCTCCTCAAGTGCTGCCAAAGTGGGAGCTCAGGCAGAGGAGGCGCCGAGAGTGAGCGAGGGCTGTGAGGGCTGCCAGCATGCTGTCACCTCTCATTATGATATGGGAGGATATACACAAGGGAATAATATCAGGAGGCAGAAGTCACTGGGGGCTACCTTGGAGTCTGCCTATCACACAAACTGAGATTACACAACTGATAAAGTAGCAATAAAGAAATGAGTTTATAAACTCAAGTTATGTCATCTTCACAACCCATGCTTTAAACCACATGTTTACTGCCTCCTTAAAATGTCTTCTTGTGTACCTCACTTTCTAAGCCTTTCACTACAAGTCAGGGTTTGATCAGAGAAACAGAATCACTAGGAGTGACAGAATTAGGTATAGTAAGTTATATAGCAAGTTGATATTTAGTATAGTGTAGCAAATTATACAGTCTTTATGTGGGCTGGAGTCTACATGGCAGCCAGAAGAAGAAGAAGGAGGAGGAGGAGGAGAGGAGGAGAAGGAGAAAGAGAGGAAGAACACATGGATATAAAGTGAAGAAGAGAAAGGACAAACCAGAATCTGATAAGACAAAGTAGAACCCACAAGGATGAAGAGAAACCCGTGGTAGGCTCTCAGTGCCTGCAAGCCTGCAAATTTGATGTGATGTGTAGGTGATCTGCAGGAAAAGCTAGTGCTCTTTGTTATGGGAAGCTTGAGAAGATTACAGAAGAGATCTGATGGGAAGTGAAGGAGTTACAGGGTTGCTGCTGCCCCATACCACAAGATAAACTGGGAATAAGCAATAATTTGGGTAATCTGCAGCAACCTCTTGCACCCTGCACAGACCTTCCAAGTCTAAACAGAATATAGTTGCTGTTTCCCTTCCTCTTTTCAAATCTCATATAAAATGTCTCTTGTGGCCCACAGTATTCCTGAATTATGCAGGGTAGGGAGTCCTTGGAAAGTCGATACCAGCTTAACTAAATTAACACAATACAAACCCACCATACCATCTCCTCTGTTGTGTTGCCCTTTTCCACAGTAGCATCTGCAAATCCATATCCACACTGTACCCATAGAGACACACCACAAGGTATCACTGTCTTGTAAGTTTTAATAATTTTTTTGCAAGGGACCACAAGTTGTCATTCTGCACCAGGCCCAATAAATCTGCACTGCCCCAATTTAGCCCTCATCCTTCTGACAGATTTTTTTCTTCAAAACTCACCTGTCAAACTTACCAAACTTACCTGTCACTTAGGAAAAGTTTTCCCACCCAACAATTCTATCCCCTAAAGATACACACACACACACACACACACACACACACACACACGTTAAAACAAAAAATCCTTCCCTGGAACTACTTCTGTGAGGTTGTTAGCTACTGCTTTGCACTTATCATCATGAAAGGTCATCATTTACTTCTCCATCTTTACTGTAAGTTCTTCAAGAGGCTCATCTTTGTATTCCTGTGCCCAGCACAGAGCTCAGCCCACCAGTTGAGTTGAATACTTTACAGCACCTGTGTCAGCTCACTTTCCAGCCTCTGCATCAATGTCTCCACTGTGAGTTAGCTCAGTACTTCACTAAGGAGCCAACTTTGAACAGCTTTCAGCAGCTGTGATAGCGAGAAAATTCTTTCTCATAAAGAAATCTAATTTTATCTACATTTATCTTCCTGTAGATTCTACATACTGATCATAATGTTATTCATTGAACATAGGCAAAATGAATCTGCTCTCTTCTAATGATAGCTCTCAGGTATGTGAAGGCTACTTACTATTCTGCTTATATTTGTATACCTACACCTCTCTGTGGCCTGGATCCATGACTAATATATCTCTCTACACACAAGGTCTAAGAGTCCTTGGATTGGTAGCGTTTCTAGTCTGTCTTGGTCTGGGGCAACTGGAATGACTTGGCTCTCCTTCGTGTATTTCTTAGCATTCTGCAGGGTATTCTGGACATGTTTTCATGGTGATAGAAGAGGTGTAATAACGGGGACAAGCCTACCTAACAAGTGTGTTGCTAGTCTCTGCTTGTGTCACTTCTCCTGACCACCCACTGGCAAATGGAGTGACCAACCATCCTGATTTTTGTGTAGCTGAAGGGTTTCCCTGGGCCCAAGGGGCTTCCAAAGGTGTGGGATCTTCAGTGCTAAAATCAGGACAACTGGTTACCTATCCAGTCATGTGACTAGGTTCAGAATCAGAGTGAGAGACACCACAAAGCTGTCACGCAAAGGGTGTGAATTTGAGGATCAAAGAATTGGGGCCATTAATATAATCAATCTACTGCTGATGGGCTATGTGTTTTTCAAATCACTCCCAAACCAGTTGTTAGACCAAATCAATACATGTCATCTTCATTCTTCATCTTAAACTAAAAAGAGACCAGACATAGCCACAGAAAATGAAAGGCATGTTGCTGAAGAACACAGTGGGGTTTGTTGATTTTTAAAATTCTCATACAGCTATTTTTCAAGTTGATAGCAGAAGTCTCTTGCTCACCTGCTCCCTAGAGCATTCCCCAAACAAGCCTATGTACTTTCCAATTAAACCCAGGTGAACTTAGCCCCGACCTATAGCTCAAGTGTCAGTGCAATGCCAAAACAACTGGATGAAAAATGTAAACTGAACTGAGCAGAGTTTTTGTTTTTGTGTTTGTGTTTTGCCTCCACTATTGCAAGCAATTTTTGATCAGGTTTTTCTCAAATCAGGTCAAATTCATGCATGATGACCTGGTGGGCAGAGCCTTCATCAACGGCTGCCACCCACCTCTCCCACTTATTTCCCTTTGCTCTCCCTTATTGGCACTCTGCTCCAAACAGGAAGTGCTGCTTCAGCCAGGTCATTCATTCATCATTCACTTATTGGAAACCCATCATTGGCTGGTTACTGTGCTAGGCCCAGGGAATGTGGGGAAGAATAGCTCTGAATCAGTAACCTGAAGCAAGCCAACAGCAGATACAGACTTCTGTACAAATAACTAGTGAAGATGTTTATATAAGATACATGCAAAATACACCACCATAGAAATATATGTAAGGTAAATGTAAAGGAAAAACACTGCTGTCTTTGCCTAGGCAAGTCAAAAAAGATTTCAGAGATGAAGTGTCCTTGGATTAAGCCTTGAACGATGATACAAGCCCACTTGTTATAGAGCAGAGCAGTTAAACACATGGACTTTGGAGTCAAATAGGGTTTGGAATGATATTCTGTCACTGGCTATCTGCATGACCTTGGGTAAGTTAATTAATTTCCCATTTTCCTGAATTTTACATGTTCTCATAAATAAAATGGTCTATTAAGAATTACATGAGATGAAATTATGTGTGGGTGTATATAAGTATGCCCATATATAGTACTTAGCATTGTGCTTCTCAGAGAGAAATCCCTCAGAATAGAGCTATTACCATTGTAATCACTTCTGATAGTGGCAAAAATGAATTGAGCAGAACATTCCAGATAGATAATACAGTAATTCCATGAGTATCAAAAAAGCATAACATGTTCTTGGCTTTAAAAAAACAGAAATTTGATTTGGCATTGAGTGTTATATGTCAAGATTGATCGCAGAAAGCGCAATAGATTGTGAAGAAGATAAGGTTGGAGAGGCAAAGGACACCTGAGACTGAAGGATTTAAAACTGTATGTAAAGTAATACTGTATGAAATTGGGAGGAGTTGATCACTAAGGAATAGAAAGAAGTCAACATAATATCCCAACAAGATTCACTAGAATGAAAGATGTATAAGTACAAGGGTCATATCTGGCTTACCACTTCCTGTAGGGACTTAACAATGCTGTTCTCCTTGCAGAAGATCTACAAACTTTTGCAGAATGAGCAAGTGAAGGAGTAGCAGTGGCATCTGAAAGACAGTCAGACAAATTTGCTATATCAGTTCAGGTAAAGAATACCAACCACTTGACTTATGGCAGGAGGAATAGTTTCAAAAAAGCTAGGAGGCACAACTGTGAGGATTGGGTACTGGTTCTGTATGTTGAAAAGAAGGGAAGCATCAGAGGTGATCTGGACTCTACCATGGGTCTCCAGGAAAAATTCCAAAGAAACAGGATTAATGGTTAATCATATTTTTTTTTGCTGGTCCAGTCAGGTGTTTCTGACATATTTGTGTGCAACAATGTTGAGGGAACCAAATGAGATCATAGGTTTGCAAGTGCTTTGCAAATTGTAAAGTAACTGTGTAATGGTAAATGATATTTATCCACTCACAGATAATTGGATAGCTATTGTGGGCCAGGCACAATTCTAGGTGCTAGGGTAGAGCATCAAGCAATGTCTTATTGTTCATGGATCCAGCATTCTAGTGTAATAAGAACTTCTCTGATTTTAAGTTAGTCAAGAGTTACACATTCTCCTTCACTCACTAATAGCTAACATGGATTAAACTCTTTCATTATACCAGGAGTTTCATTTAATTCTGGGAGAACACTTGAGATGAGCATATCATTCCCATGTTGAAGATGAGAAAGCTAAGACTTCAAATATTTGAGTAGCATTACAAGGTTCACATAGATTCAAAGTGACAAAGCTAATATTTGAAACTGGGTGGAGGAGGTGTCATGACAGAGTCTTTGGGGTGATGCCAGGACAGGAAAATGTCATGTGATTTGGAAAGGCATCACAAATAATACAAATGCATATTTGGAAATTAAAATAATACTTTTTTATTTTTATAATATAAACTACAAATCTAAAGCTAAACCAATCTGGGGTGAGGGGACTGTTGGGGGTATGGGTTTAAAAGCCTAGGAAATTCTTTCCTAGCTAAAATATTGACAGGACTTTCATAAGGCCCCTTCTCAGTTAAGAAACTCAGTCACTTACATTTTCAACCTAAGACTATTAAAAACAACATCTCTACAACCCCATGAAGTTAAATACCCTTGTTAAAGTGATCTCATGTATATTACAGTTAAATAATAGCCATGGGAGAGGGCAATTAGCAGATGCGGTCAGGAGAGAAAAAGATATGTTTTTCAGATGAGATTGGAAATGAGATGGAGAGTCAATGAGGCAGAAATACACAAGACACTTTTTTTACCCTGAAGTTTCTTGAATTCTGTTACTAATGATACCTTAAGATTCTTAGAGCTCTGACCGGAAAAGACACATTGTCATGAGGGAAGTTCAAGGAGACTTTCAAAAAATCCAACCACAACTGATTTCTACCTAGTTCTTTCTAGAAAGCCATGTTCCTCCTCCATCCTTGTTGCATTTATTGATCACTTGAACTGAGAAAGAATCAGTCATTATGGTTTTGTACCTAACACCAGAGGAAGAAAGAAGGCAGAAGTCTGGTTTCTTGAAAAGGAGAAGGTCATCAGCTTGAAACAGCAGACAAGGTACTCAACTCAAATTTTATTCCCTGATTCCTGCAAGTCGGCTTCAAATTCCACCACTATTTGCCATCATTCTGGATTTTGATGGATTTTGGTCTTCTAGTCTGGCTGCAGAAATGCAAATATCTATTTGTGGTCTTTCACAGGATGATTTGTACTTTTAGTTAAAAAGATGAAGGGAGATAGTAGAAATCTCTGTGGGTGAGTGAGGGGGACAAAAGGATTTTATGTTCATGTGAACCTAGGTTTAATTTCTGACCCATAAATTTACTAACACTTGTTCATCTTGTCCATCATTGTTTTTAGTGAACCAAGAATACCTCATGACAACTCAATAAACATTTGTTAGAAAATAAATGGGTGACCTTGAATAGCTCTTTTTCTCTCTCTTGTTCTCACCTACTCTCTCTCTCTCATCTCATAGCAAAAGCCCATCAGTGATATAATGAAATGATATGGACAATTCTAAGCCAGTTCCTGGTCCACAATAAATATAAAAAAATTACATTTCTTTTCCTCTAGAATTAAGAAAGTTTAATTCCCAACTATACTATGCAGTAGCCATTTCTTTGATCAGATCAATAATTCTCTGAGACTTGGTTTCATCACTGATACAAAGGAAGGGATAAAGATCTGTTCCCATTCACCTCTCAGTTGCTCTGAAGATTACAAGAGTTTATGGAATTAGATACATTTGGTAAACAGCACAGCACTGTTTAAATGTTTATTATCATTATCCTTATCATAATTGTGTAGATGTGGGTCAAATTCTCACTGGAGACCCATCTTTCTTTGGTTGTGGGAGCATCTACTGTGTCCATGGCAATCTTACAGTCATTATTTTTTAAATCCCACTATGTTTTCATTAACTAAGTCTACCTTTAAGAAGCCGGATGCTTTCCAGTGCATCTAATTGCATAAAGCAAAAGATCCTAAAGGAATTTATGTGGCCTCAAGGAGCATTATTAATGGAGGTCCCTTCTAGAGATGTAATTTTGGAAGCAATTTTCCATGAAATTGCTGAATGTGTGTATCCATATAAATTTGAGCCCATTTGGTACAATTATAATTTAGCCCAATGATTGCACTAATGACATTTTCAGTAGATATTCTGGTTTAAAAGGAAGGGATACATTTATTACATGTGTATGTAAAACATACGTCAAACTGGATTGTCAGATAAATGTTTCCATAAGGGCTTCCATATGTCTTTTTCCATTCATCTTCACTGAGACACAACCACAGTGGGTTGTACAATTGAGTAAGGGAAATATCTGAGTCTGAATTGTCTTTAGTTAGGGCTGAAATATATCTCAACAAAAGGAATTACATTTCATCACATTTTGTGACCTAACAGACTAACAAAGCAGGTGATTTATAGGATGGATTTTGGAGCCAGCCAGGGCCAGTTTTGAATTCTGGATCTGCCCCACATAGCAGATGGCATTGAGCTTTAGTTTTCCACCCTTAAAAAGGAAGATAGCAGTATCAATCCTTAAAGGTCTCCCAGGGTTGTCAGAATAACAACAGCAAAATGCACAAATATATAGGTAAAGTTCTTAACACAATGCCTGGCATATAATGCCCTCTTTAAGTGATTAATGTATATGACATCTTCCTAAGATATTGATTTCAGATAGAACCAAAATAAAGTGTGTATGTGTGTGTGTGTGTGTGCAATGTGTACTTCTCTGTGTGTGTAACCATAAAACCTGAGGTTCAGAATGGTTGGGTAATGAGTTCAAATGGGTCCAAAGATATACAATTCATTAAGCAGTTGTACTGGAAGCAGAAAGAACTTTGAGGTACCTCAGAGATCAGTCCAGTCTCTTATATTTCAAGGACACTGAGTTAAGAAGGAATAATTGACTTGCCATAGCTAGTGGAAGCAACAAGACTAGCCCGTTAGACTTCATAAGTTCAATTCAATATTATCTCATTAAAACACACTTTTCCCAGAGTGTCGCACAGTCTTTTTTCCACCTGCCTGCCTTCAGCTTATCTTTGCTTCATGTACCCAGGTTATTGGGCTTCTCTTTTACAAATGAAATATATATGCAACCCTAAACCATATGTCTCTTCTATTTTTTTTCCCAAGACAGCAGGAAGGCATGGGTGTTGGAGAGTGTTTTTCATGTATTCACTTACAGAAATTCAAAATACAGCCTTAGCAGTCTGTGTGTGTGTGTGTGCACATACACACGCATGCACATGTGCGATGTTCCCTCTCAATTATTCTTCTGTAGGTCATCAGGAGCAACTTACGGGTTACCATGCTCCTCAATTGTCCTCAAAGATATCAGTATCAGAGTTGATCATGGTAGTGACAATGATTCTATACGTATTGGGTATTCACAGTTACTTTGCCCTCTTGATTCTACAATCAGGTTCTCTTGTCATCAATCAGCAATCATCATGGCAACATTGCTGTTAATTTCCACACATGGTTCTCTCTTATGCCCCTTACCCTCTCCCCAGGCCAGTCTACAACCTTCCATCTTCAGAGGCTTCCAATGTAAACCATTCTACCAATTATGTCTTCTCCATCATCCTTCAAAAGCAGATGGGACTGACATTTTCCACAGGAAACGTAGCATTTTGCCTCTGCATCCTCTCCACTTACTTCCTTTAACTCTGCAGGTGTACTTGTGCCCCTTTCTCCTTTCTGGTATTGCTGTCTCTCCAAGATAGCAGTTACTCCCCATTGATGGACAATTACTTTGGGTATCCTTTATTTATTTTTCCCCTTAGAACATATGGCACTAATGATCAAGTTAACCCCACTGCTTTCTAACTTTGAGTCTCATATGGAAAAAAATGGTGCTCAGGAAGGAAAAAAAATTAAGAATAAAAATTTACCAAGAAGCCTGACAAGAAAAAAAAGGTCTTATTTTGGTACATTGCAGTTAAAATGATCCTCAAACTTAAATATATACTCCAGTGTCATAGTTATTCCCTATTATCCAGCATTATCGGAATTCTGGTGTCACCACTCTCCACCCCAGGGTTTAAACTTCTCCCAGCCTTTTTGACACTCACTTTAAAATCAAAGGGCCTTATACCATACTAAAAACACAGCATTGGTAGCAGAGGCTGAATCTTCTCAGTTTGGGCTTAATTTACTTATTTAATTTCATTTAGGGTTTACATTTATACAATTTATATTAAAAATATATTTTTTCTCCAGTTGGATTCTGTTGACAAGGATTTCCAGTGCCTTAGTTTTCCTGCATTGTTTGGGCTTGAACACCTGACTTTTGTGTCTGTAAGTTCTCCTTTACCCCAACTTGTAAAATAGAATCAGCTAATGGGTTTTCAAAATTTTAAAACAATAAAAATATTTTTAATAACAATTTTTAGTCTACAATATTGAAATTTTACTGAGCTTCTTATTTCATTTCCAATTTAATTATTTGATAAGATAATATAATCAGTATAATGCATAGTTATTTGGAATTTGCTGAAACATTTGGACTTTATATCATTAGAGGAGACAAAATCATAAATGATTCATTTTCTTTGTATATTGCTAGGATTATTACCATGAAATATTTTCTTTTCTCCATTATAATAAAACTTTTTGCCCTAAATTTCAGTTTATTTGATATAAATATTGCTATTCAAGCTTTCTTTTGGTTTATATGTTCAAATATATGTTTTTCTTCTTTATTTTGAAATAAATAGTTCTTGTAAGTAACAAATTACTGACTGTCTTTGTTATTAATTTTTTTGTTTACCTACCTTCTTTTTTTAATTATCACTTTCCTGTTTCTCTTAAATTGATAAAGTTTTGGTTTCCATTTTTTTCCTATTCTAGTTTGAAAGTTACTTATTTGGTTTCTATTATTTAAGGAGTTTCCCACAATTGTTATCAAACATTCTATTAATTTATTTTTTTCTAGCAACAACTAAGGTTAACCAGTTATCTATTGAAGACAGAGAAATCAGTTATGCTTTCTTCTCTGACTCCCATCACCTGGTTGGAAGCATTGGAATTTGAATTCCAGATTGTTATAGAGAAAAAAGTACATATGTATGTCTAATCTAGACACCAATGTGGTATTTTCTTTACTCACAATTACTTATTGCCTATCATTACTTCCTTTTGTATTCATTATTCTTATACATGTGGAGTATCTTTAACCGAAAGAGCCAAAATACAAAATGTTTCAGAACAGAAACTTTTTCAGTGCTTACATGACACTCAAAGAAATGCCATCAGAACATTTTGATATTTTTTATTTTCAAATTGGGGATGCTCAACTGGTAAGTATGTGCAAATATTCCAAAATCTAAAAAAATACACAATCTGAAACACTTATTTTTCCAAGTATTTTGGATAAGGAATACTTAACCTCTGGTATATTCTTTAATCATGCATTAGAAATGTTTTTGCTACTGATTTTTTAAGTTCTTGTCTGCCCATAAGTATCATTATTTATCTCATATTCAAGTTATAATTTAGTTGCATATAGCATTCTTATTTTACATTTATTTTGTGACATAGTCACACGTTCCAGGGATTAAGTTGTGGACTTGGGACATTATTCCCCCAATACCTGTGAGTCCTTGCTTGCCCCATGTTTCTTGGGTTCTTGTTTGTGCTTTCAATCTTCCTATACCTTTCAGATGCTGTGGTAGCTTTGGATTTCCAAGAATAGGATGCTGTGGCAAAGTTGAAAAGTTTGAATGGTGAATAACACCTTTGAAATTAAAAGGGAGCGGCAGGATTGGGTGGGTGAGGGAGCTGTCAGCATACTATTTTTACCTGGCAGTCCCTGACAGCCTGTCAGGGATCTGTCAAGGTCACCCATGAGAGAATCCCCAGCTTCCTTCCCACTGTCTTGCTCAGTCACTGGCTAGAGGCTGCCCTGAGAGTAGCATGATCTTGACTCAAAAGCTGGGGTGGATGCTTACGATGCTACTAGCTGAAGACTGGCAGCTAAGCACAGTCCAGCAGCTGGACAGTGAGTTTTTTCCTTGAAGGGGATCTGGGGGTGCATCTCATGTTACAGAAATTCATTCTGAGAGATTTTTACTCTTCCAGATCACCAGTTTCTGCTTGACTCTGTCCATTCTGCTATTCAGTCTATCTCTTCTCTGGTTCCTGTTATTCTTTTCATTATATAACCATGTCAATTTCATTACTAAGACCTCCTGCTTCTTCTTTTACACAACCTCTTAATTTTGTTTTGTAGAAGCTCTACTTACCTATTTTGTTGATAATGTTAATTATGCTTATTCTAAATTTCTTGTCTGCATTTTCTGTCCGCATTTTCCCTCTTCGTTCTCTCCCTTTCATTGTGCTAGTTCTCACATATCTTGTAATTCTTGTCCATAGCTTATGTTTATAGTTGACCTTAACTTCAAGACCGTGAGCTAACTTTTTAAAGGGTAGAAGCTTCTACTGAAGTCTTTCCCTCACTGTTTTCAGTAGGATTAAGGAATGGGTGGAATGTAGCAGGAAGAGAAGGATTTTTCCCACTGATCTCTCAAGATTTCTGGTCACTCGGGTTCTGCCTTGTCTCCTACCTGGAAATGGTCCCTCTCTTTATAACTCCTTGTTACTAAAAGCTTGAAGTGGGGATGGCTTACAGACCCTGGCCACCTCTCAGCCCCATCAATACCCTTCTGCCCCTTGTGTGCTTGTCATTCCCATCCAGTGGTAGGAAATGCCCACGGTGTTGCCTCTAGGCCCTTCACTGCTGTTATCCATAGTTTCAAGTCTCTGGAGCTTCTCCTTCCTTTAATCAAATGCCACCTCCTCTTGGCCTCTCTTAGATTCTTCCTATTCTCTATTCTGAAAGTGTTGCTGTGCTTACTCAATTAAAACCGTATTTTTGACATTTCAGGTCTTAGATGCAGATCACAGAGGCAACAGCATGAACTCCAAATGCCATGTTGACTGGAAGACCCAGCTTAATACAATTTTTTTTTTCCCCCAAGAAGAACACGGAGCTGCTCTCCCTGAAGTGAAAGATGGGACCCGGAGCCCTTAACCCCAGAGGTTCCTTTGCATCTGTCCTCTGACTGCATGGAACACGGTGTTTTAAGTCATTGGATTGGATGACTTCCAGGGTCACTTTTACTCATACATTTTATGATTCCAGGGTCCAAGAATGACGGTATTATATGTAAGAACTCTGAAGACTCAAAGAGAAGAACAACTAGAATTCTTCTTTCTTTCCTATTGTTCATAAACACGGTATTAAAATGACCACTAAAGAGCAGAAACATCTCACAGGCTGTTTCCTAGTTGTGATATTACACAAAGACAGAACACCCCACCCTCACTTCCCTTTTAATATCTTAAGTCTCTTCCTTCCTTCATCTGTTAGAGAACATTTCTCCATTTTTCCATGTTCAATATTTATCCCATTTTATTTAATTATCAGTTATCTACATTGCGATTATTGCCACCAAGTTGAGGGGAACGTGTAGAGAAGCAAGTTGTGAATATCAGTAGTATGCTTGGTCCAGGTGGGGGAAACTGCTTTAGAAATGACTGGCCACTTGTGAGAAACTTGGCAGTGTTTCTTTCTCATTTTGTCAAAGGTATAAAGTCAAGTGTTGTTTCACTTTTATTTTTGGTAACTTTAACACGGTTTTGTTTTGAAAGTTGAGTTCAAGGAAAGGCCTCAAAAATACCAATTAAGTGCCTCTGTTAAAAGCCACTGGTAGGAAAAAGAAGTCTCAATGGTGTTTGAGGGGAAAAAAAAAAGTGAAAAAGAGAATCACAAAATTTCTAGGAGAAAAAACTCTGGGCACCATTAACCTTCCCCACACAAAATGGAATTATATGAAGACAGGTTTCTTCCAGACGTTCACCAAAACTCAGAGCATATGCATACAGAAAGAAGCTTAGCCAAAGCAGTACTCTATAAGGGGGCTTATTACCTGATTCTGTCCACTCTGGGACCCTACATATTGGTTATAATAATTAAGTAGGATTTGCTCCAGTGAGACATCAGCCTACGAAAGCATTTCCCAATGTGTGCTTTATAGAACAGTTATCTTACAAGATATGCTGTAAAAAAGACCCCATGATCAAACAAATATGGGAAATACACCACATTCTCTACTCCTGTGGGAGATTTCCTATGCATATTATCATGTCAGGTAGTTTAATTATATTAACCCAGCATTTCTCAAAAGAATTTCCCATAGTACCCTCTTTGTTCTCGTTCCTTGACACCTGTTGCTAAGGGCAGGTGGTATATCATGGCCGGTAAGAGCAAAGCCATAGAAAATGAAGAACCTGATTTCAAATCCTGGTTCTTCTACTTAACAAGTGAAATCTCTTTTGGCTTCACTTCCCTTGTCTATAAAAGAGAGACAATAATCATGATCTTGTGGAATTGTTGTATTCACAGCCAGTAACACATCTAAAGAACACAGCTCTGTACCAGCCATGTGCAAAGGGATCAGAAATAGTAGCTAAAAGAATATGTAGTGATTCTCAAGGTTAAATTGATAATAATAATAAAAACCCAAAAACAACAAAAACACCTGGAAGCCTAGAGAGTTGTAAATATTAATATATGGATAATTTTGTTCTTCCTTCCATTGGTCCTAGAAAAATGTTAGAATGAGAATAGAGACCTGGAAAAAGCTTTGCTGTAGAGAGACAGATTTTTAAGTACTTCTTAAAGTTAGTTTTTATTATTGCCCCTTCAGTGGAGCCCTTTCTGCACCTGTGTCCTTTCCACCAAAGTCCATCTGACAGGATATTTCCTGTTTCCTTTCTGCCATTTTTTTTTTTTTTTTGAGATGGAGTCTCAATCTGTCACCCAGGCTGGAGTGCAGTGATATAATCTTGGCTCATTGCAACTTCTGCCTCCCAGGTTCAAGTGATTCTCCTGCCTCAGCTTCCCAAGTAGCTGGGCCTACAGGTGTCCATCACCACACCCAGCTAATTTTTGTATTTTTAGTAGAGTCGGGGTTTCGCCATGTTGGCCAGACAGGGTTTAAACTCTTGACCTCCAGTGATTCACCTGCCTTGACCTCCCAAAGTGCTGGGATTAGAGGTGTGAGCCACCATGACCGGCCCTCTGCCATTTACTTTTACACCTACCACAACACAGGAGTTGCTTTCTATAACCTCTGTGTCCTTCTTGTCCCACTGTCTCTTTCTCAGTGATGAACTCTTAATGTCCTCACACATAACCACTGCTCTGTGTAGCTGAAGAGGCCCCAGAGGAGCCTGAGGAGAGACTCACATTTTGGCCATACGTTGAACCTAGGGTGAAATTTGAAGTGAGAGTTTTCAGCAGCCATGTTTTCACAGAACAGCTGACCCTAGCAGGGGGTAGTAGGTTTGAATTTTGCTGTTAGTTTCTTTATTGCTAGATTAGTGGGAAAAAAAAATAAAACAAAACAAAGAAACGAAACATTCAAATGCATTTGGCAGGTGGTCTTATAACTCCAGCATGGGTGCTCAGAATTTCAATGTTAAACTTGGTTAATTATGATTCAGAATTCAAGGAAAGGAATATGGTGGAGTACAGAGATAGAGTCCATGAGCTTTGGTGTTAAAAACTGGGATCAGGCCGGGCGCAGTGGCTCACGCTTGTAATCCCAGCACTTTGGGAGGCCGAGGCGGGCAGATCACACCGTCGGGAGATCGAGACCATCCTGGCTAACATGGTGAAACCCCGTCTCTACTAAAAATACAAAAAATTAGCCAGGCGAGGTGGCGGGTGCCTGTGGTCCCAGCTACTTGGGAGGCTGAGGCAGGAGAATGGGGTAAACCTGGGGGACGGAGCCTGCAGTGAGCAGAGATCCCGCCACTGCACTCCAGCCTGGGTGACAGAACAAGACTCCGTCTCAAAAAAAAAAAAAAAAAAACTGGGAACTTTGGGAGGCCGAGGTGGGCGGATCATGAGGTCAGGAGTTTGAGAGGAGCCTGGACAACATGGTGAAATCCCGTCTCTACTAAAAATACAAAAATTAGCTGGGCCTGGTGGTGGGCATCTGTAATCCTAGCTACTCAGGAAGCTGAGGCAGGAGAATTGCTTGAACTCAGGAGGTGGAGGTTGCAGTGAGCCAGGATCAAGCCACTGCACTCCAGCCTGAGCGACAGATCAAGATGCTATCTCAAAAAACAAAACAAAACAAAACAAAACCTGAGATCTGCTTATGTGTGGATAAAATGCTTCTACAGGCCTCATTTTTCTTATCTGTAACTTTCAAAAATAAAATGATATCTAAATCTTAAGATTTCTGTTAAGTTTAAATGAAATAATGCAGAGTATTTGGAGTATTTGCTATTCTGTCGGTTTAGGAAGCTGTTAGCTTTCAGGAAAACGTGTAGGTTGATAGATTTAGCAGTTTTTGTGTGAGTTAGATTTCTACCCTAAAATGGGAATTTTGCTCTCAATTGCATTTCTCCATCCATATATTAATGCATTCTCTGTCCCTAAAAGAAGTTACATACCAGGCCATAAACAAGATGTTATGTTCCAAAGTCTGAAATGTTAGACTAGAAGATCAGATCCTTTCTGATATTTGACAGATTTTACCATCCCAGAGTCAATTAACAGGTGATCATTTGTTTCTGCAGAAAAGTTACAGAAGATTTCTAACATCAAAGAATTTGAAGGTCGTTCTGCTAAATGAATGATTTAGAGCAGCCGTATAGGGATGTACTCAGGAAGTAGTGCTTGTTCTAATCTAGTTCTCCTTGGCCCAGCCTAGTTTCAAGTACAGGGGAGAAAAAGAAATAGCAGAATAGGGCTTGGTCCATAGTTTTCAAATAAGGGAACCAATGCCCTACTCAACCCATTCCTTCCTTGGTTGTATCTAAAGTGCTATTTCCATGCTGTAAGTATTTTTTATCAGATGACTATTTTAATTTTGATTTTTATCTACCTGATATATTTCAATGTATTTTAGTCATTTATTATGGCTTTAATGCATCTTTGAGTCTTTGTTTTTTTCTAAAAATATACTGATTTTGTAGTTTATATCATATGGTTCCATTAATTGAAATGGTAGCAGATTTTTATCAGCTGTTTCTTACATCTGTTCCCTCTTACTCATGGTGGATCATTTTCTTTTATGTTTTGTGCTTTGGGGTAGTAAGCTCATCTTCCTGTGCAGCCTAGGGTATATCTCTCCAGAGAGTAACTGTGTTGGAATTCTCCAGGTGCCCAAAGGGGACCACAGACCTAGGATCATTTGTATGTTAATAGAAAAGCTTGTGGCTTCACAAACCATAAAGGAAATTTAAATTCAAACCTGACTCCCAAAAGTGAAACAGGATTATGATTTTAATTTCACAGATTCTTGGAAGACTTTTTTTCCAACCAGAGACTAGAGAGAGTTGGACATGTTTTCTTGAATTCATTTTATGGTGAGAGGTGGTTTTATATACTCCTTTCCTTCCATGAGAAAGTGCCTCTTTAATGGATTTTACAATTCTCAGGTAGACCTCTGGTGAGCCCAAGGTCACGTCTTCTGTTTCTGAATATGTGTTAAACACCCTAGTCCCTAGTTTAAGGGCCACCCTTACCCCAGCAGCAGTATTAGCTCATGCATTTCTACTCTCATTTATAGTTCTATTTTGACTCATAGCACTAGCAGATTTCTCTTTTGTTATGACTAGCGGGGCTATGCCTGTAAAAGTTTGCACCATTTTGTTGACAATGTCTAAGTGTTTATTGCAGGAGGGTGTTATGGTCTAAATGTTTGCATTCTCCTAAAATTTATATGTTGAAATCCTGTATTAGTCAGGGTTCTCTAGAGGGACAGAACTAATAGAATAAATATGTATATAAAGGGGAATTTATTCAGTATTAAGTCACACGATCGATCACCAGGTCCCACAATATGTTGTCGGCGGGCTGAGGAGCAAGGAGAGCCAGTCTGAGTTCCAAAACTGAAGAACCTGGAGTCCGATGTTCGAGGGCAGGAAGCTTACAGCATGGGAGAAAGATGTAGGCTGGGAGGCTAGGCCAGTCTCTCTTTTCACTTTTTTCTGCCTGCTTATATTCAAGCTGATCTGGCAGCTGATTAGATTGTACCCACCCAGATTAAGGGTGGGTCTGCCTTTCCCAGCCCACTGACTGAAATGTTAATCTCCTTTAGCAACACCCTCATAGACACACCCACTATCAATACTTTGTATCCTTCAATCCAATCAAGTAACACTCAGTATTAACCATCACAAAATCCTAATCCTCAAAGTGATGATATTTGGAGGAGGGGCCTTTGGGAGATGATTGCATTTTGAAGGTGGAGCCCTCATGAATGAAATTAGTGCCCTTATAAAAAAGACCAGAGAGAACTCCCTCATTCCTTCTACCATGTGAAGACACAGCAAGAAGACACCATCGATGAACCAAAGCATAGGCCCTCACCAGACATCAAATAGGTTAGCACCTTGATCTTGGACTTCTAGTCTCCAGAACTATCAGAAATAAATATCTATTGTTTACAAGACACCAGTCTATGGTATTTTGTTATGGCAGCTGGAACAGACTAAGACAAAGGGTCTTGAGTTTCTGTTGTCAACCATGTTGCCCTAACTCGGAGTCAAGTAGTGTTGTTTCAACCTAAGGTCGTTCAGTGGATTCTGGGGACTTAGCAGTGCTAAAGAGGGTATCCAATGTGCCAGCTCTCAGACCTTCCCCTGCTCTCAGTTGAGCTACTTTGCTTTTGTCTATTTTATATATTGGACTTCTGAATAAGAATTGGATGCACATAATGGTTTAGTCTTTCAAAATAAAGGTTTTTTTTTTTTTTTTTTTTTTTTTGAGCTGGAGTCTAGCTCTGTCATCCAGACTGGAGTTCAGTGGCGCGATCTGGGCTCACTGCAGCCTCTGCCTCCCTGGTTCATGCCATTCTCCTGCCTCAGCCTCCCAAGTAGCTGGAACTACAGGCATCCGCCACCACGCCCAGCTAATTATTTGTATTTTAGTAGAGACGGGGTTTAACTGTGTTAGACAGGATGGTCTCGATCTCCTGACCTCGTGATCCACCCGCCTCAGCCTTCCAATGTGCTGGGATTACAGGCGTGAGCCACTGTGCCTGGCCCCAAATTAAGTTTTAACATTCTGCATTTAACATTATAATAGAAAACACCAAGATGTGGTGTGACAAACACAATTCTCATTGTCCAATGACATGAGCACTTAACAAAGTCCAAACTGCCATAATCATTTTACAAATAAACTTCCACTCTTTTTGAGTTTCTGGAACAGAAATCACCTCCCAACTTGAGATACAGTTGAGACAATCACGTTTCCTGAGGGAGTAAACCACTCCAGGAAGAAGTTGAGTGAGACTGGAGGCCTGTTAACACTTGTGAACTAGGGAAAGTTTCTTCATTAATGCTGGCAGCGGAGGGGACCTTATATCTGGAAAGAGTCAATAATGCATTACACTACTTAGGCTGTAGAAAGAGTTCATCGACTACATCTTTTTAAAGGCTTTCTTCAAGGGACTTAACCTAGGGAAGCAAGAACTCCTTCAGTCCTAGAGAGGCTAAATAAGGTAGAATATTGGCTGTGAGGACCCTGTCCTAAAAAAAGCATAGGAAGGGGAACAGAACAAACACAGGGAGTTGAAGAAATTTTGTAAAATAAAAGAAGGTAAAACTAGAAAGAGGGAGCATATGGCTAAAAGTAGACACTAATATGGACATCATCTTTGGACATCAAATGTGAGATGCTATTAATACAAACGTATTAGAGTCTAAGTCATAGTAGTATCAGAAGAAAAAAACAGCCCAATGCAACTAACCTCCAGGAATAAATACTTATCATGTCTGACAAAGCCTGATCAATCCCAGCCCTGCCTACCTCCAGTCAAACTCCCTCCCAATGGCTGGTTATTCTGGATTGGCCTTCTCTCTGTCCTGGCAGCAAGCCAAGCTCCTTCTGACACTAAGCATTGGACATACTATCACTTCTATCAGTGGCACCCCTCCACTTGGACTTCTTGTCTTACCTTAAATGCTGCCTGTCCGGGGATACTGTCCCTGCTCTCCAACACACACATGCACTCAAAGCCAAATGTGGTTCTCCCTTGACATGTTTTCTTAGAATTTTAGGATTTTTGCTTTAACACACTTATCACAACTGTAATGGTATAATTATGCTTGTCATCTTTAAAACTAATATATTTTTCCTTACTGGAATGTATATTCCATGAAGGCAAAAATAGTTGGTTCTCCATGTCTAGCATAGTTCTTGACACTCAATAAATATTTCTTGGGGGAATACATAAAAAGATAAAAACAGAAAAACAGATTTTTAAGAAAGTTAAATACAATTAGTCTTGTAATAAAGTACTTTACAGAGTCAACTGTTGATTCCTCAAAGATCACCAGAAAAGTCTATTGATCAAGAAAAGCTCAGTTTATTAGATTTACTGCAGGAAAGGAGACAGCCTTAGTAGTGTCTCAAAATAGAAATATATATGGTTTTGGGGTCAGGGGTGACTGAATTTAAGGAGAGTCTTACAAGATAGAAACTATTTGGGATTGGGCAGAGATTATGCCATGATAGCTTTGGATTGATGGTCACAGTGCGGAGGGTCTTGAAGTAATTCTGGATGAGTCAGGTGTTATTCATGATAAGTAAGCTGTTTAGTTAGTTCCCAGTCTTATCTTCCAGGAGCAGGTATTTCCTAGAGCAAGCAGCTAAGTTATTTTTGTTTATTCTCAGCATTGCTTAGCAAAGAAAGAGGTAAAATACATCATCCTAGAGTTGTTTAGCTCAGAGAGAGGGGAGTATGCCTGTTTCCAGTGTTGTCAAACACAGGGACAGAGAATTATTTTGGTTTGTGTTCTTACTCCACCTTTTAGTTGTACTGGAGCCTGAGCTTGGGAGTAGATTATAATTGTCTTGAGATGTGATCAATCCAGATCTTCAGTGCTGTTTGATTGTTATGTCATCTTACAGAGTGTCTGGTGGTAGTCTTTTTGAGATTGAAATGTATCAAATTGTCTTGTTTTTTTCTTACTGGACGTTTATTTGTCCTCTCATTTGATGGGACAGTGGCTTCATGTGAGCACAGTGACACAATTGCGAAGAGAAAGATTATAGTTAGATGGTGCAGTCCACTTTTAAACCAGGCACAATGACGCCTGAATTAAACCAAGAGAACAGATCCCACCCCTGTTTGAAAGAGCCCACAAAACTACATGTGGGGGATTTTGATAAATAATCTAATTTTAGCTTATTTGCTTCTCCAAATCCCACCTCCAACATATGACTATAAATACTCCAAAATCTTTTCTTTACATTGCCCAATTATTCATATTTAGATTCAATCCTGTAAGTCTTGAGGGTCGCCACTACAAGAAATACCCAGGGGAAGAAGTTAGAGAAAAGGGAAATTTGTCTTTTGATAACCTACTATGTGCTGCCATAGCAACCCTGTTAGTTCTGACAATAAAAATTGAGGCATAGAAAACGGAAACAATTTTCTAGAAATGGGGAAGGTAATAAATATTGAATAATGGATATTAATCTGAGTCCCTCCAACTCCAGAGACTGTGTACATCCCACTGTACCATAAAATCCCCTTTGAGGAATAACACCACAAGCCATTATCAGTTAACTCCATATATTTTTTTCTAATAATATAGTTATATCACTCTTGCTTGATATTTAACAGTTTATCTTTTGAAGGATAAATTGGGGCTTGGATTTTTCTTGGAAGCAATGGGAACCCACAAGAGGGGCTGAGACGGCACTCACAGGATCAGTTTTGCTCTTATTGTAGCCACAAGTGGGATGATAGTAAACAAAACTGGAGTCAAAGAGATCTCTAATTATACCCATAGAGGGTTAAAAACAAACTTTTTCTCCTTAGAGAGAAGGGTATCAGCATAGATTCATTGTCAGATGGGATGAGCCGTTGTTTCCCAACTTTAAGAAGGATGCATAATTTAGGCCAAGATAATCACCAGTGATGCATACAGCAGAGATTAATTTGAAAATTTAATATCAAAAGATTGGAGGACTTGCTTATGAAGCCACAGCTTCCAAATTATAGTGAGGCATTGGTTGGTAACAAGTGCTCAGGAGCCTCAATGTGCAGAAGAATATTAAAAGATACCACATGTCCTCTAATTAAAATCACTGCAAAATGGAGTAATGATTGCAGATATAATATTAGCAAAGGGTAGGGGGACGATTAGAAAGCAGTGCCAGGAAGGCAACAAGGGCTGGAAACTGTGGCCTCCATCGGGAGAGGCCTTTTCCAAACTGCAGCCAAATCCCTGGAAATTAGCAAGAGCTAGAGGGAAAGCAAATGCAAGTTGCTGGCATTATAGGAAATAAAAATATTGCTCTATCACACATGATTTGGACAAAGGTTTGGTCTGTTTGTTCAGTGCAAAGTGACAATTGAGAATAATTAAAAACTGAGCCTGAGTTTGCAAGTGACTCACACACAATAATAGCAATCAGGATGGTCACATGGACTTGATGCTTTAAGAATGTTTGGCTGGTTGATAGTAATGTCTTTTATTGTTTTTGTTTGCTTTGGGATTATTGTTTAGTTTTATAGGGGGAGGTTAGTGGGAAAAAGCCAGCAAAATGGGAAAAGTTTCCATTCATTTCTAAAAAGACAATATTGGGGCTAGTCAAGAGGACTGGCAGACTTTGTACATTTATATCTGTCCTTTTATGAAGCTGGAATAAAAAGCTGTGTTATTAGAATGTGCCCAGAATTTTAGAGGCATGGGTTTGTAAGGCAAGGGAATGTATTTGGGCTGATGTCAGAGAGTGAGGCTTAGTTTTTTGTTTGTTTGTTTGTTGTTTTTTTGGAGGGGGGTGTTGTGTGTTTTTTGTTAGTTTGTTTGTTTTGAATGTTTCTCCACAAATTCATGAAACCTGATTGGAATTAGAATGAACAGTAATGGCTAATGAGATAATATGAAGGCATGTGAGAATCATCATTCCTCTCTTCATCAACCCACCCCTATTTAATCCTCCTAACTGAATGCTATTCTTCTGTAGTTTGTACTTATCAGGGCCTAGCCAAATAATGCTGTGAAGCCCAGAACAAGATCATACTTTGTGAGCGGGCTATATTATATATATTATACATATACTGTCACTTTGCCATTTAATGCTCACTGCAGACATTAGCAATCCATTACAGCATGCTTTCCTACTGACTCCAAATAAATCCTCAGAATCCTTTTCAACAGAGGGTCCCAAAAATCACTATCAATATTCAGATGTGGCATGCAAGATGCCAGCCTCTGCTAGGGAAATTCTGGAAGTTTTGGAGATTTCTGAATACTTCTCATCAACAGGAAAGGAAGACAGAGAGTAAGGTGTCGAGGAAAGAGCCCCACATTAGCAATCAGAAGTCTAGAGCTTCTATTCGCTCTTCTGCTTAACCATCCTTGTAATTTTGGACAAGTAATAGAACTTCTTGATTGTTAATTGCTTCACCTATAAAACTGAAGTAATATGTACCAGTAATAGTTCTGAAAGTAATACAACAACAAAATGCAGTAATTGAGTAATATGTCATGAGTCATGTGATGATAGGAGAGAGAGCTGTTATTAGTATTGAACTGATAATCACTAATTCTCAGTTGCTTGTCTCTTTTCTCAGTTGCAGCAGAGCTGCTGGCAGAAGCACCTTTAGCCAAACTTCTATTACTTTGCCTTAAACCACATTCCCTATTTCAGTTATCCTCAAACTTGAATGGCCAACAGAATCATCTGGGGGCACTTGTTAAAACACAGATTGCTGGCCTGGTGGCTCAAGCCTGTAATCCCAGAACTTTGGGAGGCTGAGGCGGGCGGATCACCTGAGGTCAGGAGCTCAAGACCAGCCTGACCAACATGGAGAAACCCTGTCTCTACTAAAATTACAAAATTAGCTGGGCATGGTGGCGCATGCCTGTAATCCCAGCTACTCCGAAGGCTGAGGCAGGAGAATTGCTTGAACCCGAGAGACACAGGTTGCGGTGAGCTGAGATCATGCCAGTGCACTCCAGCCTGGGAGACAAGAGCAAAACAAAACTCTGTCTCAAAAACAAACAAAAACAGATTGCTGCTCCCACCCCCCACCCCTCAGAATTCTGAGGGTGGACTGAGGGTGGAGCCCAAGAATTTGCAGTACTAACAAATTCCCCTGCTTTCGGGGACATTACTCTAGGAACCTCTGCATCACCTAAATTCTACATTACAAGGTTTAGATCATTTTCCATATCTTTTAGGAAGCATCTGCAATAAACCCAACCCCAGTTCTCATTTGTCAGAACTACTATACCACCTTCAGTTTTCTTCCATTCCTGTGAGGCTTAGCAGGCTTATGTTTTTTAGGAATCTTTTCATTTGTATTTGTCTTGCCTTCCCAGAGAGACTGGGAATTTCCTCGAGGCTTCAGCTTTATGAATTTGTGTATCTTTGTCTCTCACTAGTGACACTGATCCAAGCACTCATTTGTTTTATTGCCCCCAAAGTACTTTTCTCAACACATCTCCTGGATGATTCTGAAGACCCTCTAGGCTGTTGCCGAAAGGGTGCAGAGCACAGCCCCTAGCCATCCTTTTTTAACCCCTGTCACTCCTGTCACCACACTGCTGCCAAGTCCTTGAGAGGTTATTCTTCCACTGGACATAGTTGCCCTTTGTTGGTGACCCTTCTGCTGCCATCACTCTGCTCTCAGTAGCACTGGTCCCCCAACTCCCAGTCTCCTTTACCTTGAGAGCCCCATAATTAGGTCTGACCCCTTTTAAAATTTTCTTTAGTAGCAGACAGGAGGCTATTCTGATGTAAATGATTTATCTAAAGGGATAAAATATATACAAATAAGTAACTGCAAAGGTTAATTTATAACTACAGCCCAGGCCCAGACTATATAATCTTGGCTGTCTGACTTGCTCCCAGTGAGTTTCCACTTGGCCAGGTCCTGCCACTCACAAGAAGTAATCCTATCTTCTTTGTAGCTTGGCCTTCTGGATCCAGGGAATGAAAGACCATCCCCCCTCACTACAGTCCTAGTCACCCTAAGTCCTGGTGTTCCAGCCACTATCTCTTCCCAGGACTCTTTGAAAGTGGTAATAGCCAATTCCTACAGGGAAAGCCTTGCCTCTACCCAAAAGGAATAAATTGGCTCCATAGCCCTGCTGATATAGTCATAGTAGCTGGACATCAATACATCAATACAGTTCCCAAATACCTATTATTGATTCTTAAAAACTGCCACATGTACTTCATAAATATGTATACAATTATTATGTATCAATGAAAACTTAAAAAAATAAAATATGCAAAACATTTTTAAAACTATCTTTTTATTTGAAATATCAACGGCCATTCCTTTCTCAATTTCTCTTTACCCAGATTTAAAAAACAAAAAACAAACAAACAAAAAGTTGGTGTTCAATTTCACCCAGAGTCACCTTATTACATGCATTGAATTGCATTGAGAATGTATTAATGAATAAATGCGTATACATAAATGCATATTAATTTGATCTATTAGTATTCACCTATAGGACACTGTGTGTTGGGAAACAGATTTAAATAGCTAAAACAGAACTGTAGAATCTCCGATCTTTCCTCTGCTCCTAATGTTCTTCCTCTTTACATTTAGCCAACTCGCACTATATCAAGGTAGTTTTGTAGCAGATGAAAGTCCTTGAGCCCATGTGGTCACACAATGGGCCAGCACTTTACTAATTCTACTACCCTACTGAACAATCCTCTGCTTTGCATCTGCCAATGTTGTTACCCAGGCACCCGCAGGTCCTTGCTTGCAAGGCCCTGCCTTGAGCGAAGATTGCTGATTTGAGCCAGAGCAGTTTGTCCCCGTTGCTTATTTGTTAAGATGAGCCTGTCCATCTGTCTGCATGCCACAGACCCTGGGTGGCAAAAAGCAATAAAAGGAAAGCACTTTTTGACAGCCCTCTCGGCATAATGCCGGCTTGAACAGAGGTTATTATCTTGTAATGCCACTGTTATTTCCAACAGCCCCCAATGGATCTGCTGACTGCGGTTAGACAAAAAGGGAGACACTGTTAACACAGCCCCTACGCTTCCTAGGGGTAGCATTGTGCTGGGCTATCAGAGTGGCTTTTACTGCCTATCGATTGGTGTATCGACCGCAATTAAAGGCCCCTTCTCCCATTGACGTTGTCACTGCTATATTTATTTAATAAATCCCTGCTTGGTCCATGACCACTGCAGGGCTGACCTAGCTAGCTTCTGTGCTTCTTAATACACTGGGGAGACAAACGGGCTAAAAATATGAAGATGTCCTCTAGTACCAGCCTTGCCACTAAATTGCTATATGACCTTGAATGAATCACTACTCTCTGGGTCTCAAGTCCCTTCTCTCTATCCCAGGTCTGACCCAAGAGGAGTCAACAATTCTGTGATTCTTATTTCAAGACGTCTAGCTCCCGTGGGTTGTGGCATGAACTGGTTGAGAAGACCCCCAAAATAGCAGCAAAGTAATTGCAATGTATATGCTAATAGCAGCAGCTGTAGTAACGGAGCTGCCTCCCTCCCTGGGCTTCCTCTTTAGGGGTGATATGCCAGAATGAGAAACAAAATTACTGTGTCTGTTCAGCAAATTCCTCCTGACAAAATCTTTAAGCGTTGACAAGAGTAATATACTGAAAATTAGTTTAGAAGTGTTTCAAGTTTCAAAAATCAATCAAAATCAAATTAGGTTCTGAAGATGCTGTCTGTTGAGTTTTAGGAAAAAAATAAAGATTCGCTTCAGCAACTCGGGAAAGTGGCTTTGACCCCGAAAGAGGTGACTCTTACACAGAAAGTGGTTGTTCTTCTTTACATCTTCCTTTAAGGCCTTTGCCAAGGACTTGACCAAGTATGTCCTTGTTCTATTCTCTCAGCCATTTGTAAATAATATACAAGCTGACCTACATTTTAATCACATTTCTCTGTCTTCTGTCTCCCAACTCCCAAGCCTTGTCCAAAGCTAAATGAGGGAAAAAAATTAAAAAATTAAAAAACCTAGTCTTATTTCCAAGGGTGGTAAAAAGGCCTGGAGATGGTGGGGAAAAGGAATTAATAGCCCGTGGTCTTTCTTAACTTGGTCTAATTGTCAAGCGCAAAAGAGCTATATTCAAGATGTAGGCATGCATGCCTCTGTGGGGTTAAATGATGAACAGGAGTTTCAGCTTTGGCTTCATTCTTTATCCCCATATGTAACTTAAATATCAGGGTCTTTTATAGCCTGGGAGGACAATAATAATCACTTAGACTTTTCTGCTTAAATGACAGTGGCTGTTTCCTACATACGATGACTTACCCCACCCCACCTACTTCCCCTTCTTCTGTTCTTAGTGGTTTTGGGGAGTTCACAGAAGGCTTACCACGTGTTCACAAACCAGGCTGGCAGCCACAGTCACCACAAAGAGGCCCTTTTTTCTTTTTCTCTCCTGTTTATCAATGTCTATTATCTATGAAGCTGTTACACTTAACATACCTCTTGAAAGCTACCATTGCCTGGGCCAAGGGTGTCATTACCCAAAGTTTCCAAAGTCTTTTATCCTCTGGGTAGAGCTGAGAGAATGGCCTCCCCCTACTCTGTGCTTTATGGATCTGCAAGCATTTCTGTTTGGATCTAGAATCTCTTTGTTCCCAAATATTTTGTTAAAACAGTACATTTAGTTTCGAGCAAAACTCCTCTAACCATCAAGACTCAGACAAGGGATTGACAGGATAGGTATGTAGGATGTATACGTGTCTATGTGAGTGTGTGTGCACATGGGTATATGGTTGTGTGTGGATTGAGTGATTAGAATTGATACTCTGCCTTGCTATGTCTGCTTCTTTCTCATCTAAGCTCAAAGCTTATCTTTGGATATATTAACATGGGCTATGTATGGCCAATATAAATGGTTGGCAGTGAAGTTTGCTTTGTGTGTCATAATAAAGCTGTTTCAGGTGGTCACTTGGAAAAAGAGAACAGTCTGCTCCAGATAATAAACTTCTTCAACTATTGAGGAAAAAAAAAAAAAAAAAGAAATGCTGCCTATTTGGAAATGATAGATTTCCAAGTTTCAAAGTCCCAACAATCTTAGGTCTCTTAGAACCAAGTTTCAGATGTTGCTTCCATTATATATGAGATTTCTGTGATGACCTCTTCATGGCCAAATCAGTAGTTTCTAACCTATTCATTCAGAGCTGTAGGCTATGCCTACTCTCTATCCCACCCCAAAGGCACACACCTACACACGAATGCACCTGCACACAGAAGGAGAGTTGCATTGTCTGATTGGCATCTCAAACTAAGGACCCATCATTTCGAATCATCCTCTCTCCCTCTCCTCTGCATAGCTGATATTTCTGAAGATTCCATTGATGTTTCAAGTTAGTGACAACTTCCCTTAGACCCACATAATCCTCACTTTCGGTACGTATCTCAATTTCTTGTAATTCAACACATATGTGTAATTAAATGAGTCGTAGCTTCTCTATTACACCAAAGACATTTTCCCTCCCTCTTTCCAAGCCCACAACAGTTACTTCAGATACATGTGGAGGACTTACCTGTTGGTGTCTCCCATCTCTCCATAGCTAGCTCTATTTTTGACAAATATCATGAGAGCCAAATGACCCTTCTTTTTGTCCTAATGTGCTTCCTTCCTTCAGTAAAATCTGAGGCCACTGTCGTGCCTGATGCTGGCTCTCCATAAGTGCCTTCCTGGCTGAGAGCACCTAGAGGGACGACTCAATAATTTGCTATTTTCTATCCCAGCAGCCTAGAAAAGAATTTGACACACAATGTATATTTGACCAATGTTTCTTGATTAAACTAATGGAATGAAGGGAAGAAGAAAGGATAGAAAAGTGAGTGACAAAATTAGTATGTATTTTCTGGCAATAATTATCATAATAGTATCATGTTAAACAAAAATCTGCCCTATTAAAAATACAATTTTGTCTGCTTAGTAAGTACCACTTGGGCATTTGGGAAACTCAAATATACAGAGAAAACTAAAAGTTGCAATTAATTCACTGTCCAAATAAAACTACTGCTGAAATGTTGTGTTTTTATATGTCCATTTTTCTCAAAGTGTCATTAATGTATTTTCCTTAAAATTCTTATTAGTATATTTTGCTTTATAACCTCCCTTCTTTTTCTATGCTTAACTTATACCATGGGAGGTTTTTGTTATCTAATATGTTTTGAAGTCTTCTTGTAAAACATGGTTTTTAATGCATAGCATTCTATTAATATATTCAGATTAATATACACAGGTATATTGAACTAATTTCTTATTCTTTGATATTTTGGTTTTTCATTTAAGTTTATACACCTGTGTGCATCTATGATAGTTTTTAAATAAAATATTAGGTCAAAGGTTCTAAAGGGTAGACAGATGTCATGCAGGTGAGTGTCAATATTAGACATTGCCACTTTTCTCACATTTGGGAACTCTTTGATTGCAATGGAAAAATGAAGAAGACTTCGATTATAATAGATTTTTATAAATCAGTTGCTTAAACATTATATAAATAGAATAAGACCACAATTTCCCTGCACTTTAAAAGCTGGGCATAATTTTGATTCCTCCATCTCCTTTCCCGACGTATAACGAATCATTAAGTCCTGTCTGTTTCACTTTCATAGTGTGTTTCCAACCTTCCTTCTCCTCCAACCCTTCTGACACTGTTATAGTCCAGGTCCCATGTTTGCATTCCTGAGTTTTCAACATTGTTCTTTGTTTAGGTTTTTTGTCTCTTATCTTTCTTTTTACTGTAACATTTCCCAAGTGTTTTCCATGAGACACTGGTCCCATGAGATACATGACCAAAGAAGTCCCATGACAAAATTATGCAATCTTACTTATTCTCTTCCCTCTTGGGGATACACCAAGCATATCAGTCTGCTAGATTTTCTAGAAAATCTAAAGAGCTAAACAATCAAAACCAACAAAAACAGTAAGAAAATTTTTATTTAGCTTGCTTGAACATAAAATATACTAATCCTAACTCACACATTCTTTCAACAAATGACTGTTTGTACGATTACCATGAGTGATGGCCAGTTGTGTGAGTGTATGAGTGTGTAGGTATGTGTGTGTGTGACATCTTTTAAGCACCAGTTGAACCTGTGCCTTAAGCAAACACTTTGGGAGTCACTTTTACATTGCATTTCACACAGCTGATCAAGTAATTTTTTAAATACTAGATATAATTATATATTTTTGAAAAAATTATCCAGTAAAGTAGACATTCCGAATGACTACAGTGGCATTCAAGATCCTTTAGAGTTTCCCTTAGTCATAATGTTCCAGTCTGATGTCCCATTGCACCCCTGCATCAACAGAAAATCAAAACATATCAAAGTTCTCTCTCCTCTCCAAATATGTCATAACTTTCTCAGCTTTTTATGCCTGATTTCTGCTATTTCTTCTGTTGACCTTCTCCAGTGATAATATTTGGTTTACCACTAATAGCAAATATTAAAATCTTGCAAAATCGTGCCTATCTTCTCCAGTGGTCACTTCACTCATATCCTTCAAATTTCAATGATGGCTTCTCTACAAAACATTTTCTAATGCCCTGAAAAAGCTGCCTCTTCTGTCTTAACAGCCTCCAGGTAGGCAGACTAGTGATGTTCGCCTTCCTTTTATAGATGAGAAAACTGTTTGCATAATTGTGGGTTCTCTGCACATTCTGTGATCTTTGCTAACCATCTGGTTACATCTCAAAAGATAAGAGGTTAGAGAGTGAAGAGGGTGGAGGGAGGGAGTGTCCAGGGACTTCTGGAATCTCAAAGGGGGTGAACACTTAGCTAAGACACAAGAGGCCTTAACTAAATCCCAAGTTTGTTTATGGCTGTCAGAAATGTACCTGGCATGTTCAGTTCTGATTTTCAGGGATTTAAGTTTAGCTGGCAAAGGAAGTTGTATAAACTCAGGAAATGGGACAGGAAAAAAATATGAAAGAAAGCCAGATAATCAGAACCTATTCAATTCATAAAAATGTGTCAGCTTGAATTATAGTTCTGGGGGAGATACTTGGTATAGTTCACTATTCAGTAACTACTGGCCTTTTGGGTCCCTAAATTAGCTGTTTACTGACTTATTTAAGCCAATCGTTAAAATCTCCACATTCTGAACAAACTGCGAGGATTGTGGGGCAAGCATGATGTGTACGATTATTAACAGCCTACGTTTTATTGACGTGTAAAACTATGTAGAATGATTTTACATCTAGAATACTCACCATAAGACCCATTTTATAGAATGGAAAGCTAAGACTAGCTTCTGATAATGTTAAGTGACTATTCAGAGCTAACAGAAACAGGAATGACAGAGTTAGGCCTTGAAGCCATGTATTATAAATCCTAGTGATGTCAAGAGGGTTCGCATAGCATGGAGTGATTTAGTAAGCACCTACTTCTCGTTTTTTAGGACTGCCAGGCATTGAGGAAGCAGAGGCATCCATGAGACAGAGAGAGGGAAGTCAGAGGGCATGAAGCTCTGCAGATATAATGTTGAGGGCAAGGACAGGGGCCAGAGCCTGTCTTCCTGGTTTGTTCTTCCTGCCTCTGGCTCTTGTCTTTTATCAGGAATGAAAGCATTACCTGTGTTATCTGAACAATGGTCTAATCTCTTTCAGTACCTGGTGCTGAGATAGATTTGGCTAGAACACATTGGGAAGGGATTTATGTAAGACTTGAATATGTTATTAACTGTGGGCAGCTGGAGTTTTAGATAAATGATGATGCATATATGTTTATTATTTTGATCACTTATTTTATAATGTTTCTTGAAAGTTTACTCTGTGTCAGATATCATGCATAGCTCTCAGCTGTATGAAACAGACGAAGCCCTTTGTATTTAAGGGGCCCAGACTCCAACAGACATAGTGATAAGGTAAATCTTAATCTATCTGGGGCATCTGGAACATTTCAATAGACAAAATTATGGATATGTTTTCTGGAAGCATAGACACACACATATGTGTACTCACACACTTTTACTTATGGGCATGAGATGAGAAATTCAGAATCTATTTACACTTCTCTAAAGACCAAACATTTCCCTCCTAGACATCCATAAACCTCAGGTAAAGGATTCTAGGACAGAGCATCATTAATGTGAACAAATTTTTATTGCTTCCTACAGTATTCAGGGCAGTAGGAATAAAAGGGTAATGTCCAGTTGACTGTTGTCAACTCACATCACTACCACATCCTTGTAAATCTCCTTGACATTGTGGAAAGGCAGACAAATTACATTCTCAAGGACCTTTTTGCCCAGTGTGGTAGTAGTTCTAGGTTAGAACTTGATAGTGAGAGATACTAGATCTGGAAAGCAGAAGGGAGTAAGAATCCATTATCAACTGAGATATTTCTAGTCAGTTACATTAGAAAGTCATGAAATTTGCAATGGCTTGCCAGGAAGCTTTTAAAAAACACATATACCCAGTACAATGGACTGAGATGGATGGCAGGAGCTTCCCAGAGATTCTTTTGAATTCAAGTTGTGTTCTGGATAATGCCTGAGAACAACCCACTTCTGTGTTTCAGGATGAGGTCTGCAATGACAACTTTCTGATCCTTGCTCCCTCAGCTTCCAGTGGTTGGGTAAGCCATTAATTTCCTATTTAGTACTTGTTACATGGAATACATCAAATGGTTTCTGTTTTCTTGACTGAACACTGATTGATACATGGAGTAAGGTATAGTCTCTATTTTTGTTCTCCAAGGTGTAAAGATTTTTTTCTGTAAAGAGATAAATAGCAAATATTTTTGGCTTTTCCTGGCAGAGTATCCTTTTTGTAACTACTCAACTCTGCCATTGCATCACAAAAGCAGCCATAGACAAGATGTAAACAAATAAAAGTAACTGTGTTCCAATAAAATTTTATGTATCAAAATAAGTGCTAAAACCTACACCAAGAAGGTAGATCTCAAATTAACAATCTAATATCACACATAGATAAACTGGAAAACAAGAATAAACTAACCCCACAGCTAGCAGAAGTAAAGAAATAACTAAAATCAGAGGAGAACTGAATGAAATTGAGACTCAAATATTTGTACAAAGGATCAACAAAAACAAAAGTTGTTTTTGAAAGGATAAACAAGATCAATAGACCGCTAATTAAATTAATAAAAAAGAGAGAAAATCCAAATATGCACAATCAAAAATGACAAAGTTGACATTACAAGTGATTCCACAGAAATACAAAAGATCTTCAGAGACAATTATCAACACCTCTATGCACAAAACCAGAAAATCTAGAAGAAATGGATAAATTGCTAGAAACACACAATATCCTAAGATTCAATCAGGAGGAAATTGAAATGCTAAACAGAACCAATGTTGAGTTTTCAGTTCTAAAATTGAATCAGTAATAAAAGACCTACCAACCATAAAAGCCCTTGACCAGATGGATTCACAGCCAAATTATACTAGACATACAAAGAAGAGCTGGTTCCAATTCATCTGAAACTATTCCAAAAAATTGAGGAGGAGGGATGCCTCCCTAACTCATTCTATGAAGCCAGAATTACCCTGATACCAAAACCTGACAAAGATACAACAAAGGAAAAGTACAAACAAATATCCCTGATGAACAGAGGCGCAAAAATCCTCAACAACATACTAGCAAACCAAATACAACAGTTCATCACAATGTTAATTCATCACAATCAAGAAGGCTTTCTTCTTGGATAGTTCAACATAGGCAAATCAATAAATGTGATTTATCACATAAGCAGAATTAAAAGCAAAAAACTATATGATTATTTCAGTAGACACAGAAAAAGTTTCTGATAAAATTCAGTATCCATTCATGATAAAACCCCTAAAAAAATCTGGGCATAGAAGGAACATACTGAAAATAATAAGAGCCATCCATGATAAGCCCACAGTCAACATCATATTGAATGCGCAAAAACTGGAAGCATTCTCCTTAAGAACAAGAACATAACAAGTATATCCACTTTCAACACTCCTATTAGAATAGAATAGAATGGAATAGAATAGAATAGAATAGATTATTTGGATTCAACAATCCAAATAAGAAAAGAAAATGTCAAATTATCTGTCTTCACTGATGATAGGATTTTATACCCAGAAACCCCAAGAAACTCCATCAAAAGGCTTCTAGAACTAAAAAATGCTTTCAGTAAAGATCTAGGATACAAAATCAATATATGAAAATTAGTAGCATTTCTAGACACCAATAACATTCAAGCTGAAAGCCAAATCAAGAATGCAACCCCATTTACAATAGCCACAAAGAAAATGAAATGACTAGGAATACATTTAACCAAGGAGGTAAAAGATCTCTACAAGAAGAATAACAAAACTCTGATGAAATAAATTATAGATAGCACAAAAAAAATGGAAAGACACTCTATGCTCATGGATTGAAAGAATCAATATCATTAAAATGGCCATACTGCCCAAAGAAATCTACAGATTCAATGTTATCCCTATCAAATTACCAATGTTATTTTTCACATAATTAGAAAAAAAATTAAAATTCATATGGATCCAAAAGAGAAGCACAAATAGAGAAAAACAATTCTAAGCAAAAAAACAAAGCTGGAGGCATCACACTACTTGACTTCCAACCATACTATAAGGCTACAGCATGGTGCTGTTACAAAAACAGACACCTAGACCAATGGAACAGGTTAGAGAACCCAGAAATAAAGCTGCACACCTACAGTCATTTGATCTTCAACAAAGTCAACAAAAATAAACAATAGAAAAGGACTCCCTATTCAATAAATGGTGCTGGGATCACTGGTTAGCCTTATGTAGAAGGATGAAACCAGATCCCTACATTTCATCGTATACAAAAATTAACTCCAGATGGATTAAATATTTAAATGTGAGACCTTAAACTATAAAATCCTTAGAAGAAAACTTAGAAAATACCCTTTTCGACACAGGCCTTGGCAAATAATTTACGGCTAAGTCCTCAAAAGTGATTGCAAAAATAACAAAAATTGACAAAGGGGACCTAATTAAACTAAAGAGCTTTTGCACAGCAAAATCAGCCATCAACAGAGTAAACAGACAGCCTCCACAATGGGAGAAAATATTAGCAAACTATGCATCTGACAAAGGTTTAATATCAAGGATCAATAAGGAACTTCAGCAACTCAACAACCAAAATACAAATAACTCCATTAAAAAGTGGGCAAAGGACATGACTAGACACTTCTCCAAAGAAAACACACATGCAGCCAACAAACATGAAAAAATATTCCGCATCACTAATTATTATAGAAATGCAAATCAAAACCACGATGAGATACCCTTTCACACCAGTCAGAATGGCTATTACTAAAAAGTCAAAAAATAACAGATGCTGGCAAGGCCCTGGAGAAGAGAGAATGTTTACATACTGTTGGTAGGGAATTAGTTCAACCACTGTAGAAAGTAGTTTGGAGATTTTGCACAGAACTTAGAACTACCATTCAACTAGCAATCCTATTATTGGACAGGTACCCAAAGGAAAATAAATTCTACCAAAAATACACATGTATGTTCATGTGTATGTTCATCACACCACCATTCACAATAGCAAAGACATGGACTCAACCTGGGTTCCCATCAACAGTGGATTGAATAAAGAAAATGCGGTGCATAGATACCATGGAATACTCTGCAACCATAAAATGGAATAAAATCATGGTTTTTGCAGCACATAGACAGAGCTGGAGGCCATTATCCTAAATGAATTAACAGAGGACCAGAAAATCAAATACCATATGTTCTCTTGTGCAAGTGGGAGCTAAACATTGGGTACACATGGGCATACAGATGGGAATAATAGGCACTGGTGACTATTATAGAAGAAAGAGTGGGAGGAGGGCAGTGGCTAAAAAACTACCTATTGGGTACTATGCTTACTACCTGGGTGACAGGCTCACTCATACTCCAAACCTCAGCATCATGTAATAAATCCACGTAACAAACCTGCATGTGTACCTCCTAAATCTAAAATAAAAGTAGAAATTATTAAAAACAAAACAAAATGTGTTGTACTCTACCCAAAATAAATTCGGCATTGTTTCTTATAATAATTTTAGTTAGATTTTAGCTCTCCACTGTTTATATTTCATCAAGTTTTATTGAGTTTAATTATAAAATCCATACTTATTTGTTAAGAAATGCTGGCTTGATATTTTCCAATGACAATTACATTTTATCCAAAGGGAAAAAAATGTATTAGAATAAAAACTGCAAGAAACTTTAAACAAAAACTTTATATATAAAAACAGCAGGCCAGATTTGGCAGGCAGGATACATTTTGCCAACTTCTGCTTTAGAAGATTGAATTAATCATAATTCTCAGTTCATGGCTTACAGTCCCATTGATCCATGAAAGCTCTCTCTTCAAGTTTCCTCATTTGATTTTTTTTAAATGTATATATTTCCTATATACCTATTCACCACTTCCATTCCCTTCCCCACTAGCCATTCTGAGATAGATAGGTAGATAGACAGATAGATAAATACATAGATACATACATACATAGGTAGAAGATAGATGATAGATATAAAATGGGTATATATTCATTTTAATATGTTCAGTATAGATTTTTTCTTAGTGTAGGTCTTTACAAAACATGTATAGGTATTTCACATATTTTAACTTTAAATGAAATTAACTTTTATATCATATCGTTTCTTCATACAATGTCATATTTTTAATAGTACATTATACAGTCATAATGTATTAATTTAGT
Organism: Pan troglodytes; assembly: GCF_028858775.2. Classification (NCBI taxonomy): domain Eukaryota; kingdom Metazoa; phylum Chordata; class Mammalia; order Primates; family Hominidae; genus Pan; species Pan troglodytes. Next base: position 20,629,704 of record NC_072409.2, read on the forward strand.
AGGTTATCTCTAACTGATAAATAGGTAGGAGTGGTATATGTTAGTATTATTCACCAATACCTAGTTCTCATTTCCAGAGTCATCAAATGAAGTGATTGTTGACCTAGAATGTTTGTCTAGACACTCACTAGACTCTGCATCAGTGAAAATTAAATATGTTAGTGTTCATTTATTACCGTAGTATTACCTATCCTATCCTTGTATGTTGCTTTTAGGTACTCCATAGTGCACATCTAAAACATCAAACCCATCTACTGTCCTAGGAATGGATCACTGGTTTGCTTAGGCAGCATAGCATAGCGGTTAAACTCACAGTCTCTGGAATCCAAGTGTTTGGTTAAAATCCTGGAGCCACCACTTACTAAATATGTAATTTAGGGCATGGTTGCTTACATTTTTGACTTCAGGTTCTTTGTCTGTAATATAGGGATATTTATAATGCATACCATGTGGGGTTATCCTTAAGATTAAATTATTAGCATCACATTTTGAAACCTTAAAGTAATTTTTAGCATTTACAAGTTACACGTGCTTTTAAAAATTAAAAAATAAAATTAACTGCATGCCACCAACATTTTAAAACTAGGATTTAATCTGTAGGGCCCTTCTGTGGTAAATATTTCATGCTTGCAGAGGATGAGCAGGGCAGGTATTGTTGCCCACAATTTGCAGAAAAGAGAACCAAGATTCAGAGAAGTGAAGTCAGTTCTCTAAGATCATGCTGCTTGTAATAACAGCAAGATTCGAACCTGTCTCCCTGGCTCTAAGAGTAACTCCTGAGTTTCTTTGGTCTATAGTAATAGGGGACTCTATGTATGGAAAAGCTATTCAGCAGAACCTGTTATGATGGATATTAACGCAAGAGCTCCAAGTGGAAGACTTGCTGAATTCTAACCGGGCAGTGGTGGAAGTGGGGAAGCGAAGGGAGGGAGAATGAAAGACAGGAGTGTGGGAGGGCAGAAGCTGCCAGTGAGGTGAGGTGAGATGTTTCCCCAAGGATAGAGGGAAGGAAGGTTAAAGGCATACTGATCTTGAGTGGGAAAACATTCTTTTTATCCTGCCTTCAGATCATCTGGCGTCAAAAAAGGGTCTGTTACCAAGCTCAGCTTTGGAGATGGGGCAAAAGATACAACAGAGGAACAACCATTTACTGACATGGAGGGCACCAACGTGGTTTTTGATGATATGAGCTAAGCTGCAAGGTAGAGGCGATGTGGAACCTGTTAAAATATGCTTCAAGTGGCAGGCAGGCAGCAGCCAAGCTCAGGCATCATCTCAAAAAGAACCCGTTTCCTGACCTAAATATGGGGCTGGCTTTCTTTTCAAAAGAAGTTGCAAAACCACCCAGGTCAAACCCCCAGAGGCAACAGAGCATGCTATAATTTCCAAGGTGCTTCCCCAACAATTACTTTCTAGAATTCTCAGAGCTATCCTGTGATAGTAGGCTGGGCTCTGTTTATTATTCTCGTTTTACAGATGATGAAACTGAGGATGAGAAAAGACAAGGACACAGGACCACAGAGACAGTGGGAGAAGTAGGAGCAGATCACGGCTTCCTTATAATTGCGCGATTATCTCCGCACCAGAGCACATTATATCTGGCCAAATTGACTTTTCACAAGGTAGGGTGATGGTGTCCCTGTATGGATATATATGAATGTACCTATCAACCTAACTCAATTATATATTTATGTGTCTTCATTTCCCATTCATCTTTATAATCTATCACTTATGATCAATTCCCATTACCTGTTAATATTTTCATAATTATCTGTATCCAAGTAGCTGTAAATTATTTGTCTATTACATCTCCTGATTGGTCATCTTTACATAGTTTTTACACTGACTCATGTGTTGTATGTATAATTAATCACACCGTGAAGGAAAGCACAAGAGCATTGAAAACATCAATCTATGGTTATAACCCTTGTATTCTTAACATTGTCTCACTGATTTACTTAACCTCTCTGAGTCTCAGTTTTCTTCCTTGCCAAGTAGAGACAGAAATGCCCCTCTCCTGGGGCTTGGAAGGTCTCCTAAAATCGTGGTTATAAGATGCTGGGCATGGTGCCTGGATCAGAGTAGACTCCCAGATGTAATTCTTCCTTTCTGCTTGCCTCTGCCAGAACCTTGTTTTTACTCTTCTGGTTATTTAGCTTTTCTATTGTTTCCAGTTGGTCTTCACTTATCTTATCTCTGAGCCTCAATGTCATATATCATATGAGTGGATTATTTCAGGATTTGTCACACAGTTTTGAGAATTACCCATTATAGGTCAGATGCCATGACTTGGCAATCTGGCTGTAAGCTTCTTGAGGGTAGAGCTTCCCATTTACCATTTAGAAAACCAAGAAGTCATCCGGAATTCCCTACTCTGAATCATCTGGAGAACTTTGCATAGGGCTTTACTCCTAATCAGTGTCAAGTGAATATTTAATAAATTAGATAAAGAAGCGTTCTCAGGGAGCATATTTGAGCTCAGGAGAATGTAGGAGTATAAGCATGCAGGGGTTGATTCTCCATGTAACATTCAAGAACTGGGGTGGCAGAGTCCTCTGAAGTTTTCCCAGAAGGATTATTTAACTAATTCCTTCCGTCTGTATTTCTTGACCAACTAATCTATGCTGGCTCCTGTGATATGTGCTGGGGTTACAAAGCTAAACCAGACACATGTCTGCAATGTGAACCATAAAGAAACAATTCCATTCTAATGTGTTGAGGGCTGGGATAGACGGATGCATGGGGAACATTAGAAGCAGAGAGAGATAGAGGGCATGATGTTGGGCATCTGATATTTTTCCTCCAGTATTTTTTTTCTCTTTTCACCTTGTAAGAGCACACCTTTATTTTGAAGAGCTAAGGATCCACCATTTAATGGTGTTCCTGGCATTCTTGTGGCCACTGGCTGATTGTAAACCCCTCCTCTTGGCTACAATCATTGGCTCATATATTGGTGTGTGATCCAACGTGGTCCAATAAGAGTCCTTCCCTGGAAATTTATAAGCAGATACTAATAGAAGCTCTTTCTTTCCTCTAGATGACGAAAGTCACTTAACAAGCCAGGAGCTATGTGCTGCTTGACCCACCACTCTAGCCATTGCATGGAAAGCCTCTTCATGATATAAGAAAATGAAATCAAACCATAAGGTGAATGAGGTAATTGTGATAAAGAATAAACAAGTTCTGGATAATTTTTAAGTGTCTAGAGCTCCCTGAGGTCATTCTATCTTTGTATTTCCCAAAGACATGAGCCGGTATACTCTCATTTTGGTTTGAAATTTGAATTTCTTATACAGCTATTTTTATATAGCTGTTTTACTACTTCAAATGTGTATAGTATTTTGTACCATTATCTTGTTTTAATCCCAAGACAATATTGTGAGATCAGTTGGTATTATATTATAATACTATTTTCGTAAGAAAACTGAAATCAGAAAAGTAATGATGCAGCTGAATTTGGTGAAGGTAATTGTACCTGAATCTGAGAGATAAATAAAACTTTCTGGTATTTAGGGCAGGATTCTAATCTCATTCATCTTGAGGTCTGATTACCAGACCACACATTTTAGTGTTCTTTCCTGGCATTAATAGGAAGCCTATCACAATATCCTACTATTTCATATCCAGAAATATTGGTTGGAGTTCAGTTAATACTTCTACATTGCTAACAATATGTGGGATTAATGTTGCTCCCTCTCTGTTTTTCTCATATATATGAGATATTTATAAGATATGTACACTTGTATGAGAGAGCCAGAGATGGCATGTATGTACATGAGATACATATAAACACATGTATATGTATAAATTACATATATAATATATAACAAAATAACACACATGTAAAATACATATATAACGTTTACATATATGCATAGTGTGTATTATTTGTGCACATACTATATTTATCATTCTGACTCAGAGAATTTAATTAAGAAACATGCTTTAGGGGTGTTGATCAGAATTCCCTGGATAAGGTCCATTGCAAATGCCACTTGATAATGATGCATTTATTTTGTTTCCAAAACGTGAACTCTCAGCCTTAAATTGAAACAGCTTGATGCAATGTGATCACATTACATCAGTTTGACTTCAGATAAAGTGTATGTTTGAAATGTAACCATGTGATTGGTTTTAGCAATGTCTTTTAAAAGCTTGTGGTCACTTGTTTTGGACAACCCAGTTTTAGCAATGTCTTTAAAAAGCTTGTAGTCAGTTGTTTTGCACAACCCAGCTTCTGACTTACTGGATATGCTTGAAGTACCTGGTCAGCCCATCACTGACCATTGTTGAAAGAGGCCAATTACTTGATTGCAAATGATGTCAAAGGCTTTCAACTGACCTCAGTCCTGGGAAGAAGCTAGTTAAAAAGCTTGTTATTGATTTCTTCTTCCAAATATTCTATCTTTGAATTTTTATTAATTAGACTGTCAGAATCTTACTAATTTAGAGAGCATCCATATAAATTGATTCTGTCTTTTACAGTTTTAAAAATATGCATACATCTATTAAGATTTTAATACCGATATCTGCATTATTGATGTTGCTACTGTTATGTGGATGTGGGGATGGGAGTTCCTTGTTGGTTTGTTTGTTAATGTAAGGAAAGAGTATAAGAAAAAAATACTCCTGGAAGATTGATTGTTTTTTCCAGTCAAAGCCTTGTCTAGGAGACATAATTTAAAGTGCTGTTCATTGACCCTTGTGAAACACCCAAGTGATAACGTCTATCTAATGTTGCGTATCAGAAAAAAATTATATCAGGAATGGGTATGCTTACTGTGTCAAGCCAAGCTTTACCTTTTCTATACCACTTTAACTTGAAGATAAAATACACATTTAATGCTAAATAGTAGGTTTTTTCTCCAAACTAATTTACTCAACAATTACTGTATCACAACCAGCACTCATTGAATGATGACTGTCTGCTAAGAACTTTGCTGATTTCTTCCATTCATTATCTCATTTATCTCCCTGATGGAATTTTTTTTTTTGGATTTTTATTATAACTTAATCAAAATATATACATACCCATGGTTTGAAAAAGTGCTCAGAATGGTTTATAATTGAAAAGAGTTTTGCCATACCACATTCTTGATTCCTGCTACTCAAAAGGAATCTCATTTCTCAAAATCAATGCTGGCATTATTTTCTAGTATTTAGCAACATACTTCTAAAAGTTTATGTGTCTGGTAATATTGTTTGACTTATCAACCTTAGGCATGTTTTTCTCCACACTTAACATCTTTCCATAAAGTAAGCATAATTATAATATGGTTTCATTTAAAATAAAATATATATGTTCATATTGTCATATTTACATAAAAGAACATGAAATTTTCTTTTTCTTCCTCTAATATTTTCATGTATTTTAGTGGAGTCAGTAGTTGCCTATCTTTACTTTCACAATATTTTATAGGCTAACATCATTTTTTTTTTTTTTTTTGAGATGGAGTCTTGCTCTGTCACCTAGGCTGGAGTGCGATGGTACCATCTCGGCTCACTGCAACCTCCATCTCCCGGGTTCAAGAGATTCTGTTGCCTCAGCCTCCCGAGTAGCTGGGATTAGAGGTGCCCACCACCATGTCCAGCTAATTTTTTGTACTTTTAGGAGAGATGTGGTTTCACCATGTTGGCCAGGCTGGTCTTGAACTCTTGACCTCTAACTGATCCGCCCACCTCGGCCTCCCAAGGTGCTGGTATTACAGGCGTGAGCCACTGGACCCAGCTGCATCATTTTTTAACACACCATCACATACACTAAGCACTAAATGATCGTTTCACATCATCTATAGTTTTTTTGTTGTTGTTGTTATTTTTTTAACTCCATGTGCCAGACCTCTTACCTTGTTCTTTTGCTCCATTTGGAAGTTTGTTCCCTGAGCTTATATAAAATGATCCATCTAGAACTTCCTTCCATTATAACTGTAGAACTTCGTTATGAGATTTTTCTAAAATGGAAGATGTGTTTCATGGATCTTATTACTCCCACTTTCATATTTAGTCCTTCAACCTTATAGGAGCGTATCTCCTAATAGCTTACTAAGCAAAGATATGGGAAGTAGTACTTACAAGCCTTTACTTACCTGAAGTTATTCTTTCATGTTTACTATATGTTTATGATTCAGCTGGTTGGAAATATTGTCTCTCAAATTTTTAAAAACATCACTCTTTGTCTTCTAACAATTCTGCACTGTCTTTGAGAGGATTGATATATCCTGATTATTTTTTCTTTTTAAAGATGGTCTTCCCCATCCAAACGGGAAGTGTTTAGACGTTTCTATTTACCCTTTCATTTCAAGTCATGAAAATGTATGATGCTGTGGCCTTTTCAGTATCTTTTCTTTTCTCTTTCTTTCTGTAATCTGGCCACTTACTGGAAAATTTCAGTCTGGAAACTCTTTTCTCCTTCAGTTCAAGGAATTTTATTTATTTGTATTTTAGAAATACCTGTAATACCTGTTACCTAAAATCATTCTTTCTAAATTAGTTCTTTAATATTCTTATCTTTTATCTCCCACCACAACAATTAGGTCCAGCCAAGAGACAGGAATCACACAGTAATTTTGACAGGGAACATTTAATATGAAAATTATTAATTAAAATGTGATATTGTAGTAATGAAGAATTAGCTAGTAAAAGGTAAAGATAACACTAGAGAATATAAGAATAGCAGGCATAGGTAAGGGCCACAATCCCTAAGGTTATAATAGAACACCAAGGGAAAATCCCTCCCCTACTTCTAAGGTGGATCTAGATTCCACTGGAGAGGATGTGACCATGGATAACTGAATTACCATTCACCTCAGAAAAGTTCACTGAGGAACTTCACCGGCAGGATTTACCACAGTCTGTACTCTGCACTGCCATGTCGTAGCCTTCCACAGAGAGGTGCCATACCCAAGAACACAACATGAAACCAAACAAGAGAGTTCTGGGGAAGTGAGGCAGGTCCCATGTACTACTGACCACTGGGCTACCACACTCTACAGGGGTTGGGTGCTGTAGAAGCTGTGTGTGCTACAGGAACCCAGGGAGAAGAGCAAACTAGAGCCAGGAAGAAAAGACCCTTCATTCTCTAGTTTTCCTCCAGTTTCATGCCAACTGGCAAAGAAGGAATATTCATAAGGCCTATCTCCCTTGTCTTAGAGAAGGCTATAAAGGATGCATTTAGAGCTTACAGGCAGTACTTGGAAAACTGTCCCACACACTTTTTATCTTTTTGCCATTTTCTGCTGTCTGAATATTTTCTTAACTTTGTCTTGTAACTTTTTATTGGATTTAAAATTTCAGTCAAGGTATGTATATGTACATATATACATGTATATATATACACACATAATTTGTAAGAATTATTTCCTGTTTTTTTATTATCTTTTATGCCATCCTCTTCGTTTTTTTCAGGTACAACTTCTAGGCTTACATTATTAATAAGCTTTGGTTCAAGTTTTATTTCACTCCCTGTCATATCTGTTTTCTTCCAGCTTTTCCTTTCATATTTATTGGTTTAGAATTTTCCCAATCATTTTGGATGCCTGGAAACTATCAGCTGATCCTTTACTGCTTTTTCACCTTCTAGGTACAAAAAAACTAATTTGAAGCTTTGAGCAAATTGGAGGGGTTTCTCACTGGGCTTTATTATCAAAGTGAAGGAGTAGGGAATCACTAATTTCACTAACTGATCACAGTAACCATATTTGAAAGTCCTTTTTCTAGGGCCATTCAGATTTATTTCATCCTCCTGCCTCTGGTCTCTGGGCACAACTTCTCTGTGGTTTACGAGAACTCAGGAGATGGAGTGATGTTCAACTCCTTCATACATAGACATTCAATCAGCCCCCCAATTTTTACCATCCTCATATATCTGTTGTTATATATTGACTTCTTAGGATGAATTGGTTTGTTTTTCATCAGTATCTTCCTCTGCAGACACTTATTTTGTGGTTCTGCATCTCTTTGTTGAATCTTCCATCTTCAATTCCTAAAACTTGTTGAAGTCTCTTACGGAGTGCCCTTTCTTCTTCAATTTTTTTGGTTCTTGTAGATTTGTATGATTTTTTATTTCTTTACTATCACTTGAGAGATGCATTTGGAAAGGAAAAGAAGAATGTGTTCTTCTATTGTATGTTATTTTCTAATTTAACAGGCTTATTGAACAATTGTTTATTGAAGTCAAAATTCTTCTTAGAAATGATCTAGTCACAAATAATAAATTGTTTTAAAAATTAATCTTGAGAAAATGATAATTCTGTCATGTGAGAGAATACATGAAGAAGAAAAAAATTGGGTGAGTGAATGAGAAAAGGAATGAAAGCAGAAATAAACAATTGTCATATCGGTGGAAAGTAGGGTGTAGTAGAAAGGACAGTGAGCTGACAGAATCTGAGTCCTCGGTTTGTGTCTCACTTGCTGAAAAGCCCTGGGCAAGTCAGCTCTTTAACTGATCTGAATCTTCTCATCTGCACAGTGGGTCAGGGAAGGTTGGGACAAGAAATATGAAGGATCCCTTCAGGACTTACAGTCATCTCTGCTCCTTATCTTTATCTTCTTTTAAAAAAAATAACAAATAAATTTAAGAATAAGGGAGCCCAGGATTTTCTTAAAGCACTGGTTCTCAACTACCGGGGTGCCACAGACCTCAGTGAGAAGCTGATAAATTTGATGTGGTCTTTAGGAGCATGTACATATACAAGGAAACATTCGGTTTAGAATTTCAGAGAGTTCTCAGGCATCTGAAGGCTCACAAGAGGATTGCCATAGCCATGAAGGAATGTTGACCTTAGAGCTTTTGTTCTCCTCCAAGGTGACCTCTGGACTTCGACTTCCGCAGGGGACTGCTGATGAGTGTTTCCTTGGGATTTTGAGGCATCCCAGAACATAGTGAAAAAATTGCAAAGATTTTCCTTGCATGTAAACCTTGTCATTCAGGTGAACTAATTTTCTCTTTGTAAATCAGGACATTTGCAAATGTTTCATTAGCTTTGGCCCAGATAACTCCATAACAAATGCATTTGCTATGTGGTGCAGATGATGTATCAGCACAAACATCTCACTGGGCCCCCATTAATTATATAGATAGAATGAAGGAACTGAGAAGACGCAGTCACAGAAATTCCATTTAGGGGTATATTTTCCTGGGAGAACTAGGTACCCTATGTTGAAAGAATCCTATAAGCTATCTGACCTATTTTTTTTCAACAAACATGACAGTGAATCGTTCATTCTTTGTTTCATTTAGTTGCCTAATATTTATTGAGCATCAAGCAAGGATGCTAGGTGCTAGAGATAAATAAGTAAACAAAAGAGATATAGCCCTTGTCCTCATGGAACTAATGTGTGGAGGTGATAGTTAGAAAGGGATCACAGAAAAAGAATATAAAATTACCATAATTTTCAGGAGTTGTGAGAGCAGTTAAAAGGTTTGGGGGTTGGAACACATCTGGTAAGGAGAGGTCAAGGACATTTTGGCAAAGGAAGTGATTTCAGAGCTGAATTCTGAAGGGTAAGTTGGAAGTAAACTGGCTGAAAAGTTGGGGAAAGGGGAGCTCAAGAGTTATAATACATTGGGCTGAGGCACATGTGCAATATTTGTTGAAAAGAAAAAAGTCCAGTGATGCAGGAGGATAAAAATATAATTAGAGGAGGTTGGAAAGGCATAGGGGCAGCTCATGCCGCGTCTATTTTGACTTTTAACGCAGGGGCAATGAGAAGCCTATGGGGGAATTGAAAGGATGCAGAAATTAATCAAAACACCAATGCAAAGAACTTCAGGTTAAGAATTAGCATGAGAAAAGCATTTAGTGAATGTTTCCTGTGTGTTCCATTAGACCAGCGATAGGCAAACTTTTCCACCAAAGGCCAGACAGTAAATATTTTAAGCTTTGTGGGCCATGATGAGTTTTTTTTTTGTTGTATTTATCTTTTCCTTTTCTCACAACACTTTACAAATATAAAACCAATCTTCTCTCAAAGACAATGTTAAACTAGACTAAAGGCAGGATTTGAGCCCCTAGTGTGTGCTCAACCCCTGCAATAGATGACCATAAGCTCTGTGAGGCAAAAAGGTAATAGTTCTCTTACTCACTATGAATTTTCAGTGCCCAAAACAGCATCAGGCACATAGTGGGTACTTAATGTAAATGTATTTAATTAATTAGTGGCTGAACCCGGTGTTTTAATTACTTAATATATCTATTGATGAGAGAAACAAATGATATGCTGGTATCATTGTCACTGACTTTTTCATTATTGTTGCCATTGTTACTCTTGCTGTCATTCTTCACAAGTCAAGGATAAGAAAATAGTTAAATTTGCCAAAAATCATATAGCCAACAAGTGACAGAGCCAGAATTTAAACAAAGTCTATAAAATTTCTAATCCTATGCTCTTTCTTATGATTACACTGCCTCTTTTGTAAATGACACATAAACACTGTATAATATTAGTAAAGATCAGATGACAGAAGCACCACCAAATATTAAGGGGGAAATGTGCCATTCAGAATGACGGACAGAGAACATGCACCAATCTCCTCCTTTCTCCTGAGATGATGATAAATGTTAAAGACTTGGAACCAACCCACATGTCCATCAAGGATAGACTGGATTAAAAAAAATGTGGCACATGTACACCATGGAATACTATGCAGCCGTAAAAAAGGATGAGTTCATGTCCTTTGCAGGCACATGGATGAAGCTGGAAACCATCATTCTCAGCAAACTAACACAAGAACAGAAAACCAAACACCGCATGTTCTCACTCATAAGTGGGGATTGAACAATGAGAACACATGGACACAGGGAGGGGAATATCACACACCAGGGTCTGTCAGAGGGTGGGGGGCTAGGGGAGAGATCAAATGAGGAGAAATACCTAATGCAGATAACGGGTTGATGGGTGCAGCAAACCACCATGGCACTTGTATACCTATGTAACAAAGCTGCATGTTCTGCACCTGTATCCTAGAACTTAAAGTATAATTTTTTAAATAAAAAAAAGAATGTTTATGGGCAGGAAGGTTTAAAAAATAATAATAAAGTAAGAGAAGGAGAGGCAGGGAGGGTAAAAGAAGGAAGAAAGGAGAGAGCATGGGAGAGAACAAAACAAAAGAAAGCATCATGGATGAGAGAAGTCAAACACTTTTCAGGATCAGATGAGACTGTTCACTGATGAGACAGATGTGTATGTATGAAAGAGAGATTCACTAATGTAAGAATTACCTGCCCAATAGGTTACAGATATGAATCTCTCTCATAACCTCCTATGACCAGGTATTACTGCAGGTTCTGTGGATTTTATCTATCAGGGAAGGAAAGTGTCTGTCTCTTCTTGCAAGCATTTCAAATATTTATGTTATTTTCTTGGCATTCCTATTACTTGGTTTGGAAGATGTTGAGAATTTCCTTTTCCTTGTCTCATGAAAGAAGAGAAAACAACTTATCTAGGAAATTACATTTTTCACAATGGCAGCAAAAACTCAGGTTACTCTACGTCTGCCATCCCCCTTACCTACTCTAGTCTTCTTATGCAGATTGAGGAATGCGGAAGAGGGATGCTAGTGTTCCTAATAGGAGGGTTGCTTGCTGGTTCCTTTAAAGATCTAGAGGTCAGACATGAAGGGGCGTGGCCCCAAAGTTGGCTATTCTTAGGTTTCTATTTAGAATATAAGTGATGGGATATTTTATCTTTAGCTTTGAGACTTAGATACAATTTAGACCGCACAAACAAAAATTTCATCAAACATCTTATTATAGCAATATTTAGTCCAGTTTGGAAAAATAGCACTGAAAATTACAGGGGGACATTTTCTGAGGGATATTGATAGTGGGAGTGATTTGACAGACACTCTAGTATAATTGTTAGTGTGGAAAGACTTAAAGATATCATAAAAGGACAGAGCACGGGGGAAAAAAAGATAATCAGAAATTCTGGAAATAAACACATAAACCAAAAACAATAATATATTTAAAATATGAAGCTAACTAAAAAAAATATGAAGCTAACTAAAGCATGACATAATTTTGAGCTATTTTATGTTTTTATATTAGCAGAGTCTACAATTTGACTGATGTTGTGAACATCCCCCTTGGCCTGATGGTGGCCAATGCCATTAGAAGCAATGTGAAGGCAAAATTGTAGCATTTTCTTTGGCTTTATATTAATTCGGTTTTCAAATTCAATTGTTAGAAGCAGCCTAGAAACACACCACAGAGGACTGAATTAGGTGACACTCTCAGGATACAGGTTCAGCCCTTGCTCTACTTTCCCTCTTAAACTTTGCCCCCTTATTACCTTGCTTGCCTGACCTTAGTCCCAGTCCTGTCCTAGCATTCCTAACCACTATGCAAGGCTACATTATTTTATCTATCATCACCATAGCAAAGTGACTGGCATCATGTAGGTCCCTGCCACTCAAAGAGTGGTCCAAGGACCAGCAGTATGAGCTTCTTCTGTAATCTTTTATGAAATGCAGAATCTTAGGTGCTACCCCAGACCTACTATTAAAGTATTTGCGTTTTAACATAATCCCTAGATAGATTGTATGTTCATCGAAATTACAAATCACTGCCCTAACTGAATTTTCCTCTTAACGAGGACCTACCTACTCTTATACCTATTTAAACTAGTTGTTTGGCTTTTTTGTGTGTGTTTGTGTGTGTGTGTGTGTGTGTGTTTCATTTTAAAGCTGTCACTATAAAATACAGAAAAACCTCAGAATGAGAACTGGAGAGAAAGAGTAATACAATGGTAACGATCACACAATTTGGAGTAGGACAGCGTTGACTTCAAGTTTTAGTTTCACCACTATATAGCTGGGCACCTATTTACCTTTCCTTAACTTCAATCTTCTCAAATGGGCACATTAGTCAGTTCAGGCTTGGCTACACTGTATAACATACAGACCTTAAATTTCAGAATTCACGTGCATATGTCTATGTATGGCTGTGATTCTCCTCTGTATTGTCTTTGCTTTGGCAAAACTAGGCTGACTGGGCAGACTCAATCTCAGACCTTGTTAGTCTAATAGCAAAGAAAAATGAGATATAACAAAGCCCATTCAAAATCTTGAAGCTTCTACTCAACAGTGACATCTGTCACTGCCACTCACCTTCTGCATCACCTAGTCAGCCTTCAGTGATCAAGAAGCATATTCCTCTCACAGGGAGAGGCACTGCAGAGAGGGAAATAGGGGTGCTAGGCAAAATGGTAATCAACAATGGAAAGAATAACAATACTACCTCTCTCTCATATTAGTTTGAGAACTGAATGCCCTAAGACACAAGAAATCCTTGATCCTTTATTCCATAGCTGGGTAGCTATTTCACCCTTCTGAACTTCAGTTTCCTTATCTGCAAAATGAGAATAATAAATACAAGCACATAATAAAGCTTTAAAAGGCATGCCTGTGTGGCACATAGTAGGTACTTAGCGAAAAGAGACTATGAACATAGCAGAAATAATTATCTTCTTTTATGCTTTCAGAAGTAGAAAATGCCGAATCCTCACAAAAAATTTTGAGTTAGAGATGCTGGACGAGGCATAAAAAAACTGAGTTGCTTCATTCTCTCTTTCCTCTGGGTCTGCATCCTTCTTTGCAATAGCTTGTCAGGAAGCCTGCTATCCTTTGGAAGCACAGGATGGAAGAGAGTGTGTGTTTGCAGAGATAACATGGAGCGAGTTCAGGGGTTACTAATTGGGTTTCTGCTTACCTTTCATATTCATTCAGAATCCCAACCAGAACAGGTGTTACAGCAGCCTCCCTCCATCTTTCTCCATCCTCTCTCCCATCTGCTGACAGCACGCATGTCTCTTCCAAAGTCACTTCCCCACTTAAATTGTAAGTCTAATCAGAAACTGATGTGGCTGCAAAACTAGGGACAGACAAACATGTCCATGTCGCCTATGAAGATATTTTGAGATTGGATTTGATAGTACAATAAAAGTCCATACAAGGAGTGTTTAACTCTCTCCTGGAAGTGGAGTCTGACAGCCCTGACCCCCTACGTGGCCCACATAGTTACCCCGTACAGTCTGATACTGGTTCAGGGGATTTAGAAAATGAAGCCCAATTGCAAAGCTTTTTAGAGTCTAAGAATTGCTTCCATGCAGTGCAGATCATTTAATCCTTCCCAGAACCCTAAGGAAATGAATGTAGCTATCATATCTTCCTCTCCCTTCCTTTACAGATGAGGACACAAAGGGTCATCAAGATAATGTGACATGCTCTCACAGGCACCATTAGAAAATAGTGAAGGCAGGAGGAAAGCCCGTATCTTCTACTCCCTTGTCCTTCACAGGTGTACACATTCCCTACACCATTTTTCCTCCAGAATCCCATTACCCTCTGGTTCAGAGTTAAAGTAGAGTTTCTGGAGCCATAAACCTGAGAGAACAGACCCTAGACAGCACTGACCTTGCTAAGCCAACCCCACTACTCTCATGCTCCATTTGATGAGGATTTTCATTTTCCCATCACCTCTGTCACTAATGCCATTTAGCCTCCTTGCTTCCAGCCTTGACTATCCTTATCCACAGGCAACCAGAGGAAAGCCTTTAGTGCAAATCTAACCATGTCAATTTCTTCTCTATTCCTGCAAAACGTTGCTTTAAAAAAAGGTACTCTGTGATAGACCTACAGTGCTTGTTATTTCCTGTTCTCCTCTCTAACTGTGACCCTCTCCATTTCACCATTCTCACTTTTGCACTTAAGCCAGATTGAACTGCTTGAAGAATCTGGATTAAACCAAGTTTCTTCTCTTTCACATCTTGCAAATGCTGTTCCCTCTGCTATATGGTCCTCCCTTCACTTCTCTTCCTGTTCAATCACCAGTCACCTATAGATACTCTGCAAAGGTGGTACCTAGAAGTGTCCATGATGTGCTCCTCATCAGGGAGGGAAAACATTCTGAAAGCTCTCAATGTCTCCTGCAACTCAGTACTTCTTGTTGCAGTAGCAATGTTCCTCTGCAAGCCCTCTTTCCCTACTCTTAGCAGACACACTAGACTGGAAGGTCCTTGAAGGCAGGAACTTTTCTTATCTATTTCTATACTCATAGCTTCTAGTGCAGCACTGAGTAAAGCCCTACATCAGTCAATCTGTTAAAACTAAAAATTCTTAGGATGAGAGATTCTTCTGCTTAGTCCAGATCACAGAAATGTAGAGTGTGAAGCTATCTCAGTCTTCATGTAATTCCCCTGCTTCAAATCATCCAAATTGCATTGAACTTAAGGCTTAAGAAGACTTACACACAATCCAGCCTTCCAGCTTTATCTTCCTCTCTCTTCCTTTATCTATCACATCCTCTATCTGAATAAGGGGGACATATATCCTGTGAATATCTTGAGTACTTTTTCTCCTGTTTGCTCACTGCTTCACTTCTAGAACCTAGAAGAGTGTTTTTCAACTCTGGCTGCATATTACCATTGCCTAGGAGGCTTTTAAAACATACTGATGCCAGAGGCCTGCTCCATGCCAATTAAATAGAATTACTTGGATGGGCTAAAGATCAGAATTTCTTAAAAAGTACACCAGGTTATTTTAATATGCAGCCAGGATTGATGAACACTGGAACAAAATAATGCCTGGCACAGAATGGGTACTTAATAAGCATTTGTTCAAATAATGAATGCATAAATACATAAACGTCCTGTATTAAGATGCACTTACTAATGTGCATTCATTATCAGCCCTAAGCCCCAAGCACACGTGCATATACTGGCTGGGAGCTGCTTGAGGGTGAACAAGCTGTATTACATATTTTTGCTTCTTCAATTATAACATATAATAGAAACTCAATGTTTATTAAATGAATGTGCTGTTGTGTATACCCAGGACAAGAAGCAGGAAGATCTACCGGACAGATGGAGAAGAGTGATGTAAAAGAGGATGCATGGAAAGAGGCCATTTTGGAGTCAGATGGATCTGATTTTGAATTCCAACTTTATTACCTACCAACTCTGTGAACTGTA
The DNA here is from genome assembly GCF_028858775.2 of Pan troglodytes. Lineage (NCBI taxonomy): Eukaryota > Metazoa > Chordata > Mammalia > Primates > Hominidae > Pan > Pan troglodytes. The sequence continues at coordinate 20,645,673 of NC_072409.2, forward strand.
AGCAAGTTTCCTCATTTGTAAATGGGGGTAAATTACCCTTCTCAGCATGATTGTGCATCTTAAATGGAAAAAACAGCATGAAAGTATTTATCCCAGTACCTCATACATTAAAGATACTTAGATAAAGTCTCTTCACTTCTTCTTTCTTTATCTTCCCTTTGACACAAGTCTACCTAGGCTGATTATGTTGAGCCTTTGAGAGATGATCAGAGAAAAATGGAGTGACAGAGAGAGAGAGAGAGAGAGGCAGAGGAAGGCAGTGGGCAAAGACAGAAGTGAGTCAGAGGAAAATCTGATGGTGGTTATAGAGTAATGAAATAACTGTTATTGACCACAGTCAAAACACAGCCTAGTCTTTAAGCCTTGCATTAGGCATTCTTTTTCCTCTGCCCAATCCACACATGTAACACAGCCATAAATCACTGTCCTTCATAAGCAACAGACAGTAAGTGCCATGAGCAGTAGTGACAATATTTATCACCAGGTAAGCAGTTCCATATAGGGGTTGCTTGGGCCAAGCTCCTAACCATTTGGAAGAACTGCAACCACTATGCCTCATGCCTTCTGTCCTAGGCTTTTTTGGAATAAGGGGTGTGAAAACAAGGCTGGCCATGGAATGTAAAGCAACTGGCTTCTAGTTCACCTTTTATGTGGTCACAACGGAGACAGGGACTCAATGAGATTGTCACTTGATGTCCCTTCCAGTGTTTCATAGATCTGGGGTTCTGGGGCTCATTGGAAGTACATTTTATCTCATTTAAGCAGTTAGTGATACATTTGATCAACCATTCTGCTTCTAAGGAGATTTTACTTGATCTCATCTTTGGTGATGCTAAGACAAATTATTTTTTTCTAATGGGTTGAGCTACAAATTTGAGGTGGAAATAAGATATTTTTAATTGGTTTAATGATTTACACTAGTTCCCAGTTGCCTTAATAACATGAATTCTAACTTTTGAGACTTCTCTCTTCTTCTGATTTGTTCAAAACCTACAAGGCTCAAGTGTCCTAAAAAGAAAAGTTAGTCCAAGGTATAATATAGGTCTGAAACTCTGCCAAGGGGTTATTTGTTACTAACTTCATCCTTAGAGGGCTGTGAGCATTTTTCTTTGAAATCCTAGAAGCAATCTCTCTGTCTTTCTTTCTCATCTACCCTATTTTTCTCCCTTTTTAAAATCTTTCCTTAAAAATGCTATGTTAAAATTTCCCAACCTTCACCAAACTTGAAGCTAGGCAGAGCCAAGGAAATACCATAGGTTGACAAATTAGATAAGCTAAACTCTTATTCTTAGGGAGAAAGTCCTTTATCTCCGATGTATCTTTCTTTGAGTTTCTCTTTGAACTTGGCTTTTCTCATCACAGAGGTGATGCACTGGTATAGGGAAAAGTAGTCAACCACGTGGCCCAGTTTAGTTCACTATGTAATCATTCTGGAATTTTGAATAAAGAATACCTATGAACATACTTTGTTCCTTCTCTGCCTGTCCCCTGTGAAAATATACCTTTCTTAGTGCTCTCATGGGCACTGGCTGGGTCAAGAGAGAATTTCAACATTCAAGAATCCTGGGTTGCATCAATTGCCACCATTCCCACTATAATTTACAGATACTGAAGACTAGAAAGTGTATGTATGCACAAATAACAAGGATTTAGAAATCCAGTTGGTATCCAAATATCTTTCCAAAGAATGTATTCTGCCCTACCAAGGAAATACTCTACAGATCTTTAGTTTTGTTTCTTCATTGCAACCTGCTCTCCCTTACACTTGCTAAAGCATGCATAACCCCCTCTCTCCCAATCTCTGTTTCCTGCTTCTTTCTCTAGACTCATCTCCCAATATACTTCCCTTGCCCAGACCACCCCAGCCACACAACCTCTCTAGTCCACAAGCACTCCAAGATCTTTCCCACAATGAGGACCTCAACGCATGCTTTACCCACTGTGGTGGAATATTTTAATGCTACTTTCCCTCCCCCCACCCAAACATCTACTCCAAATAAACACAAATTTTTGTCTGGATCCTTTTCTCCATGAGGACTAAGATTTTTCTCTATTTTGTTGATATTTTTTGCATGTTTGTCCCTTCTAAATCTCATGCTGAAATGTGATTCCCAGTGTTGGAGGTGGAGCCTGGGGGGAGGTGATTGGATTGTGGGGGTGAATCCCTCATGAATGCTTTAGCATCATCCCCTTTGTGATAAGTGAGTTCTTGCTCCATTAGTCCATGTCAGATCTAGTTGTTTAAAAATGTGGGGCACCTCTTCCCTCTTTTCTCTTGCTCCTGCTCTCACCATGTGATGTGCCTACTCCCCCTTCACCTTCTACCGTGATTGGAAGCTTCCTAAGGCTTTGCCAGAAACAGAGGCCAAAACCATGCTTCCTGTACAGGCTACAGAACCATGAGCCAATTAAGTTTCTTTTCTTTATAAATTATCTAGCCTTAGGTATTTCTTTATAGTAATGCAAAAAGGACCTAATACGTTTGTTATTGCTATATCTCTGGTGTTTAGAACAGTTTCTGGCACACAGTAAGTATTTAACACATATGTATTAAATGGATGAATGCTAGCACATATTTTTTTCTATTTAGGAAATAAGGCAATTTGGCAATTGCACAGAATTTCAAAACGCATAGATACATTAAAACCAGGCAGAGGCAGCTGGGAAAAGGAAGACAAGCAGACAAGCTTGGAGGTCATCTGTTCAGCCAAAAGGCCAGTGTTGGGAGTGGAAGCTCCTCCCAACCACCTGGCACCAATCAGAGCAGCAAGACTTCTTTTTCAAAGACAGCAAACTCATTTGCAAATGAAAATAAATAAAACTTTATTGAAATATGAAATTGCAAATGGAAATGGCTGGTTGGGGCCCTTTGCAGCAATTATGCAAAAGGCTTTCATTTGCTTGTTTTTATATGCAAGTAAAAAAGATACTTATTTTTGTAATTTATTTACTTAGGGACACTTAGCAGGGCTCAGAGGTTTGCATGCATCTTGGCAGTCTGGTTCATCCAATTTTCTAATCAGCTGAAAAGACAATGTGGTTTTATTAAGCACCAAGATTCTTCTAGTATAGGAAGTGGCTCCTTAACTTTGATCCCTGCTGATTCCACAGGTTGATAAATGTCATAGTCAATTATTAAAGCAGGGTCTCCTTTATACCATTGAATTGAGTATTTTGGTGCAGTAGTAACAGAAAAATGCACACTCTACATTCTGCTCCCCATCTCGTCTCATCTTATCTTCAAACTGACTAGCTTTTCTCACCAAATCAGGAAGTTTATCATTAAAAATGGTGTTTGAACCATAACATTGGGTATTATGGTGACAATGTTGGTAATTAGTATGAGCTGTAGCCAGTTATGGTAGTGGCTAAGATAATTATCCGTGGAGTCAGAAGGATCTTCTGACTGGATTTTAAATACCAGTTCTGCCTCTTGCTTGCCGCAGGGCTTTGGGCACATAACCCATACAAAATCTCAGCTTCCTCATTGGTAAATGGAGAAAACACTGAGAAGATATACATAGAGTGAGTGCCTGGCACACAGTTAACTCCACATTACTGGTAGCAGTAAAGAGTAATGGTAGAAGCAACATAAGTGACATACCAGAAGGAGCAAAATTTCTGTGTGCCTTAGTTTCCTTCTTGATAAAATATAATGGTGATGAAAACCTTGTTCCAGTGCTGTAATTTGTCTACTCCATGATTCATCCATACCAGATGTAACTTCACTGCTGAGAGCACTGGCCTTCAGCCCAGACTCTCTGCTCCTATTTTACCCTCTTCCCCTGTGCTCTCATTAACTACTACTCTTTACAATTAAATCGTGCAATGAATGTCGAGTATCTGGTTTGAAAGAATTCTAGCTTACCACACTAAGTATAAATTTCCACCAACAGCCTTTCCGGTTGGATCATAATTCAGAGGCCATTAATCACCTACCTGGCCTCCAGGACTCAGCAGAGGCAGAGGAGTTAATAAAGACTTCTTAGAGGAAAGAACAAAACCTTACAGCCAGTATTGGAAGATCTCTTGATGATCATTGAGTGGGCTGCTGATTGCTGGAGAAACTGCTGGGTAATTAGAGACCTTAGGGATAGACACAGCACAGGGTCTTCTTGATGTAGTAGTAGTTACTGCCTTATATTAAGACATAGACAGTTTCTGTCTATATGGTCTAAATTAAGAACCATTTGGCAAGAATATCCTCCACTAGCCACAAATTTCCCTGCGCCTACCTGTTATAACAATTACAATCCTACCAATAGAGATTAGTCCCTCTGAATCATTATTAGTGACTTTACTTATGATGGTTACATTAACGCTACATCACATTTTAAAGCACTTTATAAACTTATTTTCAGTTTGTCATATTTAACTGTGAAATCAGGTTAACAGGAAATACTTTTATTTTCACTTTGTAAAGGAAGAAACTGAGGTACTAAATGTTTATGTGGATTTTCCGTGGTCTCAAAGCCACTAAATGGAAGATCAGAGATTCTAAGCCACACTTCCGGACAGCACATCCATGGCTTTTCCTATATGCACCATATTGTTTACACTGAAGAATGATTTTCAGGTCTAAGTGCAGTTAAGCACTGGTAATATCAATCTAGGAAGATGGGAGGAGAGAGCTTTAAAAGACAGAGAATAGATGGTGATCTCTCAGAAAGAAATTAGCTCTAGCTTTGTCTGGACACAGAGGAAGATCATAAATGCCTCTGGTGCCATGTTTCATTGATTATCTCCTGAGCAAAAACATGGTAAACTGGAAAGGGAATAGGTCTTGGCTTCAACAGATTTGGCTTTGCTTCTCAACTCTTTTTCTTGAGACATGGAATTTCATTTCTCTCAATGAGAGAATAGTGTATAATACCAACCTAGCATCTTGGTGATGCGACTTAACTGAAATAACTAATGTGAAGTGACTGGTAAGTAGTCATTGCTCAACTAACGATAGACATCATTTGTTTTGCTAGACTCTGCTCTTTGATTATTATAGTTTCCCACAATGATATTAATAAGGACAACTGTAGTTTAAGTAACAGAAACTTAACTCAAATGGGATTAAGTAAATAATTTTTTTTTTGCCCGACAAAACTAAAACTTCTGAGTACCACTAGATTCTCATGTACATCTGATAATGTCTTTAGGACAGGAAATAATTCATGTGTTATAATAAAGAGTCCCCAAATATTCCAAATATTTGAGACATTTCCTTGCCTCTCATGTCTCAGTTGCAATAAATAACGCACAAATATCTAACATTCAAAGATTTGCTTTTTGGTTTATGATACATATTGCTGATAGTCTAAATTATTGTTCAACAAATATTTCACTTCCCTTTTCCTCCCACTATGACTGAGTCTATTCTTTACCCCATTAAAGCTGTGCTTAATTATGACTAGCTTTGGCCAATCAAACATTGGCAGTCATCACATGAGCAGAGGCCAAACACATGGTGATTCAGTTTGGCTTCGGCTCCTGCACTTTTGTGACACACCATGAAAATAAAATGGTCTAGGTAGCTATTGCCCATCTACCTGGCCCCAGGTTGGAATATGTAGGGCAGAACTCATTTCCTTTGAGGCTGCTGCTCTAAGAATAAGAGATACCTGGAACAGATCTGAAACTAACCTGCAGCCTGGATCCTCGAGTCCAGCCTAACCCAGCCAAGATGCATTCAGTCCACAGACCAATAAATGTGACAATAAATGGTCAATGTTTAAACAACTGAATTTTGAGATGATTTGCTATGTGACAATATTGTGGCAAGTCTCATATGGATATGGGTCAGCTCTTAGTGGAAGAGGTTCTTTGCTCGACTAGGGTACTCAGGCCAACAGAGACTTTACCTTCCTTATGTTTAACAGTTTTATGGCAGCGTAATTGACATACGACAAACTAAACGTATTTAAATTATACAATTTGATATGCATGCAATTTCTGTCATATGTATCACTACAATCACAACCACCACAATCAAGAAAATAAACATATCTATCACCTACAAAAATGAAATATCCCTTTGTAATTTCTCCCTAACTCAAACATTTCCCTTACCTCTGTCCTCAATCATTGAGTTTTTTCTATTACTTAGTTTGCATTTTCCAGAGGCTTTAATAAATAGAATCCTAACTGTTCTTTTTTGTGTGTTTTACTCAGCATAATTATTTTAAGATTCACTCATGTTGTGTGTATCAATGATTTATTCCTCTAAATTGCTGAGTAGTGTTTCACTTGATTTTAAAAAACATTTTAATCCATTTATTTCCTGATAAACATTTATTTCTAGCTTTTGGTTGTTATGAATAAAGGAGCTATGAATATTTGCATAGAAGTCTTTGCATGGACATAGGCTTTCATTTCTATTGAGTAATACTTAAAATTCTAATGACTGGGTTACATGGTAATTGCATGTTTAACTTTTAGCCACCTACGTTTTCAGATGTGCAATTCATCAACTCATTGTGGGTTTACCATTCACAGAGGATTGGCCTGAACTTACTACCACACTTCCTTGCCTCACTACAGGAGTCTAAGGAAGGAGGAATACACCTATCTTCACCTCATCATGCCTTTGTCTTTCAACATGTTGGTTCTGTTTCTCTTTCTGAAAGCTTCTTTCTTTCTCAGCAAGGCTCTTATTACAAGATGGCCAGGTTACTACCATATCAGGTTACCACCTTACTAGATCAGCAACTGCAAGGAAAATAAAGGAAAAAAAAAGCACCTTTTTTCTTTCTATATGTTTTAGCAAAGTCCATTGTTCACTTTCACTTAACTGGGGTTATAAGCTTATTCATAAACTGGAACTAGGGAGATGGAATAAGCCAATTGTCAGACTGGGGACTGGGGATTGGATAGGCCCCACTAGACAACATTGTCAGGGACTTGGAGAGGGAACATTCTCAAAAGGAAAAGCAATGACATTCAGCCAAAATAAGAAAGAGATAGAAAAACCCATACTTAAACAAAACCCCCTGCTACAGTGATAATAGTGAGATCATGTCAATATTTACGACTTCGTTTTGTATCTAGAGCCTCTCAATGCCAAACTGAATTATGCCACTCTACCACGCTCTCCTCTTTCTGTCTTCCAGTGGGCTGGGATGCTCATTATCATGTAAACATAATGCGGACTTCAAATCCATCTGTCCCTCAATATCAGTAGGATATAAAAGGAGGCTTTACCAAAATAAAGGTAAAATATGTCAGGATAAATCCTAAAGTTTTATCTTCCACTAATTGTCTATTAGTCAATGATTCTACAACTCTTACTTCTGTAACTCATATTTTGCTGTAGGAGTCTCTAATATTAAGATTCCAGTGTGCCTTGATTCTTGAGACAGCACGTGCTCTTGAGCAGGCCATACTCTCATCTTGTTACCAAGTTCAGATCATGAGGCTGATACATCCCTTAGGACAGATTGACATTTCGATGTTTCTAGTTAGCAAAAACATGAACTGGGGATGCTGCATTAACAAGCAAATAAATTTATGGTATGCCAGTTCTAAAATGAATCTTGCTATTTGTCGGCAGCTTTTACAAAGTGAAATATATATGTTGCCCACAGAACTAGGGAAGTTCTCTGTTCAGAAATGTTTTTCTCTTTTACTTCTCTACAATGCAGAAAGAAAAAAGAGAAAGTTTCAGATACTATGTAACCACTGGATTATTGATGAGAGGTCGTTCTAAGGAATGGAAGCAGCCTTTGATTATTTTCTCTGCTGCTAAGTCAGCCTCTATAGCTCAGAGTGGGTCGCTAAGCACCTCCTTTGTTCTTTGCACAGATCCCAAAGGATTCACTATGATTCCTTCTCCTCACACTAATAATTTCATACTCAGTCTCTTGGGATTTCTTTTGTACAAGAGGGTAACAAATGGGATTTCTTTTCTATAAGAGGATTACATCTCGAAGACCCTTGTTTTTTGGCAACACAGCATTGTATACTGGGTAGATAGGGCTTTGGTTTCAGAAGACCTAAATTTGAATCTGTAATCTGACACTAACTGAGCCTTTCAGTAAGTGTCAGTGACCTTATGTGTCCCATTCACAACACCTTCACTAAGATTTAGTGACACATCCTAGAAACAATGTTGGGGACAGAAGAGGTGTAGAATAAATGATAATTCTCCCCCATGATTCCTTTCTGTTCCTGAAACTCTTTCCCTAAGGAACTTAAAAATTCTTTAAAGAATGGTACTACGAAGAATAGCAAATGGGTGGGTATACAAACTGCAGAAGTATGTTATAAAGTTTTTCCCCCCTCCCCAACCCCCCAGGGTGCTAAAGTTTAAACACTATGTGTTTTCATACTGTTCAACTTCAGTCGACATGAAATAGAGTGGAGCCCTTCTGCCATGGCATGGTAATCAAATCAACTAGACTCTCTGCAACAATCTCAACTTCAGATACCAATTATTTTATCTAATAAACCAATGCAATATTCCAGAAAATCAAGCATTTCAAAATCTAAACTATATTGAAGGCTCATATACTGAAGTAGTTCATAAATCTTTTGTGAAAATTTGGTGTTCAGGAAATATGATCACATAGAACTTCCTTTGTTGATGCTTGATGTAAAGAGTAACTGAAATAGCATAATATTGGGCACTTCTAATCATTCCTTTATTGTCCCATTAGATTTTCAACAGCTCAAAGGTATAGATAGGGCAAGAATGTTCTCCATTTTATGAATGAGGACTCTGTAGCTCAAATGTATGAAACAACTTTCCCTAAGTCACTTAATATGAGATGGTGCTATGAAAATCAAAGGGAAAGTAATTAGATATGAAATAACTCTGAAAACTAGAAAAAATACATTAATTAATATTGCTAAAATGTCCATACTACTAAAGCGATCTACAGATTCAAAGAAACTCCCATCAACATCCCAAAGACATTTTTTACAGAAATAGAAGAAACAATCCTAAAATACACATGGAACCAAGAAAGAAATGGCCAAATAAATTTGCAGCAAGAAGGATAAAGCTGGAGGCATTCTATTTTCTGACTTCAAAATATATTACAAAGTTACAGTAATCAAAACAGCATGGTAGACCAATTCATCAGACTAAAGAGCCCAGATATATATATACCAATTCATCAGAATAAAGAACCCAGAAATAAACCCATGTATATACAGTTAATTGATTTTTTTTATGAAGGTTCCAATAATATACAATGGGAAAAGGACAGTCTCTTTAATAAATGGCACTGGGAAAGCTGGATATGAACATGCAAAAGAACAAATGAAATTGAATCCTTATGCCATGCACAAAAATCACCAAAAACATAAAGTAAACTAAAAACATAAATCTAAGACCTGAAATCATAAAACTCCTAGAAGAAAACATAGGAAAAATGCTTCTTGACATTGGCCTTGGCAATGATTTCTTGCATATGACACCAAAAACACAGGCAAAAAAAAAAAACAAAAATAAACAAGTGTGATTACATCAAACCAAAAAGCCTCTTCGCAGCAAAGGAAGCAATCCAGAATATTACAAGGCAACCTACAGAATGGGAGAAACTAATTGTAAACCATATATCTGATAAAGGGTTAATATCCAAAAATCTACAACAAAGGAATACAGCTCCATAGCAAAAAAACAAATAATGTGATTTTTTAAATGCGCAAAGCAAATGACTTGACATTTCTCCAAAGAAGATATACAAATGGCCAACAGCAACAGGTATATGAAAAGTTGCTCAACATCACTAATGGAGAAATGCAAATCAAAATCACAATGAGATATTACTGAATACCTGTTAGAATGGTTATTATCAAGAAGACAATGATAGCTTGTGTTGCCAAGAATGTAGGGAAATCAGAACCCCGTGCATTGTTGGTGGGAATATCAATTGATGTGGTCACTACAGAAATGGTATGGAATTTCCTAAAAATAAATAAATAGAACTATTACATGATCTAGCAATCCCACTTCTGAGTATATACCTACGGAATTTAAATCAGAATCTCCAAAAGATATCTGCACGTCCTTGTTTATTATAGCATTATTCACAATAACCAAGACATTGGAGATTAAATGTCCATTGACAGATGAACAGCTAATGAAAATATGGCATTTACATACAGTGAAATATTTTTCAGCCTTAAAAACATCCTGCAATTTGCAACAACATGGAGTCAACAGGAGGTCAATATGCTGAGTGAAATAAGCCAGATACAGAAAGATAAATACTGCAAGATACCACTTACATGAGAAATCTGAAATAGTCAAACTCATAGAATCATAGAAACAGAGAGTAGAATGGTAGTTTCCTGGGCCTAAAGGGAGGGGAAAATTGGGAGTTTTTTTTTTAAACATGCTTGAGTATAGCATAAATGATCATTATTTTTATTGGTACAAAGTCCACAAGAATTTAAGTAAGATGCTAAATAAATGTCCCTTCGGAAGTGTGGCAGATTTCAAAATGTGGCCACAAATTTCCCTCATCCTTTTATGCAATGTAACACTGACCATTTTTCTAGCAGGAGGTAGAGTCTATTTCTGCACCCTTTGAAATGTTGAACCCTTTTAAATATGATCTAGCTTTGTGACATGCTTGGACCAATAGACTGCATGATGTGCAAATTCTAAAGAGGCCCTCGAGACAGCTGGCGGCTTCCATTCACAATCTCTTATAACCCAATTGTCATGTATGGAAGCCTGAGCTAGCCATGTGGACAGGTTGCATGCAGAATCAAAGTGATGTAGTTTGGATATCTGTCCCTGCCCAAATGGGGCCTGGTGGGAGGTGTTTGGGTCATGGGGGAGGATCCCTCATGTGCTGGTGCTGTCCTCGGGACACTGAGTGAGTTCTTGCCAGATCTGGTTGTTTAAGTGTGTAGCACCTCCCACCCACCCCCGCACTGTCTTTTGCTCCCTCTTCTACGCTGTGATGCGTCTGTTCCCCCTTCACCTTGTGCCATGATTGTAAGCTATCTGAGACCTTACCAGAGGCAAATGCCAGTGCCATGCTTTCTGTACACCCTGCAAAACCATGAGCCAATTAAACCTTTTTCTTTATAAATTATTCACTCCCAGTTATTTCATTATAGCAATAGAAGAATAGCCTAATACACAAGGTATCTGAGCCAACTGCCCCAAAGAACTGCTAGACATGTGAGTCATTAGACATCTTCCAGACAACCTATCAATAGACTAGTCAAGAAAATATGTATTTAAGAGTCCATGATGCTTTTAAAAATAGGTCATTTCTCACTTTTTTCTTCTAGCCAATTTATCAAAATTTATTATACACAATATCGTTAAAAGTTGCTAAATTAGATTCGTACAATAATGGAATCTTAGAATTGGAAGGAACCTGAAAAAAGAGTGTGTATAGGGTGACTAGATCTCTTGGAATGTCTACTAACCTCACAAACTTATGTATCTTCTCTACTTCTCTCATCTCAAATGGATTTCAGTTTGGGAGAATCCAAACTATTTATGGAGGAATCTCATCTATAATATCTCAGGTAAACTCTGCTTGAATATTTCCATGAATGGCTTCATGGTTTCAGAAGCCATTCTACGTGGAGTAGGTGCTCCAATTGATTTAAAGTATTTCCTTTTATTAAGAAAAGACCAGAATCCTCATTTCTCCCACTTATTGGTTTCTGATATTTGAAGACAACTAACTGACTAACTTCTCTGACATCACTAAACTCACAGTCTTACACAAGAATACACACATACATAAAAAGACAGTTTCCTTCTCTTAGCTAACAATCCTAAATCCTGTAAAATTCCTCCACATGTAAGAGTTAAAACCCTCTTATTTTTGCCATCCTCTTCTCTGAAAATAAGATTGTAATAAGATTTGAGAGTTAACCTTTTGACAGAGATTGTGGGTCCCTTCTCTGCCGTTCATTCATTAACCAGCAATTTCCCATTTCATAGAATTTTTAGCAAAACCTTCCAATATCTTGGCAAACACATTCCAGTGCCATTGATTTTGTTTATAAGAATACTGAGCAGGAAATTTGTATCTATGGAGAATGGCAAAAAAGAAAATCAATTTATTTATTAATTAAAGCAGCAAAACTGTAACTGGGGCATGGAAAGAATTTTTTTGGTGCAATGAAACTTACTGAGACTTTGAAAGAATGTGTAACAGAACATGATTCTCTAGTGAGGGACATGGGCTGCATAGTCTAATAGAACTGAATTTAATCCATATCCTCCTCTCCATTTGTTCTTGTGTGGGTTCTTTAATTTCACTGAGAGGTTACAGACACATCTATAAAATGCAGATTTTGGTAACACCCATAATGCACGGTTGTAATATAAATGCTTAGTACACTGTGTTGCATGTAACAACTTTTTAAAGAATGCTTATTTTTATTATTTGGAATTAGAACTGGAAACAAATTGTAAGCTTTATCTAATAACTCCTATAATTTCAGTAAGTTCCTTAATCTCTTTGAATGTCAATTCTTTATTTGTATAACCTGATTAATACAACTTAACTCATGGGGATGTGGACGATTTGATTAAGGGAGTCAAAGGCTGACAAAGCAGACAAAACATAGAAAAGTTACATAAACTAGGAAAATAAGTAAGTTCAACATCAGTCCATGACTGATGGAGCCCTTGTTCTCATGGATTGCGTCTCAGACAAGTAAATTATCATTTTCATAAAAGCTATACTGGGGAAGAACAGGGTACTTTGGGAGCCTATAGAGGGAAATGATCAAGCAAGATTTCCAAGGGGAAATGATGTCTAAGTTTACATGAAAAAGATGAGTCAATGAGAACCAGATGAAGGGAAGTGGTGGGGCGTGAAGAACAGAAAGCAATGGCACAGGAGTGAGAGGAGTCTTGGAACCAGAGAAAGCCTAGTAAGTCTGAGAAATAAAAGCAGTCCAGTATGTCTGGGGCTACAAGTATGTATCAAACACTATATGATGCACCTAAAAATTATTATCAAAATTGACCTTTCTATAGCCCTATGAATTAAAGTTATAATCTCCCCTTCAAAAACGAGAAAACTGAATGCCAGTTAAAAGTCATTACTTAGGTAAAGTTAAATAAATAAATAAAAGAAATATAAGAAAGAGCCAGAATTAGAATTAAAGTCTTCCAGTTCCAAAGCCAATGATTTTTCCACTGCCCAAGAGAAAAATAGAACTCAAAAAGAGAAGAAAATTGTAGGAGCCAGTACTCCTAACTCCGAGGTTTCCAACCATTAATCCTGAGAGACAGGGTGGGCAGGTGACCACGGGCCCCTGATTAATGCTTATTGAAGCTGGAGGGATGGAAGAAGGGGTAGCCAGCGTGGCCTCCCCAAGGGATTATCCAAAGCTTAATCCTTCTGGGAGAAAGGAATAGTCTTTGGCAAGCACGATTTTCAGATGGTTCAGATGCTTAGGAAACTCTAAAGAAGCTGTAAGGACAGAACAGGCAGGCCTCACAGTGAGAAACATGTCTTTAGACAGGATCCTGAACGTTTAGACCTGATCTGCAACTGCAGTCTCACTGGGAATTTGTGTCCCACCGTGAGTGATTACAGTTTTCTGTAAGCACAAGTGGCCTTCCTGATAAAATTCAGCTCCAAGGAATTAGGGAAGAGGCCCTCATTTGGTTATTTTTCAAGGCCCTTCCTATCTCAGGCCAGCAGCTTTATTATTCTGTGGCTGCTTCAAACGACCTTCTCTGGAAAGACCAGCACATTCTCCCCCTGTGCCTTATCGGCCTCTCTCAGACCTGCTCATTTGCCTAATGGCATCTCCACAAAAGCAGTAGAAAGCTCCAAATCTGAGCTGAGCAACTTCTCACTTTTGGCCAGCTGCAAGAATTCCCCTGGCCTCTGTGTTGGAGGCTCAGAACTCACCGAATATCCCTGCTTTCCAACTTTTGACCTTGCGGCAGTCGATGCAGACATGAGAATTTGCTGGAACTCAGACTTTCAAGACCCACTGGGCTCTCCAACGTGTCATGTTCTCCAATATTCATTAGCTGGCAGTGCACATATTTGTCATGGGCTGCTTGCTGCTTCACTTTCGTGTTTGGACTATGAGCAGGGGGCAGGGGTGGATAGAGAAAATATTGTGTGATGGGTAATAGTTTTCTGATCAGATAGATTTAAGGAATCTTATACCTAGATGTTTGACCTTACATGCTACTTAGATTTTCAAAGTTTCATTCTCATTCATAAAACAGTTATACCCACTGCATTTCACTTTGCCCACTCTACTTGGCCATACCAACCTATTTACCTTTCCTTGATTAGGACAAATACGCCACTGCCCCAGGGTCTTTGCACTTGCACCTCTCTTCGTCTGATATGCACTGGGGCCTTCTCAAATGTCAGCTTATCCGAGAGGCCTTCTCTAATATAAAAAGCAACTCTGCCTCTCCTGCAATTCGCTAAGCCCTCAAACAATGTTTTTCATCATATTGCAAGCTGCTACACTATTATGTTTTAAATTTGTTTTATTTTTTGGCAACCCTAGAATGTAAGCTTTATGTGCACTGGGAATAAATTTCCCCCTTTTTTCTAGTTCTATCAAATTATACTTTACATAAAATTATAATGCATTTACTCATTTTAGTGCATATTTTCATGAGGTTTTGAAAAATAAATATACTGTGATCGGATATAGAATATTTTTGGTCACCCCCAAAAGTTCTCTGAGGCCCACTCCTCATCCTACACAACACATTGATCTGCTTTCTATAACTATAGATTAGTTTTCCTCTTCTCAAATTCATAAAAATTGAAGTATACAAAAAGTATTTTTTTTGTGTCTGGCTCCATTCATTGAATATAATTTCAAGATTCATTCACATTCTTCTAATGATTAGTTGATTCTTTTTATTAGTAAATAGTATTCCATTGTGATGAATATATCACAATTAATCTACTGACCTATTGATGAACATTTAGGTTGTTTCTAGGTTGGGGCTACTATAAACAGAGCCACTATGAACATTGTGCACAAGTCTTTTTGTGAATATATATTTTCATTTTTATTACATAAACACCTAGAAGTAGAATTGTTACTAGGTAATAGGTTAAGTGTATGTTTCACTTATCTCTAAATCTCTATTATTTTGCTGATATATCCATGCTATTTAGAACAGTGTCTAGCATGTACTAGGCATCCAATAAATATTCATCAATTGAAAAACTTTAACAATTAACTGTAAGAGTAGATGTAAGTCCAGGTCACTCTGCGGTCCAAGTTAGAGCTTTGTCCACTGCTTCAAACTGATAGATGGGGGGAAATTATTGATGTGTAGCCCCCATCTCAGACTTGGGTGGGCAATGCCTATGTGAGAAGCTCCTATGAATCCCTTGCTGAAACCATTCACGATAGAGCATGAGTGGAGACAACCCTGACACCCTGACATGAGGCAATGTTTCCCTGGCCTTTATATTTAACAGAACTTGCCTGGCTGTTTCCTTGCCACCAGGGAGCTGCTGTTATAATCCCCAGAGTTCTTCCTCTCCAGACTCTCACAATCCCATTATCCTCCTGCCTGGAGAGACAAGCTCATCTGACAACACTGCCAGCACAGAGACTCATGTGGATGTATTAAATTCACCACCTGGTGACTATAATTAAGATTCCTCTCCTTTGATTTATTTTGGTTGGGGGAAAGAAATCATTTAAGTTCTTGGAGGTGCAGATAAGAGATGATATATGTCCCAACTATTTCCATGATAGTAACACTTCCTGCCGCTAACACAGATGGAAACGCAACTTCAATCACATCCACACTTGACTACCCGTAGCGGAGGAACGATGAGGTGGTAGAGGGAAAAAAAGAAGAAAAGAGAAGTAGTCCAGAGGAAGGAGATAATGAGAAACATGCATGATATTTCTGGGAAAGAGATTTAAACCAAAGAAAGACGCACATCTGCTTGATACACAGAATTGTCTTTTTCCAACTGAGAATGCAGCCCCTCTTTTCAATCAGTTGAAGAGTCGGATATCACCTTGAAGATGATCTAATCCAGGAGTTCTTATCCTGATATCTGGAGGTAGACTTGTAGGGAAATTACGAACTTCCGGACATTGAGGAGGGCAGTAAAAGTACCTAGCTTTCCTCAGTCTCTTAAAGCGGTCTAATGACTACAAAGACATTAACAGACCCAGTCAAATCCCCAAATTTTAAGTTAAAGATATTTAAATCCAGAGAGATAAGGAGCTTACCCAAATTCATACTGCTGGTTTATGTCACAGGTAAAACCAGCACACAAGTTTCCTGACTCTCGTATTTGGCCCATTTCATCTTAGCGCTTGTCTGCACACCTGTTAGCAGGAGGCTCTGTGATTTGCTCTATATTCTAATCAGAGCCCCATAACAACTCCTGGAGGTGGACAAAGCAGGTGTAAGTAATGCCTTTCAATAGAAGAGAAAAACAACCTCAGAGCAACTCAGGCAACTCACTTATTCAAGATGAACTTAGTAGCCCTGAATTGGTGTGGCTTCAGGGATCATGATTCTAATATCTCCTTCAGTCAACAACAGATCCTTACACCCTCAGGTGTGCTGCTCCCCAATCTTCAAGCCTGCACAAGTGTGGGTGTGGCTTCAGAGTACTGGGCCAATCAGACTATGTCACTCTTCCGGTGACTTTGACCCAAGGTGTGAGCACATGGTCCAAGCTGAGCCAATCAGAAACCTCATCTGGATTTTGGTTTTAAACTGAAATTGAAAGTGAGTTCTTGATCTCTGGTAAATGATTGAGGAAGTGACACCAGATGAAATGACTGCTGCATAGAGAGGGCTAGGAGAATAAGACTGGCAGAGCATGGATGAGGGAAATGCACAAAAACAAAAACAAAAGTCTTTTAACATAAATCTTTTGGTCTTTTTTCCTCAAGGCTCACTTTTCCATCACTTCCTTATCTATGCAATATCCTAGTATACTCCTAATAATTCTTTTTTGGGAGGCGGTGAAGTAGAGGAAAATGCTTGGATAAACTACATTCAGGGAGATATGCTATTTGCACCTGAGTTCTGCCTAACAGAATGCCTAAGTGTTAGTCAGCTGGCTTAAGCCCAGGCCATCGCCCTTGGACTCAGTCTCTTTGAGAAAGCCTTCAGTGTTATTTTCTACAGCCACTTACATACCTTCACTGTCAGCAGGAAGATGTCTGGGGGAATTGGCTTACCACTAAATGCAGGACCCCGAGGAATAGCGCGGCTCTCTCTTCCTTCTAATCTCAAAGTTAAGAGGAAGGTTTCTTATCCCCTTTCTTTCTCTCTTTCTTTCTTTCTCACTTCCTCTCTCCTTATACTGGCTCCCTGGCATCTTTTACTATCCGTGGAGTTCTGATGCCCCCTGCTGCTGACTGCAGGCTGCTGGCTGCTAACTGCAAGAAACACAGGTTTCCCTGGTTGCAGGCTCTGTGTTGGTTGTCTGTGCTAGTTCTTCCGCCTCTCATTGTTTTCCTCTTATGTGATCTAATACTCTGGCTGTGTTTTCTCACCATCTTTCTGTGCCACTTGTATCTTTTCCCCCACACCCTCGTCCCAACATCTTTCTCATCACCTCTTTCCTCTTTCAGTTTCAGTTTTAGACTTCATTCTCTCTGCTGTCATCTGTGTCTCAGTCTATTCTTGAATAGACTGGTTCCCTGCATCTTGAATTCCTGGTTCCTGCATCTTGATCTGTGTCACTGACTCAGCTTCTGTTGCACAACCTCACCCACTCATCAGTGGAATTTTTTTTTGTTTTTGTTTGTTTTTTCACAGAGAGACTCGCCACATGTTCCTCTCATTGTCCTAAGATAATTTAACAAGCAGGTGATTAGCCTTACTGAATAGGCAGGGTGGTTAGCTCTTTGCACAGAAAGTTCTTACAAGTAAAAATAAAGCATTTTCCAGGGTTCTAGAAAGTTAGATTTCTTCCACAGTTTTGTGTAATATTTGGCTTTTTTTTTTTTCTTTCTGAGGTATAGGATTTTAAAATTTATACCTGGTGGGAACTAGAAGTGGGGAGGAGGTGAGTATTGGAAATCTCTGGGGCATGTTCTAGATTGGAGAAGGGAGTTCTGGAAGTTATGGTTCCAGGGCTCCCTGTGAGAGGGCAGTGCTTCTGACATCTGTGCCTGAGCTGCTCTGCGTATGAGGTGCCTGCTCAGCAGGTCCTGTTGATGGATCGATTCTTTGGCTCCTAGGACTAATACTCTAAGAACCCCACTGGCCTGAGTTTGTTTTTCTGCCAAAGGGAGCTATCTTTAGCATTTGAGACAAATACCCAGACAACATCCCCAAAGTGTATCTCCATCCATCTGGGTTCACAGGAGGGAGGGCATATGCTTGCTTATGGAAAGCATATGATTTACGCTAGTGCCTGTGGCTCTCCAAAGGAGAATGCAGCTTAGGGGTAGCATGAAATGGTGTGTACCAAACACTACCAGGCCAGGTGAACTGCATACATGATTCCACTGTCACACTCACAAGCATCCTGCAAAGGCTTGTTTTCTGGATTAAAAAACTGAGCTTCAGAGAGGTTAGGTACATTCATAGCCAGTAAGTAGCAAGGTTGAAATCTGCCTTTCAGGTGCAAAACCATCAGGAATATAAATCAAAAGCACAGGTTAGGTCATAAGGAGACCTTGGACTAAACTCTTTACTTCCCTGGGCTCGAGTTTCTCCATAAAGGTGATGATGGAGTCATCTCATGATATTCTAGGGTCTCTCTAAGTTGTAACATATCAAGATTCTGTCACTCTGTTACTCACTACTTTCCCTGACATCTTTCCAATTTGTTCTGCTGTGTAATTTATGAGAACATATATGTGTCCGTAAATTGTACATTAGTGGGTTTCTCTGAAGGCAAAGATTATGTCATCATCAAGATTTGATTTCTCACAATGCTTAACACCTTGTTGTTTTAAATGCAGTAGACACTAAGTTTTTGTTTTTATTTTCTGAAAGCAGAAAGAGTGGGAAGAAACAATTCAAACATGGAAGCTAGAGAGAAAATACAAAAGACAGGAAGGAAGGAAGGGGAAACATTAAAACGCGTTTTATTACATTACAGGACTCATTTAAGACATAACAGAAGCTTCATTATTTGTTCACTTTTTGCCTTTAAGTACTGATTCCTAAAAAGGACCAAAAATATTAACACATAAAGAATTAGGAGCCTGCTGAATATCAAATTGGGGATGAAAATGTCAAATCTCTCAAATTAGAAATCCAGAAGGAAGGCAGTATCTGTTCTAAAGGGTTACATGTTTGAAATCACATTTGTAGGTGTACATTTATCCTACAAAGCAAGACGCCCCTGGAGTGCAAACACACTTTTCCCAGCTTCAGGAAAACCACTCAGCATGCCACAGCTCCTGGAGGTGCCCGTTCCCACCATTATCACTGCCTCCCTGCAGCGCAGCCTCTCCAGGACAGACGCTAACAATCGATAGCAAACACCTCACACTTAAATCCATCAATGAAAATACTGTTACAATAATAGCAGCGATTTTATGTGGCTACTGATTTCTTTGGGGCCTCCCAAACCCAAAGGTAAGAAATAATAACAGTTCATTTTTCATCAAGACAGACAATGCAGAAGGGTGATTGGAGCAGAGGTGCTTCCGATGAACTGTGTTGCCCATGTGAGCACTGCCAAGAAAAGGAAAAAACCCACCTCCTGGGAGGCTCTTGTGTTTGGGCTGATGAAAAAAGCAATAAGAATCCTCAGCAACATAATAAAGACAGCACCAGGCAATCCCACGTTCCTGGGCAAACCCATCACTGTGATTTTACCTGAGTCTGCAAATAAGGTTGTGTGACTGGTAAAAGGATAACTATTATCCCATTTCACAGATGGACAAACAGAGACTCAAGGGAGAAAGTGGCAGAACTAGGGCTAGAACACAGAGCTTCTTCCTCTTAATCCAGTATTTTTTTATTTGCTTTTTTCTCCCTTGAATTGAACAGCAAGGAGACAATCCAGGATATAGATCAAAACATTAAAGGAGTCAAACCAAATTGTGTTTTAGAAGAATATTTAATGACCTGGGGAAATGTTTACAATACAAAATGTAGTTAGAAAATAACTATGTGTGCACATGTGTATTATAATTCTGATTATGTAGACATTTTATATAGACACATACACACATTATATATCAACCAGGAAGTATCTCTGGATATAATGAATGACTTTGGCTTCTTCCTTAGGCTTTCCTCTACTTTATGCATTTCTTACATTCTGCACATATTTCTAACGTTTCTAAAAGTTAAGTTGAATATATAATTTGAATTAATAATATATATAAGTACAAACACACACCCATACAGAAGTCAAAATTAGATCATCTCAAGGGAAAAAAATGCTTTGCTTACTTTCTCTTGCTTTCTCTTGTGGAGGATATAAAACTAATCAGTGATCGAATCCAAAGTCTATGCTACACAATCAACATTATGACCTAAGTCAAATGCTTCATCTCTCACAGCTCACATTCTTCATCTACCAAAGAAGAGGCATATTCCTATTTATTGCCTAATTTCTATGGTTTTTGAAAAAATAAATGAAGAATCAAAATGTTGCGCCTTGAGTCCAAATGTATAGGCAGACAGGAAGCTGGTATGTGATGAGAGAGGGGGAGCCCTTCTCTTGAAACCACAAATTTAATCAGAATTTCTTCCTGTCTTCACCAAGCTGTAGGCTGAAGCAGCCCCTGTGATTATCTCTTCCTAATCAAGTGGGTGCCTATCTAGGGAGGCAGATGTAGCTCTGGTGGTGGGGGTGGGAGCCTCTAATTGCAGGATTTACATGAGAGGAGATTCCCCAGAGGCGGAGAAACAGACAGCCAAGGAGACACCACAAGCTATTTCCTCAAGAAGAAAAAGACAAGGAGGCCTTGGGAAAAGGCTGCCCTCTTTCTGGCCCTCAGGGCCTTTGTAGGTGGAAAAGGAAGTTAAACTGGGACTGGGCGGAGAGGGATAGGATTAAATTGGAGGTAACTTCATTGAATGGCTACTTTCTGCAAGGCACTATGGGACTGGTAAGGGGGAAAATGCAACAGCAAAGAGTTCAGAAATAAGATTTTTCTAGTGCCTAGTGTGAGTCATAAACTCTGTTAGAGTCTGTGTTTAAATGATCAAGTTGAATCTTGAAGAATAATTTGTGAGGTAGAGATTAAATCCACAATATCAGGCACACATTAAACAAGAGCCTCCTAGAATAACTGCAGGTCTGGCAAACATGCTTTGCTTGCCTGCACGTGGCTTTCTTTTCAACTTGGCTTCATTACAACATAAATGTTCTTCCTTTTACCTAGGATGCCCTTCCCACCCTCCCCACTTGAACAATACCTTCAGTAATTACTTCAACTGCCACTTCCTCTAAGAAACCTTCTTGTACCGCTCTACTCTCAAGCTAGTTGAAATTCTGAACTCCTACTGCACTCTGCATTATTTTTTGTAATTATGTTTGCTTGTCTGCACCCCCACGACATTGCACATGTTATTTTGTGAGGATTTGTTGTTGTTGTTGCTGTTGTTGTTGTTTAGTTTGTTTCCCCCCACCTTTAGAATCTCTGGTGCCTAATACAGTGCCCAGAGAAAACAAAGTGATCAATAAATGTTTGTACTCTAAATAAGAAACTTGATGAAGTCATGGAAAGAAAGCAAAGGATATATGGATAAATAAATGAATGAGTGAATAAATGATATGTGAATAAATATATCAATGAAAGAAAGTATGAATGTTTCTAATACAACTCTGAATCTTATAGGTACAGAAAGTGAAAGGAAGTAAAAATGATTGGAACTGAGCAGAGATGGCAAAAACATACAGGTTACAAAGACCAACATCAAACTAATGCCTCATCCAGGAAAACCATGGCTATTTTTAGCCTGCAGTTTCCCCAAAACAGCATCAGGTTATTTGCAACTGACCTGTGCATTTTGAAAATTTCCAGTCATCCTGCCAATTTTCTATCTGGTGCATCCTTTGGGGCTCATGTAAAAGCCCCAGGCCCCCTAGATCTGCAAGGGGGCAAATAACCTTCTCTGATCCTTCTGAATCAGGTTGTGCATGTGTGTGGCTTTCCAGCTAATTCTGATCATTGCTCTCATTTAGGATCTTCTGTAATGAAAATTCTTGTACCTTCAGCTATAGGGTGGCTTTAAAAAAATAGGAAAAAAAATTTCGTACCAAAGGGAACGCTATACCAGAGAAAGTCCTGTATACCCCCATGAAATCTAGCATTTTATGGTTTCATAGTAAAACAACCACCAATCATAAAACAGTATTTCATTTTTAAAAATGTCTTGCTATTGGCAAAGAGATTTAAAGATATTATGTGCATTTTTCTAATGTAATCTTCATGACACCCTTAGTGCAGTGGGTATGTTCATCTTTCTTTGAGAGATGAAGAAACTGAGGCTCAATGAGATGACTTACTTTTCTTTTGTCTCAGCTCCTCAGACACTATGTGGATCTTCTTTCTTTTTCAATTCTCTTTTCTCCCATAATGGAGACATGATCACACATATCTGGTCCTTCTCTCCTTCTGGACCCATAGAAGGACTATCCATTCTGGTCCCTTCTAGTTAGGAAGGGCCATGTTGCTAATTCTGGTCAATGAGCTGTCAGGAGAAGCACATGTCATTTGAGGATATAAAGCATTTCCCTGCTGATGCAGCAGTCTCCAGTACCCACTTCCACTCTCCAGGTCACATGTTTCCTTCTTCCTCTATTGGAGTTTCATGTTGAGAAAGTGGAGCCACAAAACCAAAGCCACCTGGATAGCTGAGCTATGACCCTGAAGAGGGGAGTAGATTTGGCATGAATGAGAATTAAACTTTTGTGCTGTTAATCTGAAGACCTTTGCAAGTTATTTGAGGGTGCAATGTAACCCATTCTTACCTGACAAATGTAGATGCTCCTATGAAAAATTACAAACCTACTTTTCAGTCTCTGAAGCCCCCATCACTTAGGGTTTCTGCATCCACACGTTCCAGAGGTTTTTCCAGTTCTTGTTACTTAGTGCCCTCCTAGCGATCCCCTACAGAGCATTAATAGTGGCTCTCTAATCATCTTTGGAAGTGCACTTAAATTTTAGTTCCTGATCAATACTTCTCCCCACAATGCCTCACTTCTTTTGCCCTCCCCTGCATCACTGAAATAAACAAGCTGGGCTATTCCCAGGTTGCTGTACTTGCCAGCTTCCTATCCATTCCACTCCAGACCCACTGACGTAGCAATTACAGGAAGACTAGAGTCAGAAGATCTGTTGCAAATTTGAAGATTTTTGGAGCTGAAAGAAGGCATCCAGTGGTAGAATTAGGAACATAGGGGATGGAATTTGCCTCCTCCAATGCTTGCATACCCTCTACAGCAGAGTAGGAGGGTTACACTCAAGTTTCCCAAAGAAACACCTCTAGGGGCAGAGCATTCACTAGCTCACAAAGCATTTCTTCCATCTTTGAACAATCTGACTCTAGATAATTATTTGTCTTGTGCCTGTGTATTCCACACAGGTCCCTGACTGTACTACTTGAGAGTCAAACAGAGAAATCAATTCTTCTTCCCCATAACAATTCTTTAAGAATTTAAAAACAGTTGCTAGGTCTTCTTCAATCTGCCACCATATCTCCCCTTTCAGCCTCAACCTTTTCAATTTTAACATAAGAAAAATAATTATTAAACAGAAAAAAACTTACCAAGAATGCACAGCTAGTAACTAAAGTTTCTGGCTCCCAATCCAGTGCCCATTATAGTTATTTATTCATCTTTTTACTCAGTAAATATTTTATGAGCATATAATATATACACAATGGTAACACAGGGCTTACAACTTAAATATGATTCAACTCCTGCCACAGGAGAGCAAAAATTTTAGTAAAACGTAAGATGTGTGGACAGGTAGCTACTGTAGTTGGAAGGAAATGAAAAAAAAAATTCATTAAATGCTTTCTAAATGTCAAGCACTGCCAGGTGCTTCATATATTGTTTCATTTAATTTTCAACTACACTCTAGGGTTGACAGTATCATACCATGTTGTTCATTTAAGAACTGAAACACTGCTCTAGATTTTTTGTATTGCTGCATAAAAGACCACCCAATCGTAGTAGTATAAAACCATTTGATCATGTTCATGGAGTCTGTGGGCCAGGAATTAGAATAGGATATCACAGAAGTAGCTTGTTTATGCTCCAAGATACCTGGGGCAGTGGGAAGGTCTCAAATGTCCAGAGGCTGAAACCAACAAGAGATTTCTTTATGTACAGGTCTGGAACCTGAGGTGAGTTGATGTCTGGGCTCAGCTGAGACTGCCTTTAAGAGCCACCTACCTACGTAGAGGCCTATGTGCCTTAGCTTTCTGGTGGCAGCTGGGTTCTTCTAACAAAATCTGAAGTCATGCAATCCCACTTCCATTACAGTCTATTTGGTTAAGGTACTTATAAGGCAAGCATGGATTAACTTAGAAATTAGACTCCAGTTCATCATGGGGAAGTGAAAAGGTCACACTGCAGAAGAAGCTGTGGTACAGGTGATATCACTGCAGCAAACACTGAAGGCTTAAGCTGTACAGCTGGTGTGTGTTGAAGCAGGTTATGTATCCAGGCCACTTTGGCTCGAAGAGATTTTCTATGAAACTTCAGAAGATGGGTAGAGCATTGTGTTACTCAAGAAGGCTCCATGGAGGAGGTACCATTTGGAGTGGGATTTGAAGGAGGGGAGAGATTTGCATGTGGAAGCATTCTACATATGGGGTAAAGTGTGACTAAGTCACAGAGGGAGCATCATGATCTTCCTTCACTGTCTTCAGGCTATTTTCTATTCCAATAAAGAAACATGGAAAATTATCCTCTCCCAACAGTAAACAGAAGTACTGGGAATAGGAAAGTTCTTGTGACTAAAACGTGGCATTTTTGCCAGATGGCAAGTTTCCCTGGGTGACTATTACCTATGACACAGGGAACTGAGCTTGTGGCACAGCCCGGCCACAGGCAGACAGAGAGGACTGGGCTGAATGGAAGAAGAAGGAAGGAAATCTCACTTTGGGAGACCAAGGGTGGCTGAAATCCTCCATAATGAGGCAGAGTGTGATGGCAGCTAGAACCCATTGCCCTCAAGCCCCTGGGTAACCATAATTAGCTCAGACAGCATTTGAAATGAACATTTTAGATGTTGTTGGCAACGGTGCACCCCATACAAAGGGAGTCAGGCAAAAGGCAGGCTCAAGCCCAAATTATAGTAGAAGAGGCCTTCATGAAGATTTTATGAGCACCCAGTGGAACTACTTTTCATGGTACTATTCTACAAAGAATAGGTTTTTCCATTGCATATTTTAAACTAGTTGTTATTAGTGTATATAAAAGCTGTGATTTCAGTATACATATTTTTGAAAATGGCAATAATAAAGAAAAAAAAACCATGAGGACAAAAATCCCAACAATTTTCAATGTCCTCTATCAACAGTCTCATCACCTACCTAACACATTTCCACATCCATGGACACCTACACCATAACCTATTACATTTTTATATTTATTTCATTACTTGCTTATTAACTATCACCCCTGTGAGAATGCAAGTTTCATACAGAAAGTCACTTAGTTCTGTGTCCTCAGCATCACTAAATGTCATGGTCATGCTTGCATATGTTGGTCACTTAATATTTGTTAAGTAAGTCAGGCCCTAGGGACAGGAGAGAAGGACTGACAAGCTTACTGCTACAACATTTTTCTTTGTTATGGAAGGGAACATCTGACCCCGTAATATTGTCAATGACCCAAGGTTGGTTTTCTTGCCACATATACCACAATTCCAAATTCTGTTTGGGAAACGACTTCAGGTAGATATGAGATGCAACCTCAGGTCTTCTACTTAGTAGTTGTGTGAGCTTGGCCTGTCACTTAGCTTTCCTGAGTATTAATTTCCTTGTTTGGGAAAAAATATTTTTATCAGAAAGCTAATATGAGGGTCAAATCATGAAGGTATTTTGCAGATGATGATGCAGTAAGGGCCTCACTCCTCTGACTGGACAAACCTCAGGCTATTTGCTGCCAATCTTGGATAAGGGGAGGAAAAGAACAAGAAAATGTACGAAAAGAAGCAAAGAGAAAGAAAGGAACAAACAGTAAAAACAGGAAGAAAAGGAAGAGAAGGACAGGCGAGAGGAAACAGAGACACGTACTTTGAAAAGAGGCCAAGTGTAGTGGCCAAGGTTTGCAAGGCCAAAGCAGGAGAATTATCTGAGGCCAGGACTTCAAGACCAGCCTGGACAACACAGGAAGACCCTATCACTACCAAAGTTTTTCTTTAATTAACCAGGTGTGGTGATGTGTGCCTGTGGTCCTACCTACTTGGGAGGCTAAAGTGGGAGGATGGCTTGAGTCCAGGAGTTTGAAGTTACAGTGAGCTATTCTTATGCCACTGCACTCCAGCCTGGGTGATGAAGAGAGAGACCCTGTCTCTAAAAAAGAAGAAGAAGAAAATGAGATTAGAAGAGAAATAAGTAGAAAGAGGATGAGTGGCCAGAAGGAAGGAGATAAAGAAAATAGGGAGAGAAGAAAGGAAAGGAGGGGAGGGGAAGTTTGAGGAGTGTGAGGAAGGAAGAGAAAAAGATAAGAAGAGAGAGAAAACAATGCTGCTAGAAAGGAAGAAAGAGAGGGGAGAAGGGAGGGGAGAAGGGAGGGAGGAAGGAAGGAATGGCAAAGAAGGAAGGAAAGGAAAGGGAAAGGAGAGAGGGATGGAAGGAGGGAAAGAAAGGAAGAGAGGAAGAAAGAGAGAAAGAAAGAAAGAGAGAAAGGAAAGAAGGAGAAAAAGAGAAAGAAAGAAAGAGAAAGAAGAAAGAGAGAGAGAGAAAGAGAGAAAAGAAGGAAGGAAGGGAGGGAGGAAGGAAGGAAGGAAGGAAGGAAAGAAGGAAAGGAAAGGAAGAAAAGGAAGGGAGGGAGAGAGGGATAGAGGGAGGGAGGGAGGGAAAGAAAGGAAGAGAGGACGAGAAAGAAAGAAAAGAAAGAAGAAAGAAAGAAAGAAAAAGAAAAGGAAGAAAGAGAAAGAAAGAAAAGAAAGAAAGAAAGAAAGAGAAAAGAAGAAACAGAAAACAGGAAAGCTGGGGAAGACTAAGGAGGGAGAAGACAATCGAGAGAAAGAAAGAAATGGAGAGGTCCCTGGCAGAAGGACCCCAGGATTCCCCCAGTTACTTGGGGGTTCAGGGATCACTGACTGGCCCCCAAATCCAGACTGTGGACCTCTCTGTGGTAGTATTTGCCCCTCTCTCTGGCCATCCTTGCCTTGGACAGTCTTTCTATAAGGAGCTCAAGCCTGCCAGGATGCAGAGCCAGGGTCGCCGGAGAGGCTGAAACTCACTCCCCTGAAGTAATCCTTCATTTCAGGCTCCCCAGCCCCGCTGATTGAGTCAGACAATTAACACAGCCCTGGCTGGGATGGACCTCTGTGTTTATGACATGATATGGGCTCCAGCAGACAACATTAGCCCTGACTTTATGGGGATTTATTCAGCCTATTACCATGACTCATACTCCAGTAATGAGATCTCTCTCTTCCGGGATTCAGCATTTTGCTGCTGGCATCCTCCTTCCTGCTTCCCCCGTGGCTCCATTTCCATTTTTTCCCCAGAATTTCCTAGCTTTCCTCTTGGCCTCAACCTCATTTTGGGGTGGGGAACAGCAAGTGGTCACTGTAACTTCTAACTTGCAAAATATCTGAGCCCCCGCCGCCAGAGCCACATGTCTAGACCAAGCCTAGAAACAAGCAATGAGAAAACATACAATATGAACAAAATTGGGCGTATTTTTTAGGGAGATAGGAAGGAAGGCTTGGACCTGCTACCAAGACCCGAGATCTGAAATGATGCTAATATCCCTTTATCCTCCATAATCTAATCTAGAATGCCTGAGGTGGAAGAGAAGCTAGAGACAATCTAGAATCTCAGCAAATCGATGGGGAAGCTGAGGCTTAAAGAGAGGAAGAGACTTGCTCAAGATCTCACAGTGAGTGGTAATTAGATCTAGAACTCCTATCTTCTGATTCCTCTTTTCTCCCTAACCTTTTAATTTATTAATTCATTTACCCATTCAAGCAAATACTTGACACAATATCAAGGCCCAGCTGTACTCTGAAGCCTTCCAATATGCTTGGTGTTAGCTTGGCCTCTGCCCCTATTTTGTGCCTCCTGAGCCCTGTACACATACACTGACATTATGGACTTGATCACTGCATTTATTGACTTGTGTATGAGGGGGCTTTCTCCTCCTCTAGGCTGGGTTCTTCAGGATACAGACCTGGTCTTTTTTTTATTTTATTTTATTATTATACTTTAAGTTCTAGGGTACATGTGCACAACGTGCAGGTTTGATACGTAGGTACACATGCGCCATATTGGTTTGCTGCACCCATCAACCTGTCATCTACATTAGGTATTTCTCCTAATGCTATCCCTCCCCAAGCCCCCCACCCCCCTACAGGGCCCAATGTGTGATGTTCCCCGCCCTGTGTCCAAGTGTCCTCATTGTTCAATTCTCACCTCTTATTCACTTATGTAGCCCTGTCACTAGCTCAAGGCGTGACATTAAGTAGATGCTAAATGTTTGATGAAGGAATTAATGAATTAATAAGCTCCAATTGCTTCAAAATTCTGATCACTCATCAAGCGGTAAGGAGCACTACAGGTTCAGCAGACTAACCCCTGTCCCAACTGCCTCCTACAACATGGTCCAGACCCCTTTGTGAGCAGACACCATCTATTCCTCTTGTCTTCTTGATCCTTGATTTTCTCATACTACCTGGGCAGTGTGTTTCACCTTCCTTTCAAGAGACTGATTTGTACTAATTTAGAAGTTTTGGGATATTTATTTCAACTTTAAGGTGAAAGAATAAGCCCTTAATCCCATAGGAGCTGGCATGACCATTTTTAAAGTTCAAAGTTCTCTTTACCTATTTTAGTAATCACTGAGGGCTTTCCTAGGCAAACCAAATCAAATATAGCTTTTAAAAGAAACAATACTGGGTCCTTAAATCCCAGAGCAAAGAAGGGAAGAGAAAGAACCAGAGAGATGTTTAACTTATCTGCCAACCTGATTTGGATACTTTCTAATGTCCCTTGAGTCCAAGGGAAAAAAAAAAAGAGATCTCTGAGGAAAAAAGATCCTGCTCCCAAGACAAAGACCTGCAGTGGTCTGCAACTGGGCAAGATACAAACAGACAGCCATTTCCGCCAGGTAGGCTATAAATCCAGCCTTTATTACCTTTTATTATGTTGTTTCAACAGACTCTTAAAGACAGCACAATGGTCAGTTGATAGCTGCACTAAATCTCTTTCATTTTCTCCCCATATTAATTTCGTCTCCTGAATTTTTTTCTCTCTCTTCATGAGTCAAATTTTATGGGTCTTCTCTAGAGAAGGGCTGTAGAATGGAAACATTGTTTATGATTGGGAAAGAAAACCCAGCAACCCTCAAACCTCAAAACTATGAGCTAGCAGTGAATGTGTGTGTGTAACCTATATATGTAGACATTTTATATTTTATATGCATATATATATATGCATACACACATATAAGGCAGAATAGCAGAGGAGATGCACAAATCTAATGGCACAATGGGGGCTGAGATTGTGTGTGGAAGGAATGAACATAAGAACCATTTACTGCTGACATATCAAAGGCTGAAATGGAATTAAAATAAACTAAGGGCCACAATTTTTTAAAGCCCTACTTAAAGAACAGAATTCTGTTATGGGCTGAAAAGAAGTCCCAAGAATACTGTGAGGTGGAAGTGAGGCAGAGAGGGAAAGCAGGAGGGGAGGAGAGAGGAAAAGGAAGAGAGGAGGAGGAAGAAGGGGAAAAAGGAAGAGGAAGAGGAGGAGAAGAAGAGAGAACAGGAGGGAAGAAAGAGGGAAAAAAGAGGGGAAAGAAAAGAGGAAAATGGGAATAGAATAAGACTGAGAATGAATAAGGAAAAACTAAATTCCAGAATCTGTCTGGGCTCTGAAGTAAAGCTCAGAAACATTTTCATTGAATTTGATGAAGCAGATATTAAACAGATATTAACCATAGATCTTCAACAATCTTCTATTTTATTTGTCAATCAAATATTAGTGCCTCTTGGGAAATTGAATACTAGATGCTGATCTCCTTACTATCAGCATACAAACACACAGTGTCCCCACCCCTACCCCCACAGATATTGGCAGTTACTTTTCTTTAAGACTCCATAACCTACCCTGTACTTATTCTTAAAGAGTCAATTAATGATCCTCCTCATCGCTGAAACTGACTGTTTCACTCTAATTTTTCTCTGAGCCCTTTGTCCTCTTTCAGAGCTGCCTCACGATGTCTCTAGTCCACCAGACTTGGAAGATTTTTTTCATATTTGCACTGTTCCTTCTTTCAGATCTGATTGTCAGCTCCTTGATAACTGGTATCACATGGACATCCTCCAGTTGGGCTCCCTCATTCAAAGCCTGGCTCTACATTCACAAGCTGTATTATGTTGAGAAGTTACAATCGAAGTAGAACCTGTTTCACCATCTGTTAAAGGGGGGAAATACTACCATCTACATCATGGGGTGGTAGCCAGAATCAAATAAAATGATAGATGAGAAGTGCTGGCTCTACCCTGCTATCTAATTCTTGTCACTTTCTGGCTGAAAGGCAATGGGGCCAGCAACCTAGGTTTTGAAGTTTGCTTTACTCATTGGAAAAATAAATGTAACACTCAACCCTTGGGAACATCATAAGGTAGTATAATACTGTGGTTCTAAGTTCAGATCCTGGAGCCAGACTACACAGATTCAAATGCAAGCTGCCCCACTTACTAATGTATGGCCTTCAGGCAAATTACTTAAATTCCCTTTGCCTCTATTTCCTTATTTGTTAGAAAATGTTATTATTACCTATTCCATAGTGCTCTTGTGGGGATTAAATGAGTTAATTCAAGTAAAGTACTTAGAACAGTTCCAGACACAGAGTGAGCTTTAATATATGTTAACAATTATTATTGTGATTTCAGTGAGATAGTACGCATGAAGGACATAGACACATGGTAGGATTTCATCATGTGGTAATCCCCACTCAGGAGATAAAAATCCTCCCACTCCCAGAGTTAAAGTCTATCAATAGAGACAATACATTGCAAGGAAATGGAATTTTTATCTCCTATAATCTAGGTGAATGCTTGATACCATCATTACTGAGGATTTACTTTTCATTTGTATTTCTTACGCATCAATATTTTGTTCAGGAGAGCACCAGATCAGGAACTTGCGAATTCACCAGATAAAAAACTTTTGTTGTTTCTAATGAGGAAACCAATTCTTCAAGCCTTGTTAGAATTGCCAAACAGGGTTTCCTGCTGGGCGGCTTCATTTACTTGGCATCTCCTACTGAGAAACACCAGTACCATTCACAGATTGGGAAATGGAGAAGACAGACAACTGAATGAGAAATACCAACTTAAGTGCTGAAACTTGTCACCACCTTCCAGAGAATAGGAACAGATCTTTTTTTAAGAAAATGAATTTCAGGAGTTAGGCAAATTCATTGCATTTATATCCTCTGAAAATGTCAGAGCTAAACAATGAAATTTAAGAGCTCCTACAGTGGCAAAGCTGCAATTGATTGATAGCAGCTGCTGGGAGCAGTGAGGAGAGAGTGATTCTGAGGCTACTTCCTAGTTCAGTGGAAAAGAACTATAATCCATTAGTGATGCCTGCCATGGCCACGGAGTTGGACAGCGTTAGACCAACTTGCCATATTCTTTCTGTTTCTGATCTAGTCAAAATTCCTAATGCTACAGATGTTTTCAAATTCCCTACATTGGGAAAAGAAGGGTTTAGCCTATGTTCATTTTGAAATGCCATTAGTACATGCAAATTTACTGAGATGTAAAGAGTTAAATAAATAAGAATGATTTGTGTATTCTTGGCAAGCAATTGGAAACTGCTAAACAGATTTTATAAACTCTTGAATAATGATGTTATTTCTTGGATAATTTAAACCGTCTTTTCCCCATCCCCATTGGTTATTCTGTTTTTAATCTTTACTGCCTAGGAAACCTATTAAAAATAGGCTGACGCTTGTTTAAAATCTTTACTAATTCTACAATAGTAAAGTGTACAAAGAAATTGAATTTTACCAAGAATTTGGGAATAAGCAAAATAAGCTAGCATGAGGTCACCACAAGAAAAATATATATGGCTGGGTGTGGTGGCTCACACCTGTAATCCCAGCACTTTGGGAGGCCGAGATGGGTGGATTGCCTGAACTCGAGAGTTCGAGACCAGCCTGGCCAACATGGTGAAACCCTGTCTCTACTAAAAATACAAAAAATTAGCCAGGCGTGGTGGTGGGCACCTGTAGTCCCAGCTACTTGGGAGGCTGAGGTAGGAGAATCGCTTAAACTCGAGAGGCGGAGGTTGTGGTGAGCCAATATCGTGCCATTGCACTCCAGCCTGGGTGACAGAGTGAGACTCCGTCTCAAAAAAAAAAAAAAAAAGAAAAATATATAAGATTATTGTGGGCAGTCTTCTAAGAATTTTAACTTAAAGAGAAGTTTGGTTTTTTTTTCAAGTCATTCATGGATTCATGGATTTTGTTTTTTTGTTCCTGTTTTTGTTGTTGACCTACTAATATAATACTAATAATAACAACTCTTTGTGTTTTTTAAGCACTCTCCCTTATATTATTTCATCTGATCTTCACATTAGCCTCACAAGCAAGGCATGTAATAATTTTTATTCCCACTTTACAGGGAGGAACTTGAGCTTCAAAGGTAACGGGTTGGAAATACCAGGGAAATCCTATTTTCTCTCTCTCTATATTTCTCTCCATCTTGGGAAGGAAATTAGAGGTTGAACAAACCTAATGCCATTGATTTGATTCAAAATTTCAGCCTCACACATCTCTATCATCAACCCTAATATCCCTTGACTTAAACTAATTTAGTATCCTAATAAATATCTAAATAGAAAATATTTAATATCCTAATACATAGGTTTAAGGCAAGTTGCAAATTGTCAAATGATTGATAAAAAGCACAGGATTCTATAATAAATAAATGAAGACAGTTACTTTCAGTGGTGGATTCAGAGAAGGATTCATAAATGAGAGGGACTTAGTTTGATTCTCAAAATTAAATAAAACAAAAAGACGTGAGATGAAAGACATCTCAGAGAAGTTTCAGAAAAGTGGTACAAAATCCTTGTCTTGAAATTCAGTAGAGAAAAAGATCACATACAGCTACCTGGAGTGAAACAAACGGAGGGACATAATTGGAAAATGATTTCTGACTCCTCATGTTTTTTAGTTATACCCATAGCTGGCATGTGGTCACCACAAGTGGTTCTACCGTGGCACTGACCTTGCTCAAACATACCACATGGTTTTTAGTGACAATCAGTCCTGTGTCTTCATCCATTTTTTTGCCATTTGCTAGATACATGCCTTTAAGTGTATAACTTCACTCCCAGACTTCTTCTTTTCTTTTTTCTTTCTGCTTTTTGTTTAATTTTCCTGGAAGAAAAAATGATGTCTATTTCCCAGGGTTGGTGTAGGATCATGACAACCTACAAAGGGCACCTGGCATATAGCATGTGCTCAGTGCATTAGTTCTCATCCTTATTTCTTACTGTCACAAGCACCTATCTGACTCTAGAGGAAAGAAAATATTTGATTTTCTCTAAGCAGTACCAAGCCTGCAGATGAGAGTATCAGTACTGAAATTGAACTTCGTGTGTATGTGTGACATAGGGTTGAACATTTCATCAATTTCTAACATTGTTCAGCTAGAGATTTAGGGTAGATTTCCAGGAAAGCATGGAAGTGACTCTAAATTAAATCAACCTGGTAAATTGCTCAGGGATTGTGATGCCTTGCCACCAATAAAAATAAATAAATAAATAAATCACTTCTAGTCTCTAATAGTTTACAGCTTGATCTAGCAGAAGTAATTTTTCAGAAATTTTACTAAATGCTCATTTAATGAGTGTGAGGTGAGTGACACGACCTAGTATGTGTGAAAACAGATAACGCTGATTATATTAGACCCTATTTCTTAGAATAAAACTTAATGCATGTGGACTCAATGAGATTAGGTAAAAAGGGAAAACCTTTTGGATTTCATGAAGAAAAAAACATATACACATACATCTTTACCCATATCTATACATAGATACATATGTATGTATGTACTTATATAAGTATGTACGCATGCATCTATTTTTTGAGCTGTATGTGGCAATTCTACCTACTGTACCAAAATATTTCCTCAATAAATATCCTCGTAGCATAGATAAGAAACAATTATAGTTAACACACCAATTTATACTATGCATGTGGATATTTCTAAAGTACAGACAAGTAATTTTTGCTATTAAGCTGTTTATCATAGCTTACCCCACAGTCATTTTGTTTGTTTGTTTTTGAGATGGAGTCTCACTTCATCACCCAGGCTGTAGTGCAGTGGTGACATCCCGGCTCAATGTAGCCTTTGTCTCCTGAGTTCAAGAGATTCTCCTGCCTCAGCTTCCCAAGTAGCTGAGACTACAGGCTCGTGCCACCATGCCTGGCTAATTTTTATATATTTTTTTAAATAGAGTCTGGGTTTTACCATGTTGGCCTGGCTGGTCTCGAACTCCTGTCCCCAGGTGATCCTCTCACCTCGGCCTCCCAAAGTGCTGGGATTACAGGTGTGAGCCACCACGTCTGGCCCTCACAATTATTTTTAATGCTATATAGTTTACTAAATAAAACTCTTTTAATAAGATCTGTAAAGGCTTCGTTTAGCCAGCAAGCTATACTGTACAAGTTGACCACAATTATGGATCAATGTTCAATAGAATGTTAGAATAAAATTCCTCTTTAAAGAGGTGACATGTTGATCTGCCATTACTGGTTAACATCATAACTTGAAGTGGTTTGCTAAATATCATCAAGGCCTTAGGAACAGAAAATACAAGGATAGATGATGTTTCTTGGGGAGGATGGGTGAAACATAAAAGCTACCTAGAGAAGGTCAAGTGGTTGGTAAGGGGAGCTTCTGATGGTGTTGATCGTCTAACGTGGAATAGGAATGGATAAGAGGAATTAGCTCTGGGAACAGAACTACATGATGGGAAAAGGGGCCCACTGAGTTTCTTTCACATATTCAACAAAATTTTTGAGCATATACAACGTAGCAGTATGTATGTTTAAGCAACAGCATCTGCGTATAGCAATAGCAAATGTGAAAAGCAGAGTCCTTGCCTCTAGAGATTATGTGCAGTGCACTATCTCTAAAGGTGTGTGACCCCGCCCCCTCCACCCAGCATCATCAGTACCACCTGGGAACTTTTCAGAAATGTGAATTCTTGATATCCACCCCAGACCTACTGAATCAGAAGCACCGGGGTGGGACCCTCTAATCTATGTCTTTAGGAGATTTTTAGAACCACTGGTCTAATGGAAAGGGTTCTATAACTTCTGTTCCTCAAAGCTATCCTGCCACAGAAAGTGTGAGAGGGAAATAGCTTAAAATGGCAGGAAAGTTATTGATAAGCCTCCTTGATTCCTGCCTGTCTCTTTGCCTACGCAAGTCATTTGGTATATCTGTGATGTTGCCTGGTGCATGGAGTCCCAAACTTTCCTGCTTACCAGAATTACTAAAGAGTTGTCTATTCATTCATGTACTCATTCATTTATTCATTCATTTTTTTTTTTTTTTGAGGTGGGTCTCTTTCTGTCACCTGGACTGAAGTGCAGTGGCGCGATCTCGGCTCACTGCAACCTCCGCCTCCTGAGTTCAAGTGATTCTCCTGCCTTAGACTCCCGAGTAGCTGGAACTACAGGCATATGTCACCACACCTGCCTACTTTTTGTGTTTTTACTAGAGACAGGGTTTCACCATGTTGGCCAGGCTGGTCTCGAACTCCTGACCTCAGGTGATCCACCCACCTCGGCCTCCCAAAATTCTGGGATTATAGGCGTGAGCCACTGCGCCTGGCCTCATTTATTCATCCTACAAATATCTGGGAAACATTGACATTAGGCATTCATATAGGCATAAAGATTCAGTTGCAAAAAAGACAAGCATTATCTTTGCTGTTAAGGAGTTCAGAATCAAAATGGGATGTCAGAATATAAACAATAACATAAAATAATCATAAAAATTACAAAAGCAAAGAAAGTATTATAAGACAGTCTCTATGTGTTGTATTGGTCAGGGGTGCAATTTAGTCAGAGTCAGGAGGTACCTCTCTGAAGAAGTGATATTGAAGCTGAAGGATGAATAGACATTACCTGAGAAGAGAGACCAGCCTTAGCAAAGTTCTAGAGAAAGACAAAACGTCACTGTGTTCAGGGAACTAAAAAGGGCAAGCATTAGTAGAGTGAAGAGAACAAAGGAAAAGTTATTCTTGTTTGAGATTGAAATGGTATAGGTTGTTAGAGACCAAAGCAAGGTAGCTTGGGAGGACACAAAGAACAGGGAAAGGCGAAGACTCAATTCAAGTTAAGATGGTCACTATGGCCTCAAAAAAAAAAAAAAAAAAATGGATGAGAGCAGAGCAATGCAGGCTGAACCAGTTAAGACGATCTGCTGCTGTACCCCAAGTAAGTATCCAAGTGATCGATACTGGCATGATGGGGGTAGGGGAGTGTCAGGTAATGCAATAACATACAAAGCAGGGATCACTCAATTTAGAATGGTTTGTCACTCCCAGGAATGGCTTCCAAGCTATTAGGACCCAGAGATAACCCTGGACTTGGCAACTAGGTAGAGAGAAGGGGTATTCACCTATGTAAGTGACCTTAGGCAAGTCCTTGCTCGAAATCTCTCCTCCTCTCTGCCACCAATCCACTCTTACCCCTTAGTTTCTTCTTCCTAAGTGTTGCACTCCCACTCTTCTTTTAAAGTGCACATGCCCCGAGGAATTAAAGCTCTGAACAGTCTTTGAGAACGCTGAGCACATCAGTTCCTTCCTGAGAGAGGAGGGTTACAAGGTTCCTTGGTTACAAGGCTAATGCTCTGCTGTGACCCTGGTTTTCCTCTAACCCAGGTCAGGACAGGGATGTGATGTGACTGACACTTTTTACCCCACACATGGCCTCTGGTGACTGAAGGTTGACACTTTCACCAGCCCTCCCCCCAGGGTGCCCCGTCATCTCTCCTCCAAAGCTGACAGCACATTGGCATTGCTGACAAATGACTCATTTCCAGCCACATAAAATGGCTTCAATCTTCTCTTTTGAAGTCTCACAGATTACCTCCTCCGCCTCCTGCTTTTCTGACAACTTCGCTCCAGCAGTGCATTATGTTAAAAACCACACTTATTATGCCAGAGTGGGTCTGGCACGATTAGAGTTCAGTTTTTATAACAGATGTGGATATGTCTGTAATGACCTGCTTGGCTCAATGCTCCTGCAGGCCTGTGACCTGCACAGCTAGTGTCACAGGACCCAGTGTCCTCCCTGCAGAAATCCCATCTCCAGAGGGAGAAGAGACTGTCCCACCTTCTGCACTCTTTTAATTCTATTTGAATGTGGGGTGCCACCATGAACTGTCACCCAAGTCAGAAACCAAGGTGTTCATTCAGATTTCTTCCCCACCTTTATCCCTCTTAGCCAGCCACCAAGTTTCCTTCTTTCTTTTGCTTTGGCATCTCTCCAAAGGCCCACTCCCATGCTCCTGGATCACACTACCATCACCCTTCTTTTAGAATATTGAACAATCCTCCATCCATATCTCTGCCTCCAGTCCTGCCCTTCCAAAACAGGCTCCAAAGTAATGGTTCTAAAATGCAGAATTATTCATCTACACTCACTGCTCTCAATCCTTTAATAGCATCTCACGACCTTGGGAGAAAGGCTTCAGCTTAGAATTCAAAGTTCTCTCTAAAGGCCTCTCCTGCTTCTTTACTCCAGACCACCTTCACCCAAAATCTGTTATGCAAGTAGGTATCAAACTATTTGGAGGTTCCCTCGTACACCCTACTCCTGGGTTCCTTTATAGCTTTGCTTAAGCTTGTTCTTACCTGGAATGCCTGGTTTTCCTTTTTCTTTGCCTCACTAATACCTTCTCATTCTGCAGGGCTCATTTCACCTCCAGGTAATCTTTCATGAAATGCCCTCCTCAAAGGTATTACGAGCCCCTTTTTGATACTAAAAGAGTCTATGTTCCCCTCTATCCTGCCATGAATCTCATTAATATATTGGTTCTTTTACTTGTCTTCTGTCCCACTGAACTATGTGCTCTTTGAAGGCGCAAGTGGTGCTTTAGGCAACTCAGCACACCCAGAGACATATAGAGCAAAAGGTAATTGACTATGGAACTCATCCTTCCAGCCTGCAGTTCAGCTTTGATAATGGTTAGTGTGTGCATCGTGGTTCTCCATACATGACACATTTTAGCATCTGCCAGCCCATTTAATCTTCACAACAAACCTATAAGGAAGTCATTTTAACTGATTTTACAGATGAGAAAACTGAGCCTCAGGGAGGTGGAATAACTTGCTTGTTTTCATGCAGCTAGGCAGAAGACAGTGCAGTACTTGCTGAGGGACATCTACATGGATTTGGGTAGGAAAACATCACTATAGAGCTAAGCCACGAAGGATTAGAAAGAATTTGTCAGTTGGAGTAGAGTGGGGTGAGTGGGAAGGTTATTCCAAGAAAACAAAAAGTGTATTTCTAAATATCGACATCATCATGAACAAAAGCACAGAGCTATGAGGGAGAGATGCGGTTAAAAATAAAGTCCTCGTCTGAATACATTTCTACCAATTGCTAGCTGTGTGATCTGGAAGAGTTGCCTAACCTCAGATTTTTCTTATATAAAATGAGAATAATAAAAGCTCCAAAGCCCTTAGATTAATATGCAGATACAATTAAATACATGTGTATTATGTATTATATAACTCTGTGTGTGTGTGTGTGTGTGTGTGTGTGTGTGTGTGTGTGTGTGTGTGTATCTTCCTAAGAAAATACTCTGACAAGCAGCAATGGCTCAATACATGTTAGCTATTTCTAGTAATGCTATTCCAATTATCTACTGTTATGAAAGAAACTACTCCAAAGCATAATATTATCAAATAACCATTGTTTTGTGTATCACAAGACCTCAGCTAGAAGAGTTGTCTCCAACCTATGCAGCATGAACTGGAGCACCCACTTCCTGGATGACTTCTTCACTCACTCACCTGGTGCTCATGGGCTGGGTTGTCATCTGTGTAGGAAAAAGGTGGTACTTGTCAGCCAGGTATCCAGCTCAGGCTGCTGACCAGGGTAGCAGCAAAGACCAGATTGATCAGGATGTTCTCTCCATGTGTCTCAGGCTTATCCCTGAGTCGTGACTTGTTTCCCAGAGGGGAAAGAAACATGAGCAGAATCTGCAAGGCTTCTTATGAGGCAGCTTCAGAAGTTACAGAAAGTCCCTTCTGACAAATTCTGTTGGTCAAATAAGTAGGACAGCCATCCCAGATTCCAAGGGAGACAATTGGATTCCACCTTTCAATGAGATGTTGACAATGAATTTGTGGCCATCTCCAATACACCACACAACTGGTACTACTAGCAGTGCTACTAGCACTATTAATGACATTCAGAAGTGACTGCAGTCATTCCACTGCGATGAGCATATAGAGTGCACATAAAAAAGGGATGACTGGGGGATGAAGCCACTGAGAAACTGCTACACCGACATGGTAGAGTAGAAGCAGTAACATTCTAGTCTCTTCACTATATCCCACAAAGCCAGTGAGAACTAAGCAAGTGAATTTCCCAACCCCAGGGGGTGCATGTATAAACCAGGGAGTCAGAAGCTACACTCTGAAAAAGAGTGAGACCGCTAGGAGC
The DNA here is from genome assembly GCF_028858775.2 of Pan troglodytes. Lineage (NCBI taxonomy): Eukaryota > Metazoa > Chordata > Mammalia > Primates > Hominidae > Pan > Pan troglodytes. The sequence continues at coordinate 20,685,458 of NC_072409.2, forward strand.
ATCCCTGGGATTTCTTTTCTGACTCACCTGAAATGAAGCAGCCAACTCTCCCTAGCCTTTTTCTTTCTCTTACCTGATGGAGGTCACACTGAGTTATTTTTCCAAACTTTGGAGGTAAGAGAATGAAAGGTCTCAGCTATCTTGGCCATCACAAGCCAGAGTTACTCATGGGGAACAAGGCAGGAAGCATAAAGAGGACACAGCAAAGCAGATGTTGTACATAAAAGACACTTTCTAGCACAATGTAGTTCACATTTCTTCCCTTACTTACTGTGCTGATTTTTTTTTTAACCATATGGGTTTTTGTCGCCACAAGATACGTATGACCTCTTTTCTCAGTTCATTGATCTGGTAACACACACACACACACACACACACACACACACATCTTTGGGGCTGACCTGTTCTTACCTGTTAATTCTATTAATGTCCCTGTTATAAGGCTACAGTTGAAGAGAGATCTATATAATTTAATGATATCTCCTGTACTTCTCTTCTTTTTCTTAATTCCTGACAGCAATAACACACACAAAATTAAATGCATTTTTAAAAGTACATTCAAAGACATCCTTTCACACACATATATATTTCATTCTCAAACGTATCCCCATTTGGATGATAAATTACATGATTGCCTAACTTTCAAACATAAAAAGTACACTCCTCTGCAAAACATACCATTCACAAACAAACACACAAACACAGAAACACACTGAATTCCCCTTCTCCTTGCAAATACACACAGATAACCAACCACTCTAAAATGCACACACAAACACACATACACTCACAATAACACAGAGATGCCCTCAATTTCTAAATGCATATTTTCAAATCCTTGCCTAAATCATCCTCCCCATACAAATAGCACACACCCATTCACATATTAATACTAACAGACTCTCATACCCACAAACATGCAAGAGAGAAATCTAGGAAAACCAGACACACACAAAAAGAAAAAATATAGAGAGAGACATGTAGACTAATGCACTCTCTCAGTATTCCCTGCACATATGACACCTCTAAGGAGGCTGTTGATACGTCCTGGACACACAAAAATGCCCGTGTTCAAATGAACTCCTCCACACCCACATACTACAGACAAATCCAAGCATATCCTTTTTTTAATTGTGGTAGAATCAAGCATCTACTTTCAAATACAAAATCACACATAGACTATAATAAATAAAACATATTCAGGCATAATTATACACACACACACACACACACACACACACAACTTCTGGCTTTAAGTTCTCTTCTTCCACCAACAGTGTCTCTCATTTCGTCTTAAAGCCCAGCCTTCACTCAGAAGATCATCTTTATGGAAATCTTCCCATAAACAAAAAAGTCCTCCTTTTTAACAGAGCCGTCCTAGTGCAGACAATCCCTCTGCCCTAGATGGCTCCTGCCTCCCTCGTGTCCCAGACTAACTGCCCTGGCCACCAACAAAGACTCTAGAAACACTTTTGCAATTCTTTAATTGGCCTCAATTTAGACAGACTAATAGCTCTAGAAATCTCAGAGGACAAAAAGATAACACTTAATACGGATGACTGCTTAAAAAGGAACAAGGACATGTCCTTTGCAGGGACAAGGATAGAGCCATTATACTCAGCAAACTAACACAGAAACAGAAAACCAAACACCGCATGTTCTCACTTCTAAGTGGGAGCTGAACACATGGACACAGGGCAGGGAACAACACACACTGGGGCCTGTTGTTGGGTGGGTGGGGGGCAGGGGGAGGGAGAGCATGAGGAAAAATAGCTAATGCATGCTAGGCTTAATATCTAGATGATGGATTGACAGGTGCAGCAAACCACCATGGCACACGTTTACCTATGTAACAAACCTGGGCATCCTGCACGTGTATCCCTGAAGTTAATATAAAATAAAATAAAAAGGACGACTGCTAATACTGAAAGCAAAGGGCCAGGTGCTGAGGGAAACAATTGAACCTTGAGTCAGGACGTCGGCTCTAGTCTTATCTCTGCCACAAATTTGCTGGGGGACCTAGGACAAATTCCTGTCACTCCCTGGCCCTTGTCTCTTCACCTGTGAAATTAAATTTTGGACATGAGGTTCTGTTTTCTAAGATCTTAAAGCTGTAATCCAAAGTACGTGAACATTTCTGGACCAAAAACTGCTAGCAGGTAACAATTGTTATTTTGATTAGAAAAGGGCACTGAATCCTTCTGCTTAAGTCGTATAGGAAAAGGTGTGCAAAATTTGGAATTAAAAAAAATCTCAGTTCAAATTTTTTCTCTGACCCAAACTAATTAAGTAAATGCTGTTTATTTAGCAGTTACCTTGCACCAGGTGCGGTGCTGAGTACAGGACAAGAGACTCACCTGAAACAACCTCTTGTCTTTGCAATTTAGGCGAAAGAATAAAGAATAGGACATCAACAAAGAATCTGGGTATAAATTATTTACAAGCTGTGAAAGAGATATTTTGGTCATATTATCACACCTTAAAAAATCACCTTTCATCTGTTTTTTTCATGATTCCACTTTTGACTCTGGCTTACACACATCTTGACTTACAAAAAGCTCAGGGCAAGCTCAAAAGCTGCTTCCCAACTCATCTATGTTTTGACAATGAGCCTCTATTTGTGATATGGCAGGAAGAGCTGAGCAGCCCATAACCTCTTCTTGAAGTTGTGCAGTACTGCACAGCACTGATACTAATTTCATTACTTTTATTCATCCAGCCTTGGGTACTTCAGCTCGTTGGGTTCCAGCCGCGATTAATTGGTAGAGCTCCCACTGACTTCTGATTAGCTGCTTTTGATTAGGGCCTAATGACTTCATTTGGTCCCTAATTCAGGAGGATGAGTTGCAAAACTGCCTGCAAACTGCTCAAACAGAATTACATTTTTCCAAGCCCTGAAGACATCACTCAAACTCTGCATACACAGTATTCTCCCTCCCTTGTTCCTCTTCCTATTGCCTCTGGACCACCCTGCACAGAAGCAGGACAAAAAGGAAGCTTGTGACCCAGCTCCTGGCTGCTAGAGCAGATGTCACACAAAAAAGATCTGGAAGTTGACAGGCTGGCTCCTAGGAGGAAGTCACCCCCTACAGCACTAACTCCTGCCCAGCGCCTAAAGGAAAGGCTTGGCATGCAAGAATTTTTTTTGAAGTCTTCACCTGCCACATTTGCTGCTTGCCTTCTACGGAACAAGATACTCTCTTGATCTTTGCCTTAATATTCTGCTACAAACACCTGAAAACCTTCAAGCCTTCAACCTGTAACCCATAGCAAAGGTCAGAAAACACAGAGAAAACAGTTTCCACCCCAGAATCCAAATGGACAGTTGCTGCTGCTGGTCTGTGATACTGGCTCTGACTTCCGAGACCACAGATCCTAACATTCTGTACTAGGGAGCAAGATAGTCACAGATACTCAAATCCTCTTGGGGTTCATGTTTAATATACAGATACCCAAGCTTTGGAGGCCCATCTCAGAAGGTTGTTTACTTTAACATTCTATTCTACAGATTTATTTATTTTTCAAAAGTAAGCAGTTTGACAAACATTTATTTAACACTTACCATGTGCCAGATGCTATGTTAGTTTTCAGGTAAACACAGGTGACCAAGACTCTATCTTTAGCATCTAAGAGCCCATTGTCTACTGTGGAGGCAAATCCTTTGATTGATAGGTCAACGCTCTATAGTCAGTGTCTGGAGTGTAATAAGTGATAATTACGATTATATATATATATATGTATATGTATCTTCATATATTTATATACGGTGCATATACATTTGTGCTTGCATATATAGTGTGTGCATATATATCAATATGCTAAAATGCACACCATTTAAAATGCTGTAAAGAACAAAGTATTCTCTCTTCCCTCAGCCCTCAAAGTGCTCTCCCCAGAGTCAACTGCTGTTAGCAGTCACTTGCGTTCATCTGCAAACATTTCATAGTCATCTGTACACATTTTTAAATGAGGAAAGTAAAATTAAGAAGGAAAAATATGACTTGCCCAAAGTGGGGTGACAATGACAGATATTTTTATGGCTCCTGTACTCTCAGTCGTGCTCTTTTCCCAGAAATTTTAATGGCGTTGCCTGGCTCAAGAGACTAGTCTAGAAAACTTATGTTGGTTACATGCAGCCTCAAGAGAACTGTACCTTGCAAAACCAACAAAGAGCTAAAAGAAAGACATGATAGGGACAGAGGGTGCTAGGAGGCAGATCAAAGAATTTCACAGGAGCTCCTAGACCGTAAGACATCACCCACACAAATTCTTCCAGAACTGCCAAGAGCTGTCCCTAATTCCTGCCCCTGGCCTTCTTATCAAGGCTGAACCAGGCATTGGGCAGGTCATTAGAATCTGGTGCCCACCCCTGTCTGGACTTGACTTCTGCATTTGACTCTGACACAGGCCATCCAAAATGCTGATTTGCCCTATACCAGTGACTGATGGTACTTAATTCATGCCTCCTATATACTCAAAATCTTCAGCCCCTGTTTGTGATTCTTTGTGCGTGTCTGGGTTTCAACAGCTTGCAAAGACCCTTTAAGTCAAGTGAATGCCATAGCAAGTGATGATATATGTATAGGATGCTCTGCAGTGAGTGAGGTAGCACAGCAGGGAAATATGAACTTCCTAGACATATAGACCTGGTCTCTGATTTCAGTGATAAACATTGGATAAATTACAGAACTGTAAAATTCAGTTTCTATGTATAAAAAAATATCATATCTACTTATCAAACTTTCTGGAGAATTAGGTGACATAAGGAACTTTTAATGTATCTGATGTGTAATGGGTGTTCCAGGTGTTCCATAAATAATAAACACTATTATATTCTCCTCCAGTTTATTTATTGTTAGTATCACTTAGTAAAACAAACAAGCCCCTGTGGCCAGTGACTATGTTGTTTCACGGATATTTGTATGTCCATCATCAAACACTGTGGCTGATAACACAGTACATGTTTAATAAACATTCAGTAAAAGAAAGAATAGATGGAAGAATGAACAAATTGTGTCTTTTGATTGTTAGCTCCATCTGAACTAAAATGATAACTCTTGATTTGGATCTCAGAGAAAAATAGAAGGCATTTTAAGCCAAGGGAAAGTTACAAGCAAAGGCAAGTTAGTATGGGGAGCCACAGCATGTAAGGTTCTATGTGAAAATCAATGTGTTTGGAATCAAAGACTGATACACATCACTCATGAGTGAGATGTTGCCTATGACAACGTTCCATGCAGAGCAGCTCTTCCATAGATGTTTGATACATAATGCTGAGAATAAACACACACCAAACTCATGAGAAAGACTGAGGTGAACCCAGCAATTTTGTCAGATTTATTCAAAATACTCATTTGAGAAAGCCATGAAATGGGCTCAGTTTTTGTCATTCCTTGGAGCCCCAAAGAGGCTAACATGGAGTTCCTGGGTAGTAAGTAGAGGCTACACATGCCAGGCTGTGATCAGACAGATAGAGGTGCAGGGGTTGCAGCTGAAACTGGCCAAAGTATAAGCCTGCATTTAGGTCTTATAGAATCTTAAACATGCTATAACTTGCTTTCCATGTCTTTACCTGTTCTTTCCTACACAAATTGGGCAAAGTGAGGCGACACTAAGTTGATGAAATGTACTAAATTGCATTTTCTTCAGTTTGCTGAATTAAAGTTTCTCTCCCAGCAAATGAAATTAGGGGGATTTCAAGCAAGCATTATCCCTGGGGAATTAGTGATGTACTCTTAGCAAATCGGACACAAAACACTGATATTTTTTGTGATGTTTAGAGATGGGTGGGGCAAGGGGCATCATTGGAAGGATGGGAGAAGATAAAAGGTGTTGCTGCAGATAAGGGGACGATTACTGCCAAACCTCTGATTCTATGATCCTACCGTGACACAAGTCTTCTTCAATAGCATTATTTGTAATCATACCTGCCATTTATTGAGCACTTGCCAAGTGCTAGGAACTGTGCTAAGCATTTCACACATATTATTTAATTTAATCTTCATAACTACCCTGTGAGGAATACATTATCACCTCCATGTAACAGATAAAGAAACTTCAAACCAGAGAAGAGAGTGAACTTGCCTTGTGTCACGTTGCAAACTGGTGACAAACTGCAGTGCTAACAGAGGTCTCTGTGATTCTAAACATTATGTCCTAATCCTTTCACTTTATTTATTTCTATTTCAAGGCTCAATGTGAGGTCCTACTTTAGGGCAGTGTGAGAGTGTTGGCTCCATAGTGAAACAAAGAGACTACAGTGAGGAACTGATTGTCTCTATTCTACTTTGTAACCCAGCAAATTTGAGGCAACTTTCAAAAATATCTACAATGAAATGTAAAACTACAAATACAGGCAAAACAGAAGATCTAGACCAAATTAAAAAATACTGGAATCTAGATATGCAATGTCTAGCATTAAAAAGTTATTAAATATAAACAGTAAAATCAGCATTGAGCATCTTTTCTGCTGAAGTGAAAAGGAAAACATAATTTGTTACTTGCCCAGTATTTATGAAGAAAAAGCATATCCATTCTTTAGAGGAAGCAAAAGCTTATCATCCCATAAGCTTGAGAGTTCACTATGTGTCAGTCACAGAGTGAGTGGCTAGAAATATGGTGGGAAACAAAACAAGCATGATACCTGCCTCTTGGAGCCTGCAGTCTAGTGGGAAGACAACCCTTAAAAACACAGTCAAATTTTAACTATACAAAAAGGTATCAAGATAACAGCATTACTCAACCCAGTCTGGGAGGAGTGATGAAGATTTCCTAGTGAAAGTGATATTTAACTGGGGCAGAAATGATATTCAAGCAGAGGTAGAAGAATGAATATTAGATAGATAAAAGGTAAGGACTTAGGGAATTGGGCAAGGAGAATGTGACTGACAGAGGAATGCCATTTGCAAATGCCCAGAGCTGTGTGATACGGTTTGGCTGTGTCCCCACCCAAATCTCATCTTGAATTGGAGCTCTTATAATTCCCCGTGTTGTGGGAGGGACCTTGTGGGAGGTAACTGAAACATGGGGGCAGGTCCTTCCCATGCCATTCTCGTGATAGTGAATAAGTCTCATGGGATCTGATGGTTTTATAAAGGGGAGTTCCCCTGCACACTCTCTCTTGCCTGTTGCCATGTAAGACATGACTTTGCCCCTCCTTCGTCTGCCATGATTGTGAGGCCTCCCCAGCCATGTGGAACTGTGAGTCAAGTAAACCTCTTTCCTTTATAAACTACCCAGTCTCAGGTATGTCTTTATTAGCAGCATAAGAAAGGGCTAATATGCTATGTGAGAGTATTTCACATTCAAGAGTGAGAGAAGTCCAGTGTGGCTGTAATAGAGTAAAAGACAGAATGGGAGATGAGATTAGGACATGTATAACCAGGAGATGGTACTGGGGCCAGTTCATACTCGCTGGTGACAGCCCATTGTGCCTCTCTTTTCCCATTAGGGTAGTAGCTTAAGATCAGCCACAGTGGGGATATTTATACTAAGGAAAAAACAAACAGCATATATGAGGGCTGTTTATTTCCTGCACCAGTATTTAGCATCTCACCACTGCATTTGACCATATTTCCAGGTGGTGGTAGTTCTGCCAAGAAAGTACCTTGAAGGGAAAATCAGCTATGACTGAGAACAGGGAAAACTTCACAGAAGGATGGCTTTTGGACTGATACCAACAGTGAGCTAAAGTCCAGTGCAGCAGGTTGGGACACTGGGTTTGGATAGTTAGTCAGCATCCGACAAGTGGTAGAGAAGCAGAAATGTTTAACCTTAGAGAGAGGCAATGTGGAGGGAGATTGGCAATCTGGAGAGAGAATCTGCTAACTATTAGAAAACAGCAGTAGGGTATTCAAAAAGGAGTCAGGGGCTAGGCGCGGTGGCTCACACCTGTAATCCCAACACTTTGGGGAGGCTGAGGCAGGCGGATCAAGTAAGGCTGGGAGTTTGAGACCAGCCTTGCCAACATGGTGAAATCCCATCTCTACTAAAAATACAAAAATTAGCTGGATGTGGTGGTGGGCACCTGTAATCCCAGCTACTTGGGTGGCTGAGGCACAAGAATCGCTTGAACTCAGGATATGGAGATTGCAGTGTGCTGAGATCTCACCACTGTATTCCAGCCAGGGCAACAGAGTGAGACTGTCTCAAAAAACAAAACAAAACAAAAAACAAGGAGTCAGTATTAGGAGACCAAGTAGGCAATTAGCACTTACTAATCAGCCTAGTATTCCAGAAGAGGAATATGGTCTATCAGAAACAGGAGGCAGGACTCTGAGACACCAGGTGAGGCTCAGTCCTGCAGTACGTCAAGCTGGGCAGGTAATTTAGAGAAAGACCCAGGGTTGACATCTGAGGCCCCAGGTGAGGGTCTTCCTCTTAGGAAAATACAGGAGCTCAAGAGCTAGATCATAAGGGGACAAGCGTATAACCTTACTAGGTACAGAATGCTCTGCTTGCCATCCTGCCTCTTCAATCCTGCCTCTTCACTTTGTGACGCATCAAATAGCTTGGGACTGAGCTGCACGCAGGCCTTCAGTCACCCCAGGTGTGTGGAGAGAGGAGACAAAAGCAGAAGTAGGCTAGGATTACTTGATGTGAGGATACAGATCACGGGGTGAACAAAGTGGTAAAGGTGGGTAAGGGCAGGGGAAATAAGAAGAGCAGCTTTGCAGGAAGAATGGCAGTTCTAGGAGATAAAGTTGGGAAGGTTAATTACGGCCAAGATGTTAAGTCCCTTAAATACTTGGCTAAGATGTTTTAACTTTATCCAGCAGTAATGGGTGCCATGGAGAGTGTACACGCAGGGCCATTAATGATGTGTCCAGAGCCACACTTTGAGACTAATCTCGTGCTGATACATATACTTGGGAATGGGTGGGAGAGGAGCTGGTGGTACTACAGCACTCAAGTAGCACCACACTCACAGAGGGCACTTCTAAAAAGTAGTGAGGAAAATGGCATTTGAGCTTGGTGACATCATTTCTCACTAGTGTAAACTCTTTCTTCTTCTCATGTACCTCTCTCCTGCCCCAACCCACCCACCAATGTATTGAATTCCTTTTCACTTTCAGGAGATTGTCTTATGAGAAACTAATTCCCCAGAAAGTTTGACTACCTTCAGTTTTCCTCAAAGTTTAAAATTTTACTCTGTATAAATGTGACCATGATCTTTTCCAAAATGCATGTGCTATTTCCTGCTCCCCTATGGTAAACTGAGACAACATGTTGGAGATGAGGTGGTTAGTTTGCAAAAAAAAAAAAAAAACCAAAAACCAAAAACCAAATACCTTTAATTCCTTCAAAAATGACACGTCATGTTCTATTAAATTTTAGTTCTATTAAATTTCTATTAAATTCACTAAAGAAACCGACAAGAAACTTAACCTCAAAACTCCATCCTTAGCAAATGTAAATCTCAGGACTACAGAGGTGATTACTCTCCTAAAATTGAGCACTGATGAGTCTAGTAACATTCCTACATCTGAGTCAGAAGAGCTGGATTTAAATTTTGGTTCTGCCACTTTATGGTTACGTGATTTTAGGCAAGTCATATTGCCACTATGAGCCTCAGTTTCTCCCTCTGTAAAATGAGACTGAAAATCTCTGTATTGCCTGAGAGAATTATTGTGAGGATCAAATGAGATAATGTACAGTAAAGATTTTTTTATTTTTATTTTTTAGCTGCAAAATACTGCTAAAATGACAAGGAGAGATCCCATCATCTGTGGCTCCTTTTCTTTGAGGATTTTCATGCACTTCCAAGCCTAAATGGGAAGTTCCCTATGGCACAGTGTAAGTTAACACTCATCACATGGGCTAGCTGACCTTCTCATTGACTGCTGGTAAACCATAATTTTCCTCCCCTTCTGCACAGATTCTTTTTTTACTTGAAAGGAGGGTTACAAGGGAAAGCTAAGGAAAGCAGCCTCAGATAATAAATCCCAGCTTGCCTGACTCCAAATTGCAGGTGGCTATGGAGGTGATTGGCCCTGGTTCTGGAAGCTCCCTCCTCAGCCACAGTTGGCTCTACCTTTTGTAGCCTCACCCTTGAAGGCTGAGGGAAGAGGAAGGTCATACTCTTCGGATCTTCCTGTCTGATTAGATCTAGTAAGGACATTGTAAGCTTTCCTCCCAAGATGAGGCAGCTCTGTCAGATCTGAGAGACATTTATCTTCCTGAAACACACACTAACTAATCTGTCAGTCACAGATGAAGATAAGGGGATAATGAGCAGGAAAGGAAGGGGAAGTGGCCATTTTGATAGGCAGGGAGCACATTCTTAGGGTCATGCCTCCTCCTGTACTTGGAGAGGAAAGATGGCTGATACAACATTCATGGAGGAGAGCAGGGAGGCATGCAAAGCCCTGCAGTGTTTATGGGAGGAAGAGTTCAAAGACCAGAATGCAAATTTCAGCCTGGTCACCTCTCAGCTGGGTGACTTCTCTGAGCTGCAGTTCCCTAGTGCATAAAGTGAGAACACTGATGGTGATGATACTTTCCTAAAATCACAGGATTATCTGACAATTCAATAAGACAAGAGGTGTGACAGCATACTTCCCCCTGCCTTCCTTATGCCTCCTGCATCCCATATCCCACACCCCTTGCTCTTTCCATCAAAACTGACCCATTTGTGTAGTTGATAAATTTACCAACCCCTGCTGCTGAACATGTTGGTGCAAACAGTTGATATTTCAGCCTTCTGATGAAACAGGGTTGCCTTGTGCATTGTCAACAGCCTTGTGATGTCTTCAATTATTTAATTTCTGTACTAGAGGGAGGAATCAAGAATCCCTGGAAGGCTGCACTGGGGAGGGGGGGCAGAACTAGAAGAGTCTGAATAGGCAGGCTTCAGGAGTTCAACTTTCACTTCAACTAAAGCAAACCCCTTATCTATTTTACATATTGGATTTCCTCGAAGGATATACCTGAATAGAGGAGAGCTGCTTCAGAGGAGAAAAAGAGAGATAATAATGAAACATTAGGCTGGTAGCAGCGGCTCATGCCTGTAATCCCAGCACTTTGGGAGGCTGAGGCAGGCAGATTGCTTTAGTTCAAGAGTTCAAGACCAACCTAGGCAATATGGTGAAACCTCGTCTCTACCAAAAAAATATATATATATATTAACTGGTTGTAGTGGCATGCATCTGTGGTTGCAGCTACTTGGGAGGCTGTGATGGGAAGATTACTTGAGCCTGGGAGGCAGAGCTTGCAGTGAGCCGAGATTGCACCATTGCACTCCAGCCTGGGTAACAATGAGACTCTGTCTAAAAAGTCATTATCATCATCGTCATCATTGATATGGTTTGGCTGTGTCCCCAACCAAATCTCATATTGAATTGTAGCTCCCATAATTCCCACGTGTGGTGGGAGGGACACAGTGGGAGGTAATTGAATCATGGCGGCAGGTCTTTCCCATGCTGTTTTCATGATAGTAAGTAAGTCTCACGAGATCTGATGGTTATTATAAGGGGAATTTTCCTGCACAAGCTCCCTTTGCTGGCTGCCATGCAAGTAAGATGTGACTTGCTCCTCCTTGCCTTCCACCATGATTGTGAGGCTTTCCCAGCCACATGGAACTGTATGTCCAATTAAACCTCTCCTTTGGGTAAATTACCCAGTCTTGGGTATGTTTTTATCAGCTGCGTGAAAACAGACTAATAGAATAATGATATTTAAATGTAAGAAATACAGTGGCAGAAAGGTGATAACTTAGGGTAAACCTGTCCAGGCCCCCCAGTAGCTTGCCCAGAGCTTAGAAGGTCAAACATAAATATGATACAAATAGATAGATAAGCGAATGATCAATGAATAAAATTGTTTAAGTAGGGACTGCATCCCATGATGGAGGGCAGGAAGTGGGACATTGCTGACCTGGTCATACGTTGCTGCCATAATGCACACTCTCACCTGTTTTTCTCATTTTCCAGATATCACCTCCACTGTCCTGTAGATATGACCTTCCAGCTCCCCTACAGGGGCTGATGAAGGAGAAATTGAAAGCACCAGCAGTTTCAGTTCCTGCTTAAGGCTACCTCAAGGAAAGCCCATTTTCCAGGTTTCAGCTCATAAGAGCATCAGAGTATCTGTGGTTTCCCAGAGGATGGAGGACCTCATCTGCTATCCAGGTGGGTCTCCACCAACTTTTCCCTTCACGAATGAACAGCTGTAGCGGTCATAATGATGAAAATGCCAACCATAGCAATGGTGTACCAGGCCCTGGGCTAAGTACTTACACACATTATCCCTTTTCCGAAGATTATTCTGCAAGATAGACATTAGCACCTCCCTCTTATAAATGAAAACACCAAGGCTCACAGCAGTCATATATCTTGCCCAGAGTCATATGCTGCTAAGTAACAATGCTGAGATTCAAACACAGGTCTTTCTTTCACTACCCAACCTAACTTCATTGTACTGTACTAAGCTGACTTGGAGATTATACTCCCTTGGACCTTCACACAATGCCTGAGTGAATACTTCTCAGGGTTTTGCAGGAAGACCACTGTTTCAGCCCTCTCCAGCCTTATATTTCCACAGTAATTCTGATCTCCTTGGTCTAATCAACTGAAGACTAAAAATTGGACAAATCGATGAGTGAATGATTGAAGAAATGCATAGGTAAATGAGTGAAGGACAAAGTAAGTGAATGAATGGGTGAATGAGTGAAAGCGACGTATTGCAAAACACTGAACTCCAGCTGTTAAATCAGTGAGTCATGCAGTTGAGGCTGGGGTCTGGGATAGGTATGAGAGAATTATACTGGGGATGCATGTTGGGACAGTGTGCGCAGTTTTAGAAGGGAAGAGTAGAAAGTCTCACAGAGGTATTTGAAAGTCGAGGACACAGGCTTGTTTTATAGGACAGGGAAATGAATGCAGAGATCAGGTTTGAGGCCGCTTCAAATGTATCCCACTGATAAATATACATAGACAGAGCGTTCAGTCCTGGTGAAAAGGAGGGGAGGGTGGCAGCTATAACATCCTGCTTGGTGCCTTTGGCACAGGTCTCACTGCAGGCTTTATTCCAACTTATGTCATCAGGAACAGGATGCAGGTAATGGGAGAACCACAGGTCCTGGGAAGATCAAAGGCATACATTTTATGCCTCAATTAAGTTTCCCCTTGTAAGGCTTTCAAACACAATTTAGCCTTTCTCTGCTGGGCTGGGCCAGACACAAAGACATGCACTGGGTCTTTTTGGAACACAGGGCCCATGAGCGACTATAATTAACAGTTTCCTCCTGCTAAAGGGAATAGGGTTTTGGTGCACAACATGGCCTGTTTGTGAGAATAGAAACTGTACTATTCATCACAGGGTACCCAGTGGGCTGTCTGCCCAAGACTGCCTGTCACAGCCCGATAAGGATTCCAGGCATAAACGTTTGAGGTAAGGAATCAAGAGATAGAGTCCTAGACAGGAAAAGAGAGGAAAAGGGGTGGATATGCGGAGGATGAAAACTCACCATGTATGGTATTGTGGAAACAGCATCCTCTTAAAGTCAGAAAACCTACGTCTTGTATTCTGGCTTCACTGCTTTCTGTGCTGCCTTGAGAATTCATAGAGATCCTTAAATCCTACTTTCTTGTAAGAAGGGAATAATAAGATGTCTCTCAAAGACTGTTGCATTAAATCTATACTTCCTTTCTTGGAAAGTTTATGTCAATATGCTCTTCCAGGATGATACTGACTCATTGATAATCCTCCTATGAAGCCCTAAATAAGTAATCAACCTTCCAAATAAGTCATCGTGGAGCACAGTACCAGAATTTTCTCTCTAACCCAGGACAGTGCTGAATGGCTATGGATGTCCTATGGGTGGAACCATGCTCCTAAAACAGAAGCTGCTCAATATGACAGGGGTGACTTTCAAAAAGTTGGGTTTATCAAAGTATGTAAGAATATTACTGTAAGAATATGAAGATGGGTACAACAAAGACGTGCTCCACAAATGAGAGCCAGTGTGAAGGAAAGCACTGGAGATCTATGAACTGTTAGAAACTCAGCATTTGTGCAAGGAAGGGGTGACTCAAACAGGATTCAGAAGCTTATTTCACTTAGCATAATGTCCTCCAGGTCCCTCCATGTTGTCAAAAATTACAGGATCTTATAGCTAACAATATTGTATTATATATTTAAAATTTACTAAGAGAGTAGATATTATGCTAAGTGTTCATACCACAAATAATAATAATAAAGGGGTGGGAGAAAATTTTCAGAGGTGATGGATATGTTTATGCCATTGATGGTGGTGATGGTTTCACACCTATATACTTATCCCCAAAGTCATTGAGTCACACACATCAGGGGTTCCCCAACCCCCACCACAAACTGGTACTGGTCTGTGGCCTGTCGGGAACCAGGCCATACAGCAGCAGGTGAATGGCCAGTGAGCAAGTGAAACTTCATCTGTATTTACAGTCACTCTCCATTGCACGCATTACCACCTGAGCTCTGCCTCCTGTCAGATCAGCTATGGCATTAGATTCTCATAAGAGCATAAACCCTATTGTAAACTGCACATGAAGGGGTCTAGGTTGTGCACTCCTTATGAGAATCTAATGCCTGATGATCTGTCACTGTCTCCTACCACCCCCAAATGGGACCATCTAGTTGCAGGAAAACAAGCTCAGGGCTCCCACTGATTCTACATTATGGTGAGTTGTATAATTATTTCATTGTATGTTACAATGTAATAATAATAGAAATAAAGTGCACAATAAATGTAATGTACTTGAATCATCCCCAAAACCATCCCCCACCCTCCCTCCTGTCCATGGAAAAATTGTCTTCCCCAAAACCAGTCCCTGGTGCCACAAAGGTTGGGGACCACTGATATACATTATATATGTACAGCTTCTAATATGTCAATCATAAATCAATGATGTGATTTAAAAAACAAAAACAAAAACAGGAGTTAGAGGAAGCACAAGATACAAAGGCTAAGGTCCACCCTCTGGCGCTGCATCCTCGAGGGAAAAGGCAGGAAGGTTGCTATGTGCTGGACACCTTCACAACGTTAAGTGACTGCGGAAAATCCAGACCCCAGCTGTGTGGTTACAGAGTCGGCATTCTCACCATTGATTCTTCCTACCTCCTTTCCTGTAGGGACCAAAAATCCCGGGGCAAAAGGAGAAAAAGAAAGGGTTGGTGGCTGCGACTCTCTCCCTTTTCTAATAGAAATGGGATTTCCAAACCTCCAACGGGGTTGGAACCATCCTGTTTAATTCTACATGTATTCTTAGGTTCTTCCTCACCCCAATCGGTCCCCTAAGTAAAATGATTATCACCGAGTTTTGAAAGACAGGGGGGACATTTTATATATCTATTTCCAACGAAACACCTTCAATGCTCTCACTTCAAATAGCCCATTCATCTCCCAATGGCCAGTGAGAACTCCAGGAGTCGGAACATTTCTTCTGTAAATAAAGGGATGGAAACCCTGTGCACGAACACCCACCAGACAAAGTCGGCCTTTCATTCTCGCATAAACGCAGGCGCGAGCCACAGAGGCAGGCACGTGTGCCAGGCCGTCCTCCCTGAAAAAGCCGAGTTCCCTTCTCCAGTGCGGAGTCAGGGGAGCCCACCCTTTCAAAGGCCCCTTTTGAAAGCAGCCGGCGGCTTGAAAGGAGGCTCAGATGTCATTTGCGCGGCTGCGCCAGCTGCACAATGGGCTGCGCGCAGAGCCGGGTCCCCGCGGGGCTGCCCAGACCATGCGGGCGAGCGAGCGCGCGGGAGCCGTGGCCGCGGCTCCCTGAGCACCGCGCAGCCTTGCGAAGGCGCGGGCGCTCCAGAGGCTCAAAGCCGGGAACCCCGGCGTCTCCGTCCTCCGTGGCGCTGATGAGAACGGCCTGTGCTAATGAGTTCCACCAAGTTACTGTGGCTAGGCTGCCCACAGGACTTCGGGGCATCGGGCTGACTTTTCAGTTCTTCTTTTAAGTTCACTTACTTCAAAGTTTTCCATTTGAAGCTGTTGAGAGAGCCTGATAGACGCCAGAGAAGAAAGGACAGCAAAGATAAGAAAAGAAAATAAAAAAAGACTGAAAAATGCTTCAAGCAAAGAAAAAAATAAAGATAATTTTTAAAATAGCTCAAGTAACTGAAGATAACGATAAAGACATGAAGCACTTCTCCACCCATACCTGATCCACTACATTCTGACTTCAGTGAAAGATGGAAGTCTTGGGCTTACCAGGAACTGAAATAAACCCAAACCAGGGGAATTAAGAGGGGCAGTCGCTGACAAGAACTGTAGTGGTTTGTTAGAATAAACCACATATTTCCTCCTTGGGAGTTTTGCAGATTGACAAGTAAATGTGAAAAGTATTCATCCCCAAAGGTTCCCCAGATAATTAGCTTCCTCAACGTCATTGATGAATCTTCAAAAACAGGTTTTCATTTGTTTACATCACAGATGGGAAAACCAAAGTCCAGAGAGGTTAGGTGACTTATCCAAGCTAACACCCCCTGTAGTGCTGAGGACTGGATTATTCAAATACAGCTCTGGTGTTCTTCAACATGCCATTCTGCCTGTAAATAAATAAGTAAATAGATAAACCAACAAATGAGATAAAGAAAGAAAAAGAAAAAAGTTGACCAAGGAAAGGTTTTAATCCAGTGCTTTAAAGAAATTGGAGCCTCAGCACAGATCCACTGTCCCACTGTCCATACAGCATGTCTCCGTTAAATAAGGGACAATCATTTATTTCATTTATCACCCAGCATATGAACAGCATCTATTAAATGCAAAGGCCATACAGCGCTTGACAGAGAAAGTACTATGAAATCAAACAAGGTTGATCTCAGAGCTCTGCGAACTCAGTAGAGAGGTAGTACATGCAGTCATACCTATAGCCAAGGTAGGAAGGAGAGCAAAGAGTAGAAGCTAGCATTTATTGAGAGAAAGGATGGAGTGACAGTAAAACACAAATGATGACCAATGCTGATCAAAGCTTAGGTGAACAGTGATCAACAGCATTGGCTCAGAGTCCTAGTGCTACCATTTCCTCACTGTGTAACCTTAGGTACATCAGTTAACTTCTCAATTCTTTAGTATCATATGAGAATTAAAATAAATAATATGTGTGAGATGCACAGAACAGTTATTGGCACATTTTAAGTACTGAAAAAATAACCTGCTATAATCCCTGTTGCAAACACTTTGCATTTATAACCTCGTTAAGTCTTCATGACAGTTCCATGGGGTATATGAAAGTAGCTTCATTTTACAGATGAGGAAACTGAGGCATTGAGGCCCTGCCACCTGCCCAAATTTACTCACCTAGTAAATAAGGAGTTAAGCTCTAGGCTCAGTGAAGTCTAATTCAGGTTCATTCTCTTTATAACCGTAAAACATTGCTTCCCAGGACTCATACCAGAACTGCAAGTTTAAATTTTACTCAATCCAAAGGTTTTCAAACCTGATTTAACATTTTCCCTATGCCAGGTATCTATCTGTTAGCTTACTGTGGATATAGAGAAAAACAACATAGATTCTAGCACCAAGTTCCAAAGAGAATGTCATAACTGTCATATCCCTCTGGCAATTAAAGATTTTTTAAAAAAAAGTATTCCAATGTTAGCTCCCATAGCTTTCCAATACATGGCCTTTACTTCAAACAGACTTTAATCTTGGGGCCAGTTTGCCTTCCTCCCACCAACTCCTTCTATGTCATCTACCAGATGTAAATCTTTGAAGCAAGCCAAAGATAATAGCAAGACAAGGACCCTAAGGATGGGAAGTTACTTATCCAATATTATTTTAATAAACCTCCCATCTAATACAAAGACTTTTCTAACAACATCCTCAATGGTTTTTGAATATCTCTAGAGACAAGAGACTAACTGCATTTGAAAAAGCATCCCTTTCCATAGGCATACAATCCCAAGTCCCAGATACGTCTTTTTATATTAAACTGTAAATTCCACCCACAATTCTAATTCTGCCCATTAGGATACACAAAATAAATCTGATCTCCTTAATTCCGACTCTTCTTTTAAAAATTGCACCCATTCCCTGACTTTATTCAACATCTCTGTTATGCTAGATTCTTCCTCAGAGAATATGGCTTTTAGCCATATCCCAAACACTCCCCTGGATAAAGTATAGAGCTTGTCAGTCTCCACCTTAAAGTAAAGATGCCATACAGAGGCTGACTTTTGGTCCCACCAGAGCCTTATAGCTAAACTTCTACTTGAGCATTCTAGCTTTATGAATGCTGTCTGAGTTTGTATTAGCTCTCTTCCACCTTGGGAAGGGAGAATTCAGTGCCAGCAGCAATATCGTTAGTTCATCTGCATCCCTGTTGGGGACCAGAGAAGCAGGTAATTAATTGTTTCTCTTCTGTGCGAAGCAGCCGGCTTTCTTTGGAAAAGTTCATTCCTCATCCAGCAATGGCTTCTGCAATTAAAGCTATCCACAGCCAGGAGTTTGATTAATAGAAGGGAGGTTTCTCCTTTGCTGACAAATGAGAAGAAGAGAAATCAGATAGGGAGAAGCTGAATGCATTTGCTTAGCACAGGGCCTGGCTAATGCTCTTTCCAGAGAAAGAGCTGTAGTAATTCCAAGGGACTGAGAGGGAGCAAAAATCTCTTAAAAGTTTTCACAGTAATGGATCCAAAGAACCAGATGTGCCTATTCCTCAGGAGATGAGCAGAAAGGGCTGTAGTCGGCAGTCTCTGGAGCTGGAGAGGATTTCTCCACACAGATGGGAAAAGCAGGGCCCAGAGAAGGGAATCTGATTTTTCCAAAGTCACACAACTTGCCTAGAAAATCAAGGCCAGCTGCAGCCAAACTTCACCTTTCACAGTCATAGAGTCACTTTGCTCAAGCTGAAAGAGCAATGGGACAGTGGGCTCAACTATTAAAATTGAAGAGACTAAAACCCTGAATCCAGAACCCTAGATCCCCAGGCAGTCTTCTCTCTATGGTATCACAGTTGCCCGTGGCAGAAGGTATATTTAGTGACCTAGAATAAGACATGTATGAGAGAAATCGGCCACTTCATAAATTCTACTCATGGTTCCTAGTTTTTCCCTCCGTGAATCTACTGAATAATTAAAATCTCCTGCTTCCTTGGAGATTAGAAGACAGTGATTCTCTCCCTAGAGCATTGGAGCATTTTTCTCTCCCCACTGAGCTCTCAAGTTCCCAGAACGTCTCCTTAAAGAGCCTCGAGCAGGTGGGAGATGGGTAGTGGGAGCCTGAGAATAGCAGGACGTTGAAAAATGTCTATGGACCGTGGGGCTAAACTGTCAGCATCTATGCAGATCAGCAAAGGCAAGGAGGAGGCAAAGGCAAGGCAAGCAGGAGAGGTAGTAGAGGCAGGCTGGAATGCTAAGGGAACAGCTGTAGTCAGGAGACAGTGAATGAGAATGTGGCCCTATGTAGTCCAAGGCAAAGGGCAAGTCAGAGGCTAGGACCAACAGGGTTTATCAGGAGGCCTGGGAGTTAGGCTAGCATAAGTCCGTTCCATGTGAATTCTTGTGGACATTGGATCATTGCAATCATTGCAACAGGAAAGTTCTTGAAAGTCCTGGGACCTATCCCACAGGTGGACCATTAGATTTCATGGCCCAGCCCTCTGAGAATAGGGCTTGAGAACCTGGTGGACATAGAGACTCTCCCAGGTCAGAAGGTTGGATAGTTGATGAGAAGAAAAGCCATACTTTGTCTGTAAGAATCAGAAAGACCCTGGATTTAAATGTCAACCATTCTTACTAGCTACATGACCTTGAACAACTCAATCTGTGAGCCTTGTTTTTCTTATTTATCAAATAGCTTTTGGTGGTGATTAAATAAGGTGATATATTCAGTGCTTAATATAGTACTTGACACACAATAAATGATAAAAATCACTGTCAACAACAGTAGCAGTATTTAATGCTACTAATGTAGCAATAATGTAGTAATAATGATAAACTAACAGAGGTAATAATAATAAGAAAATCGACCAGTGTAGCATGCACAGTTGGTTGCATAGATTAAACGAGGAAGTGCAAACTGTGGCCTACAGGCCAAATCCAGCTCACCACCTGTTTCTGTGCAGTGCATGAACGACAAGGTCTTTTACATTTTTTAAGGGTTGAGAGAAAAAATCAAAAGAAGAACACAATTTCACGACAGGCAAAAAGTATTCCACATTCAGTCATCAGTGTCCATAAATAAAATTTATTGGAACACCGGCTGCCCAGTCATTTACATTTTGTCTGTAGCTGCTTTTTTGCTGCAACAGCAGAGTTGAATAGTTTCAACGGAGACCGTGTGGTCCTCAAAGCCTAAAATATTTACTCTTTGGCCCTTTACAGAGAAAGTTTGCTGGCCCCTGGATTAGATCCTCCTCTCTCGCCTCCTCCCTGCCATCATTTTAGGATGAATGCAACCTTGGCCTTCACGCTCTACAGGCTGTCACAGGCATGTTTTGCTAGCTCTGAATGTGCACTGCAACCGCCAGGCTGCAACCCTATTTCTGCATCCTCTGACACTGGGACCGTGATAATTCTCCATGTGGATGTGGACTGATAGACAACTCCCCACGGGGACTTGAAATAACTATTTCCCCCAGAGTGCATCTTCCTCCTCCCCTGTGCAAACACACATGCTCTTTGCAAAGATCTAACAATTCAAGTCATAATGGAAGGGAATCTCACCTATTTTATTGCCATAGTTACCGAGATTGCAAGTTTAGATGCTGTATTAGCAGTAAGTGCACGATAATAATAGAAGTCAGGGAGGAGGGGACGAAAAGGATTCTGGCTCCTGTTTCTCCCTACAGCATCCTTCAGGGCAAATATACCAGAGACAGTTTGCATTAAATTGCAAAGTTGGCAGTTTTCTTAAAAAAAAAAAAA
Source organism: Pan troglodytes (assembly GCF_028858775.2). Classification (NCBI taxonomy): domain Eukaryota; kingdom Metazoa; phylum Chordata; class Mammalia; order Primates; family Hominidae; genus Pan; species Pan troglodytes. Next base: position 20,706,308 of record NC_072409.2, read on the forward strand.
AAAAAAAAAAACAAATCCAAATAATTGCTTTAAATTCTCTTCTCTTCCCCCAACTGGTTAACCCTCACGCAGCCCACCTCATTCTGAAACAATGAAAAGGAGGTTAAAAGAAAAATAAGTGGCCAGGGTTACCATGGAAACCAAAGTGGAAGGCAAGTGAAAGTCAATTTAAGGTTTAAATGCATATGAAGCAGATGTATGTGTGTGGACATATTTGCATATAGATATCCATCTCCCCTCCTCTCTGCTATCCATAATGTGTTCTTCCTTCCAGGCCCACCTCCGGACCGTCCACCTCCAGGGAAATTGTCCTGACAATTTCAAGCCCCAGTAATCTCTCCCCTCTGGAACTCCATTTGAACTGCAGTTTGGACACAAGATCGACCTCTTAATATACACTGTCCGGGAAAGGAACCGGAAAAAACCTTGAGGTCACTGACTGCTCTGTGCTGGCTTATCTCTGCGTCTTTGCTCTTGCTGTTCATGCCACCTGGAATGTCCTTGCCCACTCCCTTCCCCTGAGTGATTCTTATTATCCCCCAAGTCTCCATGTAGACAGTGATTTCTCTGCAGTGCTTTTTTCTCAATTCCTTGCCTCCTTCCAGTTTCCTCATGCTCGGTTATGGATGCTTCTTTTATGCTCAAATAGGCCCATCACGATTAATTACACTAAGTTGTAATTACTGCTTACAGAATGACCACCCATCTCCAGACTATGGAACACTGGCAGACAAGGGGCTGTTTTACTTTGTGTACCCTTATTGCCATAGATATAATATTCTAGTACAAATAATTCGAATCTCACAATCTAGATCAAGACATCCATTTCCACATGCAAAAAAGCAGTTGCTAATGTTATTATTAATGTTGCTAATTGTTATGATTACCTTCAAACGCACAATATTCAACTTTCCCTTGTTGCTTCGAAGGAAAATCTTGAATACGTGAGATAGGTGCAGAAAGGGGAAATGGAAGGGCTGGGATGGGAGAAAACTTACCATTTAAAAAATGATTAAAGGACTCTGGAACTTCTGGCACAAATAAGAAGCTCAAAAGATATGATTTTCTAAATTCACTTCTCAGAAGAGAGTCCTGGGACAGAACATTTTCTGCAGGACTCCAGAGAACAGGTGCAGGGGGAAAATAAAAGTTATGGAGCAGCGTTTGTGTTTCATAAGAAAACACAGGCAGAGCTTTAAAGCTGTTCAACATAAGAAAAGGCTGTCATGTGAGATAGAGAGTCCCCCAGCGTAGGAGCATTCAAGTGGGCATTGCATGAGTAAATATATCAGGACATAAGGGAATGAAAAATATGATGTGTGTTTAATAATTTGCAGAAAGAAAACTGGAGTTTGAGGTTATAGAGGTGGCAGTGGCCAGAAGAGATGAGGAATATGCAGAACTGAGTGGGAGAGGCTAAAACTGTAGCTTACAGACTGAGCACAGAAAACTGTGTTTTGCATTTTCTTTTTCTGCAGGAATTGGGGACCATGGAAGGATTTGATGTGGAAAGTGACATGATTATTGATATGCATTTGGAAGTTTACTCTATTGGCTATAAGCAAGATGGAGTGGAGGAAACAAGCCTAGAAAATATGCAGCTACTACAGTAGTCCAGGTGAAGGAGGCCTGAATTAAGACAGGGGCAGGAGGGATGATGAAGAGCAGGGATATTAAGGACATAGTGCAAAAGTGTAAGGGACAGGCTGTATCAACCAGTCCTTCCATGTAGCTTCCACTCACTGTCTGCCACCCCTGTGTCTGCCCTCCTGGAAAACAAATCAGCCTTCCTTGTTTGCAAGAGCAGACTCAAACTGTCTGTCGCTAGGCTGCGAAGGTTGCAGTCACCTTGAGTGGATTCCCCACGCAGCTCAGTGAGAAGCAGAGCCTTCCCTCCGCTGCTCTGTCAGCTCCACTTCGCATCAAAACTGCTTTGTGTGTCACCAAGTTATTAAAGTTGCGGATTGCAGTGCTGTGTCAGGCGATGTTGTGCTAAAACTGGGTCAGAGAGGGCTATCTCTCTGGCAAGACGTGGGCTCCTGGTGTCCCCACATGCCAGCCCTGGTTGCAAAGACTCCTTGGCTGCCTCTCCCCAGCTGGCTTTGAGAGGAGGACATAATAACCCTGTAGCTTGGCCTTTGTATTTAGCAGCTCCAGTGGTAAATAATTCCCTACAAGAAGATTGAAAAGGGCTCCTCTGTTCTCTTGGTCATTCTTTGTGTCCATAAAGATGACAAGGTCATGGTTTTTTCAATTCTCTTTTGAATCCTTCCTTTTCACAGATAGAACAGCTATAGAAAGTGAAGAATCAGCTGTTTCAAAACCCAGGCACCCAAGTGTCCCCTCTGCTGTTCCAGGCAGCCCAGGGACAAAAGGGAAACAGAGGGGTACAAACAAACAGAAATATGTTCACAAAGGGTGAAAGGGTGTCAGGAAGAGACACAAAACTCCACTATGTCTCTGTGGTCTCATGGACCAGTCCATGGACCATGTCTCAAGGAATGGTCTCATAACAAGGGAGACACAGAGATGCAAGTTTGGGATCAGAAGAAGAAATAAGTTCCTGGATGGAGGGAGCTCCCTCAATTCAATTCAATTCAATCCAGTGCACATGTATTGAACACCCACTATGTCATAGTTGTGGATACATCCACGAACAAAATAAACAAAACAAAGATCCCTGTCCTTGTAGAGTTTATATTCTAGCAGAGGGAGAAAGATAATAAATGATAGACATAATAAATAATTTATTATGTAAATAATTACATAATATCAATCATCTGGTATGTTAGAAGGTGATAAGCTATGGAACATTTTCATAGGTAAAAATCCATGTAAAAATCTATGGCAAAAAAGAGACAGAGAATGGAAAAGAGGAATGTCAAGGGACAGGATTGCAATCTTAAAAAGGGTGTCTAGGCCTCATTATAAAGGTAATATTAAAAGCAAGATTGAAAAAGGTAAGTGAGTTATCCTAGTGGATTATCTGAGGGAAGCATGTTCCATAAAGCGGGAAGATCCATTTCAAAGGCCCTAGGTAGTAGTAATGTGCTTGGCAGGTCCAAGGCACACCAAAGAGGTCATTGAGGCTGGAGGTACATAGGTGACAGGAAGAATATAGAAAATGAAGATGGAGCAAGATGAGGGAGAGCCTATAGGTCTATGTAAGGACTTCAGTTTTTACCAAGTGTATTATAAGAAGCCCTTGCCCCAGAAGTTCATGAAAGCTCAGCATGAAGTAGAACATTATCTAGAAAACATATTCTAGAATACTGGTTCTCAAATGAGGATTATTTTGCTTCCCAGGGGATGCTTCACAACATCTGGAAACATTTTTGGTTGTCACAATCAAGGCAGATATGCTACCAGCATCCAGTGAACAGAGTCCAGGAATGCTCTTAAACATCCTACAATGGACAGGACAGCCCTGTACAGCAAATAATTATACAGCACATAAGTCAATAGTGTTGAGGCTGAGAAACCCTGCTCTGGAAGAAAGTAGAGCTTCAGTGGCTGGCAGGCTACATGTTCTTTGAGTAAAATGTACCATTACTTTTAGGAGAATCTAACAGGCCAACTTACCCTTTAGGTATGGTAGGCATAGTGACTAAAATCCATATTTTCAGAGGGCCACAGTAAGTTTTAAATTTTTGATATTAAAAGAACAATATAGAGTAGATTTTGCATTATATTATCTTTATTCCAAAACAGTCATAAAATTTTTTTTGTTGTTTTTTTTTTTTTTTAAGATGGAGTCTCGTTGTGTTACCCAGGCTGGAGTGCAGTGGCGTGATCTTGGCTCACTGCAACCTCTGCCTCACGGGTTCAAGCAATTCTCCTTCCTCAGCCTCCTGGGTAGCTGGGACTACAGGCATGTGCCACCACTCCTGGCTAATTTTTTTTTTTTTTTTTTTGTATTTTTAGTAGAGATGGGGTTTCACTGTGTTAGCCAGGATGGTCTCAATCTCCTGACCTCATGATCCACCCGCCTTGGCCTCACAAAGTGCTGAGATTACAGGCATGAGCCACTGTGCCCAGCCTTCTTCTTCTTCTTTTTTTTTTTTCTTGTTAATGGACCACAAGGAACTCATGAAGGGAAAGGTGCTTAGGGAAAGGTGGCCCTAGAACTCAGCCTTCTCTGCCCTTAGATTGGAACTTGTCTGTTCTTGAGTCCTTCATCCATCAACTGTGCTCCCAGACCTAAAGAACTCAATCTTGTCCTGCTCTCTTTCCTTTCCAGGTGTGTGGAGTTCTAAACATAACTTACTACGAAGTTCAGGCCAACAGAAGTCATTTTCATAGAACCACAGAAGAACACTGTCAGAGCTAGAAGGGTCTTTTGAGCTTATCTTCTCTGGCTATCTCATTTTATAAGATAAGGAAAGTGAGTACCAGACAGCAGAGACAAACTGATTAATTTGCACCAGAGTTGGAGCTCAAGGAATCATCTCAGGGCTCATTTTACCAGCTTTCATTTTCCAGTCTCACGCTTGATTTATACCAATTTCCTCAGAATGAGTCTCATGATATCCAATGTGAAAAATAAAAACCCAAAACCCTTAATGTCATTCTGTGCCATTCCATGACACTTTTCAGTTTTCAAAGCTCTTGAGTACACTATTTCATTTGAGCTTTAAAATAGCCCTGTGAGATACAGAGAAGGCAACTTTTTCATGCTGATTTCTGAGATGCACAAACTGAGACTCAGGGAGTCCACATGACATGTCCCAAATTACAGGGCTAATACAGGGTGGTGGTGCAGACTGAAATTCCAATCCCTGACTGCTCTTTTAGGACTGTCTTTCAAGTCATCATTTTTTATTATTCTTGGTATGTCATGTGATACCTAGAACATACTTTGCATTCAATAAATGCTTATTGAGTGAATAGTTGAACTGTTGTGTTTCATAGATTAAATCATGTTCCCAGAAACAGATAAAAGCCTGGTACATTGTAATAAGGTAGATGTTAGTCTTGCCCACAAAAATGTCAGCAAAGAAAAGGGGAGTAGGGAAGCATTTGTAATTTTAGTTCACTTGAAACAGAAACAACATTATACTTTATTGTTTCCCTGTGCCATTTTCATAAGCATGAGAAAATAAGTGCAAATATGAGGAAATAAAATGAAAGATGATAAGGTGTCAAAACTTCAGATTGTCTGGGAATTTCTGCTTAAGGGAGCCAAATAAACAGATTGCTCTACGGACTTGCTAGTCTTCCTGACCTATATTGTTCTTATTTTTTAATCTGGAGCCATTCAACCCTAGAGGTTAAAGAAAAAAAAAAAAAAACCCAACTTACTTTGTTCTAGGAAACAAGTAGGAAGAAAAAAACAAAATTGGCTGCTGAGCCAATTTTGACCTAGTCCTACACACTGGGGTTCCCTGGATGGCCTGTGCATATGCCCCTGCCATATGGCCTAATTATAGAAACAGGGTTTTTTCCTCATTCATTCACTCATCACAATCTGATAGTGGGCACCTACCATTTGTCCTCATCGATTCTTCCATTTAGTAGCAAATATATATTGAGCACCTACTATTTGTTAGGCATTGTGTCTGGTGCTGAGAGATTGAGAAAAAAAGGCATAGTCTAGCTCTCTAGAAGCTCATAGTTCAGACTGAAGTGTAGGAAGTGCACCTGTAAATAAACTGACAGTTACAAAATCAGGTGATTAGACCTAGAAACAGAACATGGACAAAGTCCTCTGAGAACAGACAGTGGGGAGTGCCTGATTCTATTCAGCGAAATGGGGTGATTGAGAAGGCTTTGCAAAAGATGCCAAAAAAGAGGCATGGAAGAGACTTTAGAAGGAAGTGAAAGGACGCTCTGGGTAGAGACAGCAGCATGAGCAAAGTCAGACACATGTAAGAGGCCATGCCACTTCTAAGAAAGCCAATAGTATCCCAATAATAATAAATTCCAGTCCTGATTGCTTATGAAGGACTAAGCCATGGGTTATTTTACACACACAGTATTACTGAATCCTCCCTTCAGTGCTGAGATTTACCTATTTCATGGATGAAGAAGCTCTTGTCATTGAGAGGAAGTGGGTGACCTACAATTGCTCTTATAGCATAGCTAGTAAGATGAGCCAGTAATTGGACACTGATCTGTCCATTTCCAAAGCCCCTATACTGCACTGCTGCTTCATTTTTTTGATGGGAAAACTGAGGTTGAAGCAGGTGAATTCCCTTGCTCAAAGATCACATGGCTGTGACAGTTGAACCTAAAACCAGGTCAGGTCTGTGTACTATCCGCTGCCCCACCCTGTCATTCTGTACAGGGACTCATTAAAGAGATTTCAGTGTGGAGACAGAAATGTTTGTTTTGTTTTGTTTTTCCACCTTAGTGACAAGAGCTGAGCTACACAGCCTCAAAAATAAATGTTACCCTTATGGTGTGAATAGAGATATCAATACAAATTGCCTCTGAGTCTTTTGCATCATGAAAGGGAAAATATACTCAGCTGGAGGAGTTTCAGGAAAAAAATGAAAGAGAAAGAAAAATAATGGGCTGACTGAAGAAGGATATGGACGTCCTTTGGGAAGAAATGGCAAAATAAAGGCAGAAGATTTTAGGTTGAGGCAGTGGGAGCACTTGGGAGTTGCAGGAGAGGGTAGGCAGAAGCCAGGAATGTACAACATACAAGAAATAAAGAGGACAGCGAAGGCTGCTCTTGTGTAGAGAAGCAAACAGAACACACATCAGTCAAGACGGCTTTGTCTGAAATCCACAGAGGAGAAATGAGGAGGAGTATTCTAAGAAATTAATGGAGGAAAAAGCAAAGAGTTGAGATTAAGAGTCCCACTGGTGATAGAGCACACATCCAAAAAGAAAGAGAAAAGCATAACTGAGAAAGTTAGAGTCTAAGAAAAAAAGTAGCAACACAAAGGAGAAAAGCCTAGAGGCTTAGAAAGGAAGCCTTGAAGGATGACAATAGAATCAAACAAATACAGAGAAATTACAAGTTATCATAGGGGGTATATAACACAACTAAGAAACAAAGAATATGAGCTCTGAGTGAAGAGCAAGTGCAGATAACTTGAGTATAAGAAAGAAGGCAATGTGGACTGATAAAATGTAAATGATTCATGAAGGGAGCAGGGGTCGATAGCTAACACTTATTGATCATCTGTAATGTGCCCAGTATTTTATATATGGTCTATTATTTAATTGTCCTAACAGTTCTGTGTTGTCAGCATGTTTAGACATACGTTCCTGATCCAGGAGAGATTAAGTGCTTTAAACGAGGTCACACCTCTCGCAGTGCTAGAGCAAGGGCAAGCATTGAGCTGTGCGTAAGTCCAGAGTCACTCCTTTACCTATATTTCAACCAGCCTTCATCAAGATTGGTGGGTTATACACCGGTCAGTAAAGAGCAACATGTTTGGAAATGCTATTCAGTATATTCTCGGATGTTAAAATACAACAAATGCTATTATTAAACTATATCAAGTGATTTTCACAGTGCTAGAAACATAGAGATCACTCCATAAACGTTGGTTTTAATGATTATGCTTAGACAGAAATTGGACCTGGAAAATTGATGTGATTTATGTGTGAGCAAGAATAGAGATTGAAAAAGATAGAGGGAAAGATATTACAATTTCTCTGCTGAGAGCTGATGGTAAGCATCTTTTCCCAATCCCACATTTATTGACATCATGTTGGTATCTTGAAATTAGCCATGGTGGGAGTATTTACACCATAGAATTTGGCAAACAGAATCAAGGCTTTCTGTTCCCCCCATCTCACCCCTGGAGAGCTGGTTGTTAAATATTTACCAGCATACCAGTCTATATGTCCCATCTGGGTGGCTGGGTGGGAAGATGTATGATCTTAATTATATTATAGGAAAGTTCAAAAAGCATGTTTTTAAATAAATTTACCTTCCCCTCAAAGCACACACTAAAATATGCTTGTAGAAACAAGATTTTTTCTTGAAACAAGAAAAATAATGTATTTGAAAGACGATTTTAAATGTCTTAGGGAAAAAGTATAATGTAAGGAAGTGGCTATGTATGACCTGTGAAGCTACATGTTAAAACTTGGATCTGGACAACAGACATTCAGATACATGTACTAAAATTCAGAAGCATCATAGAGCATGTATGAGAACAGCTTTTGGGATAAATGCATTGGAAATTAAATTCTGGCTCTGCCACTTGCTAGCCATGGAATCTTAGGCCAATTAGTTAACTTCTTTGTTGCAATTTCATCTGTAAAATAAGGATAAGTACAGTAATTCTCAGAGGAAGTCCACAGGACTTGGTGAAGCAGTGCAGGCCAAGCAATTTGCACAGTGCCTGAGACACAGATTCATCATTACACGCTGGCTTCCATAACTATACCTAGCCAGAAACTGGACCTGGGAAATTGCTACAGTGTATGTGCATGAAAGAATACAGATGGCAAGAGAGGAAACACTGCCCTCTTTTCTGATTCTTCTAGGGTAACAAATGCAATGAATTTCTCAAATGCTGAAATATTTGACTATAACACATAGGGGATCCTTGGAGATGACAGAAAATACATAGTGGAGATACCAGTTTCCTTCCTGTGAAACAAGGTGAATTGGCTTTATCAGTGCTTCTCAAATCTGCTTAATGATCAAATCACCCAGGGAATTTCAAAAAATATGCACTACCTCTTCATAACTTAGAAGGGTTTCATTAAGTCCTTCAAGGTTGGGGTCCATGAACCTGTCTCTTTTTTCAAAGCATCCTCTCCAGGAGATTTTGGTTATTAGTTAGGTTTGCTGACCACTTAACTACATCTCAGTTCTATATGTGTCAACCAAAGATAAAATTATTACCTATCCAATTGCAGGCCCAGCCCCCACCCCTGGATGTTTCTCTTGAACTAGCTCCTTGCCCCAGAATTGGGGGCCCCTGACCATCAAGGCTGGTCACAGTTTGGGAAGTCACTGCCTCCCAAGGAAGTTCATTCAGCGTTGGTTAGGTCTGGCTCCCCTGAAAACTCAGGCTTAGGCTAACTCCACACCTGTTTATGCCCTGTAATGTCCATCTACCACTCCGCTCGGGGTCAAGTAGAGTCTATGGAGGGCATATGCCAGCACACAGCCTGGCATTCTGTGAGTGCTTGGGAATATCCAAGGGACCCCTATGGGCCTGAAATCCTACTGGAATTCAGTGCACTAGCAAACACTGGTTGATGCTCTGATCAGAGAAGGCTTCCAGAAGAAATGAAGTTTAACTGGACTTTGAAGGATAGAAAGGGCTTAAGGAGATAGAAATTAGGTGTCGGGAAATGTTGAAGCTCCTTATCTAAGCAAGGGATGAGATCAGAAATGAGTTTTTACATCTGTCACTCATGGATGGTGTGGTGGATGGATTAAAGGGGAGAATACGGGAGGTAAGAAACCTCCCTTGCATGGTCTATGCACACAGGGAGAAGCCAATGGGCACAGTATGGTGGGAGGATTTGAAGGCCACGAGGGCAGTTGGGGCCATGCAGTCACAGAGTGGGGAAATAGCATTTATTAAGCCCCTACTGTGTGCCAGTGGTCTACCTCCACTATCTAACTCCCTCTCCATCCTAATCTAGGAAAGTAAGCATCTTTATCCCCATTTGGCATGCTAACAAACTGAGGATGACAACAGTTATATGACTTTCTTAAAGCTATTCATGCAAGAAGTGGTAAAAATCAGGATTTGCACCCAGACTGGCTTGTCTCTACATATCAGGAACAGAAAGACATGTAATTAAACCGCAGATTTTTTTAAAAAAAAGGGAAATGGTGACAGAGTAGCCATTTGCAGAGTAAGCAAAGGGAGTATCTAGATAAAAAATAGAAGGAGAGAAACACACACACATACACACACACACACACACACAATTACAGTCTAAGTGAGCCTGTCCCCTTGTCCTCTGGCTAATATATTCTGGGGCGAGTTTAGGGGATCTAGGAGAGAACGACTTGTCAGCTCATAGGAAGTAAATGATAGCATGAGAATTACCGATAATCTTATTCTCCTCTTTCAAACCTACCAAGGGACTAAGACGCATGTATTTTTTTTCTTTTTTCAGAAGAGGTTCGTTTTTCCTTTCATAACCACGGGCCTAGATTGTTTCTCTTTTCCCTCTGGTGTTTGGTCAAATACAACCTGATACGTGATGAGACTGAGCCTTTGCTAGGGGATACAAAAAAAAAAAAAAAAAAAAAAAACCCAAAGTCATACATGTTAGGCATTTCCATTCAGAAGGACCCCCTGTCTCTTCCACTTGAGGCTTTTGCTCAAATTAAATTACCTTCTGCCTGTTGTCACCACTGTTCTATATATATCTATTGCCTGAGCTATTGAGATAAATGAGTGGAGCCCAAGTTGTTGGGTCAGGCCACAGGAGACATCACAGTTGCTACCAACTCTCTAAAAGAACAGATTGTGTTTCTGGCCCTGAAAGTCCCACTCCATGCTTTGTGGGACAGAGCTAAAAAGGGCTATAGTATCTATGTCTCGTGATTTTTGAGTTCCTTTTCTAACAAGATCAGGAATCTCTTTGACATTCATCAAAGCAATTGAGGGTAAAGTCTCCACGTTCTTTTGATGGGTTCCTAGGGCCAGTCTTTTCCGTTTCAATCCACCCACCACACCATCCCCTGAGTAACAGAGTTACATCTCATTTCCGATCTTTTCCCTCCCTAGAATAAAGAACTTCAGTATTTCTAAACACCTTAAGAGACATTCCAGGCCCTTCTGGGTCTTCCCCGCTGCTGTCCTTCTAATTTTTTTCTTCTTTATCTCACCCTTATTTTTATTATTAAAAACAATTGTAATAATAGGTATCACAAATTTAAGTGCTTACTATATGATGGTGTGCCAATTAATTTCTATTCACCATATTAATGTATTTTATCCCATTATAATTCTCTGAGGCAAACATCTACAGTATCCTCAATGTACCAGACTAGATGATGAAACTTAGGAACAGAAGGGTTAAGTAGCGTAACCTGCCCCAGGTCACACAGCTTCTATGTGGTAGATCAGTGATTTAGGTCTGTCTGTCACCAAACCCCAAATCACTAATCTTTACCTCATGTATGTCACACTACAATATAACCACATGTTTACATGTCTGTCCCTCTGTCACCTAAATCATCAACTCCTACCAAGAGATTAAGAATCATGCTTTTTTTTCCCATTGTTTTTGTCCCTGCTGGAACAGGGTCATGGTGGCCACACAGTATATATTTCCCCAATTTTAACATTTTTTTATTTTAAAAAGAGGAGGGCAATATTGCCAATGGATGGGGTTGATATAAAGATTTTCTTTTTCCTGAAATGGAGTCTTGCTCTGTCACCCAGGCTGAAGTGCAGTGGTTCAACCTTGGCTCACTACAACCTCCGCCTCCCAGATTCAGGTGATTCTCGTGCCTCAGCCACCTTTGCACCATGATGCTCAGCTAATTTTTGTATTTTTGGTAGAGATGGGGTTTCATCATGTTGGCCAGGCTGGTCTTGAACTCCTGGCCTCAAGTGGTCTGCCCGCCTCAGCCTCCCAAAGTGCTAGGATTACAGCTGTGAGCCACCATGCCTGGCCTCCCAGTTGTGTTTTATTTTATTCTATTTCCTAGAAGTAGATAGAAGTATGGTAAGAGCTCAAATCTGTCTCAGATTAGTTCAAATCCTGCTTCTGTGACCTCTGGATTTGTAATGCTCTAAGGTGGGTTTCTTAGCTGCACTGTGCCTAAGTTTCCTATCTTTAGAGTGGAGTAGATTAATTAATTCACTTAAGCACTTTGAAGAGTGTTGTGCATGGAGGAAGCTCTCCAGAAATGCAAACTTATTGTCAGTTGGCTGCCAGATGACCCAATATACTTTGCATACACTTTTAGAAATGTACCCAGGATACTGCTCTTCCCTGTCTGCACAGTTAGACTTGACCCTCCTGAGCATGGAGGTCATACTTTATTTGGATTTTTCTGGCATTCCTCTTCAGGGGCTGGCAGGTAGGATGAGCTCAGTCAACATTTTTAAATTAATAGACAGTGTTCTGGATAATGCCTGTTCTACCATCCACGCTATGGCAGTATAGGGATTCTCAGTTGCCTATTTTTTTTTTTTTTTTTTTTTTTGAGATGCAGTCATGCTCTCATGCCCAGGCCAGAGTGCAGTGGAGCAATCTTGGCTCACTGCAACCTCTGCCTCCCAGGTTCAAGCGATTCTCCTGCCTCAGGCACCTCAGTAGCTGGAACTACAGGCATGTGCCACCACGCCTGGGTAGTTCTTTTTTTATTTTTAGTAGAGATGGGGTTTCACCATATTGGCCAGGCTGGTCTTGGACTCCTGACCTCATGATCTTTCCGGCTGGGCCTCCCAAAGTGCTGGGATTACAGGCGTGAGCCACTGAGCCCAGCCTCTTGGTTGCCTTTCTAGTTTCCATGCCTCTGAGAAATTCATTCTACTGCCTTAACACTTGCTTATCAGCTAGTTACTGAAGCTGACCACATGTTGTGACCACACAGCATGTGTCAAGCACCATGCTGAGTATATGACATCCATCACCCATTTCGTAAAAACACATTGTATTCCACTACCCCAGTGTACTGGGAGACAGCAATGAACCCATTTTAAAACATTTCCCATGGAACTTACAAAGGAGGGGATATCTGTGTACATCCATTTAACATTTTCTACCTCCCAGAAAGCTCAAGTAGCACCTTACTGAGGGTCAAACAAAGCTGAAAAAAAGAGAAAGACTCTGCAGGAGGCTTCTCCTAGGCAGAATATTGGTGTTGCTACCCCAGAACAAAGGCTTTCTGCTCCAAGCCAGCCAGAATCTCCTGGTGAGAAAAGGGCAGGATCCAGCTCCAATAACAAGCCTTTATATCATATCCAAATGCATGTAAAAAAACAACTCTTGGTTCTTATTCCATATCACAGGTGAAAATAATGGGCCAACTCTCATACATAGGCGGACTGATGTAGTCAGTTTATGTATCTCCATCTTTATATCTGTCATCAGAGCTGCCAAACAATAAATGAGACATTTGAGGAAATAATCAGCTCTGTCACTGGATTTGTTAGCATAATCTGAACAATCATACTTAGGAGATATTTCAGGGTAGGATTGAAGAGCTCAGCTTTTGGAATTAGGCACATATGGGTTCTAATCTTCCATCTTACTATCTGTAATTTACTAGCTAAGTTGTTTGGATGGATCGGTTCAAACTCCCTTAGCCTCAGTTTCCTCCTCTGCCAAATGGCGATGATGAAGACACCTGCCTCACAGAGTGGTTGGGAATATTAAATGGGATCATGCACGTAAAACACCTAACGTAGTGCCTGGTTAGTGAAAACTGCTAAAAGACTGTTTCACTTGGTATAAATGGACTTAAGAATGTTGTATTTTTTCATTATTATGATCTTTATTGTTATTGTTTTATGGTAGTAGAAAGAATCCCTATAGTGGATAGAAAGCTGAGCAGAAGTTTTGGACATGACAAAAACAAACAAAAAAGAACAAAAATTAAGATCACAAAAGCTAAACCGTCAACAAGAAACCCAAAACATAAAACAGAATCAAGTAGAACTGCTCCAGTTGATTCCTCACTTGATTCCCCACCCCTTTTCCTCCATCTCTCCCCTTTTTTATTATTATTGGTAGAGGTAGTGTTATCAATAGAATTTCACTACTGCTACCACCACCACCACCACCACTAGCCTGGTGGCTTCTTCATACAAAGTCAGCATGGTGCTGTGGGAACAGGTAGATCTGGTTCAAATCCAGACCATGCCTCTCACTGTCCTTGTGACATCAGGCAGAACAGGAGGCTAACTAACAGGCAGGGAAGGCCAGGTTGAGGCCTTCACTCATTGGCATAAAAATAAGAGAAGAAGGTGTATGGAGGGGATCATGGCAGAGAGGAGTCAGGACTAGATTGCAGCTCCAGACAGAGCAGCATCCAGAGGCTTGCATTGTGAATTTTAGCTCCAAATTGACTGCAAGAACAAACCAACATTCCCAAGAGGACCCACAAAACCTCTCACGGAAGTGGACTGCTCCTGCAGGACCCAGAAGACACCCCAAATACTGTGAGTGGCAAGAGGGAGAGGGATAACAGACTACAAATATGGTGCAGTGTATATTGCTTGGGTGATGGGTGCACCAAAATTTCACAAGTCACCACTAAAGAACTTACTCATGTAATGAAATACCAATACCTTATGGAAAAAGAAAATAAAAAATAGGGGAAGAAGAAATTGCATAACTCTGTTATGCAGTTTAACAATTTTGTGGTAACAAGATGATCACTTAACAACAGCTTCTTCAACCCTTATGTTGTAACATTCTAGGATGTTTGTCTGTTTCTTGAAAGGGAGGGTAGGGTCACTCCAATTCTGGGAAAGTTTTTGAAGCCGAAGAACAAGTTGTATTATGTCAAGACTGAGTTATAGCTTCCCAGTGTCACACAGGAAGTTTGTATCAACACCAGGATAAGGACTTGGGCCTCCTAAATGCAAGGCACCACAAACCAGTGGGCTTAATGCTGAGACATTACCTAGGCTTCTGTCGGGCTTATGCTCCCCATTTCATAATGAAAGCACACAAAAAAATTAGTATTTTTGATGACTGTGAAGTGCCTTGCACTGTTTTAAGCACTTTGTTTGTATAAGCACTCATTTAATATATCATCCTTAACTGACAGATAAGCAAATTGAGACATAGTCCAGATAAATGTCTTTGTCAGGGTCAACTGATGCCAATTAACTATTAGCTTTCATGTAATTCAGTATTTATACTATATTGTTTCTTTCCTCCACTCTGCTATACATGGTCTTCTACTTATTACTTCCCAGATTTATCATTTACATTTTTGCTCTTCTTTTAGGTTAAGAATTTAAAGATCCATCTGCAGAGCTGTTCTTTTACAATTTCCAGCTCAAATGGGCCCTCCTCTGTAAAGCCTTCTCTGATTGCTTCTGGGAAGAACAACCCTCCACTCCACACCACCCTGCATATTGGCATAACATTGTGTGTGTGTGTGTGTGTGTGTGTGTGTGTGTGTGTGTGTGTGTGTATTGACATGTGTCTCTTGCCAAAATGAATCTGAACTCCATAACTTTGAGGGCACTTCTTGGTCATTTACTTCTGCAGCTTCATGTGCCTTTTCAACCACAGAGTAGCTTCTTCATAAGTATTAGATGGCCAGATGAGTGAAATAAAGAACACTCTCAAGGAGAAAAAAGAAAGTGAGAACTTTATTTCCGTGTACTGAACTGCCAACAAAACTGAGAGGTAGATATTATCCCCATTTTAAGCCGAGACAAACAAGACAGATACCATAAGACAGGATCAGAACACAGATCTGTCTGATTCCCAAAGCTTTTGTTCTCTCTAATACATGAGAAGAAAGACAGGCACATTAATGGTCACATGCAGAAGCGGTTAATGGAGTTCACAGACAAGAAAGGAAGAAAGAGAGCAAAGAGAAAATGAACATCAAAAAATAAGGAAGTTGGAATACTGACAGGTCAAAGCAGAGAGAAAGACAAGACTTACTAAGCAAGAACTAACTTAGGGCCCAATAAGAAAATGCAAAGGAAGGAAGATTGTGGTGACATTTAGAGAGCTTAGAATGGCAACAGAATTGAGCTTCAGATATTTGGAAGAGTTTTATTCAAAACCGTGGCAAGAGCCAGAAAAAGTAAAGGGCAGAGACAAGGGCCTGCAGCAGGCAAGGAGGAAGCATGATTTAGAGACAGATGCCACAGCTCAGGAAGGGAGCGGCTTGACCCTGATGCTTGAAAAGGGGCATGCCTGGGAGTGCTGGCACTAAGGACACTGTTGGTTGCTATTTGCAGTGGCATAAGGATGAAGGATGATAGCAGCCCTATAGTGATATAAGGGACCATCATGAATGGCATTTCAAGAAAGAAAGCAGGAAGGAATGAGGAACCAGAGTTCTCTGTTTTTATCAATCCACAACTGTGAAATTTATGAAGAAAGTTTACTCTCAACTGACAAGCATTCGCATATGGTAAGAGGCACAAGGGGTCGAATGGTACCTCTGTGACTAACAGTGTAGGAGCCTAGGAGATATCACTTTAAATGTCAAGTATGGGAAAGAAGAAAGAATAATTGCAAGGATTAATCCACAAAAGTGCTTGAGTTTAGAGAAACTGTATTCTTCTCCTTTAAGATAATTAAAACTGACCAAGTATACACATTGCTGAAATAGAGGAGACTCCTGTAAGAATGACATATAGCTTAATTTAAAAGCTTTTGGAATATGTAGGCAAAATGGAAGATATTCTTGAGTTTATAACATGGGGCAAAAGAGAAACTCCTCCTTGGAGGAGTTTTCAATCTGTTATCATAATAACTCCTTGCATTTATGTAGCACTTCCCTAAATTTTATTGGAGGCTCTGTCTCATTTCATTCTCAAAACCTTCACAGAAGACAGCGTAAAAATAACGTTATCTCATAGATAAAGAAACAGAGACCAAAGAGCAAAGAGATCAAGAGATTTGCCTTTGTTCAACAGCCTGTTAGTGGTGGAGCCATTTCACTATCAATGTCTTGTTTCCACAGCCTTTCACCTATAACTCAATGGGGTTGATAGCTTAATCCTTTTCAGAAATGAGGGAACATGGGAAATATTATAAATACATGGATACATCATGACTTGACGAATGAGTCTCCCGTTTTGATATAGCATCATCAGGTGTAGAACGTTAAAACCACATGTTAAGGATGCTGGAAAATCTGGATGATGGAGTTACACCTCTAATCATAGAATAGAATTCCTGGAATGGACATTTACTCCAATCGCCACAATTTATAGGTAAGGAAACAGCCCTGGAGATGTGAACATGCTAGAATGTCAGAGAGCTGGCCTGACCCTCAGCAGCCATTTGGTTCATTGCTTTCTGACTGCCAATCTTTCTTGTGACACCTTCAAAATTTTTCCAAATCTGCATACCTTTTATATAATTCATTTCGTCCCGTTTTTTTCCTAAATTGGCCCACACTGTAAACTTAAATATATTTTAAAGAGATAATTGATTCTTAGCTAGTCACAAAATTTATTATAAATAAAAGTAACCATGAAAATAAACATATAACCATTAAAGGTAATACATTCATCTGTCAACCACATAAAATCATCTTATTTACTAACATGTCACACTTTTGAAAATGCTGATCTGACCTAAATGTCCCATTTTACAGATGAGAGACCTGAGCCCAGAGGTGCGCTCCCAGTGGCAGACCTGAATCCTAAACCTCACTACCTCTATCTCTGCTCACTTATCTGATCTCAGCTGTTAATAGCCAGAAACTGGCAAAGGTATTCCCTGCCTTTAGTGGTGCTAGACTCTCAGGTGCTGAAACCACAGCTAATTCAGCCAAAGATGATGTGTAGAGAGGACTCAGAAGGCCCTATTAATAACTCAGCTGAGCACAGCACTAGCCAGATATTCATCCCCTGCCATTAATTTCAAAAGTGCTCTTTGCAAGCAGGAAAATTTTGACAGCAGGTGTTTCCCACTGGGGAGCAGTAGACTCCTCAGAAGACTCAGGGTCTCAGCTTAAAGACCAAAACTACTGAATTTCAACCGTCAGTGATCACTTCCCCAATTCCCCTCAATGATAAGGAAAAAGGAGTTTCTGGGAAGACTGGCAGTGGCCCAGCAAGTTTTTGCAAGGAAATCCTGTGTTTTTTAGGAAAAGTCGTTTTTGGAATCTTAGTACTCAAGGCAAGATGAATACTTAGCAAAAGTGGAGTTAAATTTTACTTTGATATATTTTGGACTGGAAACAAAAAACAACATCACATTGACAACAGATGCCTCAGAGAGTTTAGAGAAGACCACGACATTTTTCTGGCATATATTTATGTGGGGTCTCAGCTACCCAGGATGATAAAGAAGGGAAAATGACAACGTGATAGGTAGAAACTAGGAGAACTAAAATGATTGCATGGACACAACATCTAAATGGATGTAGTGAGCTCACCATCAAATAGGCCAATCCTAGTATCCCAAAGAGTCTGATCTAGTGGGATTGAGAAGAATCAACTATACAGTGTAAAATAAAACTACATTATCTGACCTTGCCTTGGCTATCATGAATCTTAGCAATAAATCTCAAGAACACAACCAATAACCATATTAAATGTGGGTGGTTATTCTCCATTTTCCATTATAACAGTAATTCCCAAATCTGTCTGTGCATGAAAATTACTGGGAGAATATTTTAAAATATAAATTCCTTAGGACTAACCTCTGATATTGAACCAGAATTTCTAGCAATAAAGATCATAAAGATAGATAATTAGTACCTAGATACACAGACACATAGATAGTAGAATGAAAGTCATTAAGTGATTCATAAGCCAAGCATTTGTTTAAAAGTGAGAGTTTGGGACCTGGTCAACTTTGTCATCTTCATATATGATTTCCATTTTCATAGTTGTATTGAAATAAAATCAGCTGTAGACTGCCTGGAATTCTTTGTCAAAATGAAGTTTGCAAGAAGAGGCTAGAAGAAGATAGAAAAGATGTAAGAGAGAGAGCAAGTGATCTGGAGACACAAGATCAAGGAACCGATCTTGGGATAGAAAATACTTTTCTCCAGTTCCATTCATGCTCTCACTTATGAGTGGAAACTAAATAATTTGTAGACACGGACATGGAGAATGAAATAACAGACATTGAGGACTCAGAAAGGTGGGAAGGGGTTAAGGGATGAGAAAGTACCTAATAGGTACAAAGTACACTGTTCAGTTGATGGTTATGCTAACAGCCCAGACTAAACCATTATGCAATATATTCATGTAACAAAACTGCACTTGCACTCTCTAAATCTATAAAACTTAAAATAAAATTTTCTAACCTTGAAGAGAGTCTTTGTTACCCATCTTAAAAAAAAATGAAGTCAGAGTAGAGACATGAAGTTGTCTTTTTTTTAAATAGTTTTTTTAACTCTATTTTTATATAGTGTCTCCTAGGGAATCCCACAAATAGAAAGAGTGTTTATTCCTTTTTGAGGAGGAGAAGAGACCTCCCAGAGTCTAAAGGGAAAGACAAGGACAGTTCCAGGAAGAAGAAGGGTCATGCACTAGCGTCTCACGGCCGAGCCCTAGGAAGACGGAGGGGCAAGGTCCTGGGGTGGCTGTGGGTAGAGTCAGGCTGGGTTATTTCAGGTCAGTCCTGCCTTGCTTGGCCCATGGGAAATGGGGTGTTGTTAGTATGAGTCAAGAGCTCAAATTGGTAACTGGCTGGTTTTGATTTAATTACATAGTGAGATAGTTTCCTAGGAGCATACAACACAATCCTTTCTCCTAAACGTGAGTTTAATTTTCAACAAAACACTTCTCTCATAAACATCACGTCATTTCTAAACCCTTATTGCCATTCCCAGAACTGCTTGCAGCCTTTCAGAAACCCATTATTTTATAATTATAATCAAGACTATTAGGACAGGACAATTTGTGCCAAAAAGCGCATTTACACTCAGAATTGTCACTTAGCACTGTCACAGGAGGGATCATCTTTATTTCTGTAGAAATCAAGGAGAGTTGCAGACTCTGCCTTTTAAACTTTTAATTTCTAGATGGCATGGGAGTTACTGACCTTGTCTAAATTATTCTCCATTCACTCCACTAACCACCCCTGGCAGAGTAGCCCAGGACATCACAGCAAGCAATTATGTTATGGAAAGAATGCAGCCCCAAGAATCAGGCCAAACCAAGTTCATATCCTGATTCTGCTCCTTCCAATTGAACAATTCAGTCCTTTCATCTGTTTCTTCATCTGTGGAATGGCAAAGCTACAAATACCTGCATCAGAAGGTCATTTGAACAATTAAATGAAATAATATACAACTAAAACGGTGCCAGACATGCGCCAAAAGCTTAGCAACTTAGAAAAAATACAGAAGGTGTGGCAAATGTTATTGTGATTAATATAAGCTGTGTGACCTAAGGCGAGTTACTCGTCCTCTCTGGGCATCTCTTTTCTCATTTCTAAAATGAGAAGAGTAGCCTTTAACTCACAAGGTAGCAGTAACGATCAGATGATCACGCATGGTGCTCAATATATTTGGTTCCTTTTGATCAACCATTTACTCCACAGATTTTACTTTGAGTTGAAAAGTTCGGTGATCTCCATAAGGGCAGCCAGAGTGTGTGATCTTATTCCAACCATCTGGAAAGTCCTAAGCTTTTGGAACTTCCCCCATAACCTCTGTGTTTAATCACAAGTCTGTGATGCCCGTCAGGAAGTCAGACCAACTGTAGACATGATAGAGCAACCCTAGGCATGTTGTTCAAAGAAAGGCCATCATCTAGTGGGCCTGATTTGTTCACTGTTAAAAAATCTTTGATCACATAACTTAGATCACATTTTTCCTGGCTCTTACAGCTGTAATATAAATAAAAACAAGTAATAATAATACTACTTCTCTTTGTTTAATATCAGTCAAAATTATAATGGTGAGATAGGAAGTTTTATGCATTTTGTGAGAGCAGGGTGCTCTTGCCATAGAACAGTATTTAGAAGCCCTGCCTCTGCAGTGAAGTGGACTTAGATCCTAATCTCAGTGCTGCCACCAATGAGCAGGTGACAGTGGACACATGATAGAATGACTCCCAGACTCAGACTCCTCATTTGTAAATTGGAAATACTTTAGTATCTTTCTAATTCATTGATGTGACAAACTAAGTGAGATAGCACAAATAAAGCCCTTGCATAAAACCATTGATCAATTAAATGTAACTATTGTAACTATCAACATTATCATTTTAACCAAGTGAGGTCTGCCAACAAGGTATTATTACCTCCATTTCGTGTATTAAGACCTGAGCCTCAAAGCACTTGAATGACTTGCCCACAATCACACAAGTAAATGGAGACACTGGCTTAGACTTTGGTTTTCACTCTCCCAGGGAGTTCACTGTCACATATTGTGTGAGTTCATTTAAGCCTCTCCAGGAGCCTGCTGATGATTTCTAAAAAGTTTATAGAGTCCAGAAGAAGACTGGGGTCTGACAATCCCGTGAGTAGAGAATGAATCAGAAAGAAATGTCTAATTTTAGTTACAGTCACTTCTGTGGTTCCACAGGCTGGAAAAATAGCAATTACTTTAGTGTTGTTACGGAGAAGACCTCCTAGTGCTTCTCCTAGTGCCCTCTTAATAAAGTCTTAGGGGAATACTCACCCATAAGGACAGTGTCCCCGTATTGAACATAATACATGATTTTCAATCCTTAGAGCAACCTTACAAAGTCATAGTTCTATTCTTATTTTACGTTGGAGCTAAGCAGACTCTCAGAGAAATGGAGCCCAAGGCACACAGTTGATAAGGAATGAATTTGAGTTTTGGCTTTCTCCAAAAGCCACGCTACTCAAAACACCAGAAAAATGGAAAGCACTGTGTTAACGCTCATTCTCGGTGTCTTTCTCTCCTCTTTTTATTCTATGTCCAGATTTTCTACTTATTATTGATTAACCCTATTGTTCACATATCCTTTGTTTGAAGCTCCTTCAAGTCCTTTATGGAAAGATAGGGTTATAAATAAATCATTTGGTATGTATAACATATATGCATATGTATTGGCTTAATGATTCATGGCTTCAATTGAGAAACCCTTGCTAGTGTCAACCACACAGAAAACTGCAGGAGTTTCACTTCCTTTTTTGCCAACTTTAAGTATGAAGCAATTGGGTGTGGAAGAAAGAAAAGTGTCCTTGAGTGACCTGGAGGCCCAGGCTCAGGTTTTGTCACTTTCCTACTCTGTGGCCTATTGAAAAATTTACTTCATTGAACTTCAGCTTTCCCATCAATAAAATGGAAAAAGTTAATTATGATTTGCTACCTTACTCAGCTAATGAGATATTCAAATATAGTTTTGTGAATATGTTTCAAGTTGTAAGGTATCACACAAATTTAAGGCATTATAATTGGCATTAATTTATCCTTATTCCACCCTTTATCCCTCTTAAATCCAGAGGATTTAAAGAGCTAAAAAGAGGCTGTCTGAGGCCTGACTTTACTCTTTCTTCTCCTTCTGTTCTATGCATATAATTTCTTTCCCTGCTTGTCCACCTCACCTGCCATTTCTAGAATTTCCATCTGGGAGAGGGAACTGATAGGAAGGAGGCCAATGTCAGCCTTGAATATTTCAGCCCTGAAATACTCCAAGTTGTATGTTGATCTTCCTTCTCAGAGCCTTGTACATTTGCTTGAATAAACACACTTATGCAGAATTCATATTCAAATATGAATAGAACCACACTTACAAGTAGCACGGATATACACAAAATCATACATTTTCAAGCATACTAAGAAACTGAGGCATACATCTGTAGATAAACAATCATGTATGTATGTTAATTCCTCACTTATCCACAGTTTCACTTTCCCAGGTTTCATGGTCAGTTATGGTCTGAAAATAGGTTAGTACAGTACAATAAGATATTTTAAGAGAGACAGCGAGAGAGAAAGAGATCACATTCACGTAACTTTTATTACAATATATTAACTATTCAATTTTATTGTTAGTTATTGTTAATCTCTTACTGTGCCTAATTCAGAAGATGAACTTTATCTTAGGTATTTATGTATAGGAAAAAATATTGCATATATGAGGTTTGGTACCATCTGCGGTCTCAGAGATCCACTTGGGGTCTAAGAACATATCCACCAAGCATAAGGGATAAGGGGAGACTACTGTACAAGCACAAGAGTAGAGAACTCATCTCAAACAGCCATAGACATCCACTTCAAATGGATGTATTCTTCAAGAAATATAATCACACTCTCTTCTATACAGATATGATCATGCGGACACACACACTTTCAAATACACACAGCCCTGATAGGGATACATAGGGATATGTGCACAAATGCACACATCTACTTTCACTAGTACATGAGACATGGAAACACACCCAGGGATGTTCAATCACCCTAGACCTGCTCAAACCAAACACACTCTGAAACACTCAGTAACAAACACTTCTGACTGTGGTCATATTTCCAGTTTTGACAACTGAATTTTGTTGTCTTTTCTTTTTTATAGCTTCATTCAGACATAATTGATATTATAAAACTGCATATATTTAATGTATACAATTTGATGAGTTTAGACATAGTCACATAACCTGTCAAACCATCACCACAATCAAGGTAATAAATATATCCATCACCTCCAAAAGCTTCCTTGTGTATATGTATATGGTAAGAACACTTAACATGAGAGGTACCCTCTTAACAAAATGTTAAGCGCATAATACAGTATTGTTCATTATAGGAACTCTGCTATACAGCTGATCTTTAGGGCTAATTCATCTTGCATACTATAGTTTTATACCAATTAGACAACTCCCTATTTCCTCATTTCTCCCTTCCTCCTTTTCCCTAGGAACCACTGTTCTATTCTCTGCTTCTATGAGTTTGACTATTTTAGAACCTCATATAAATGAAATCAGGCAGTATTTGTCTTTCTGTTACTTGCTCATTTTACATAGCATAATGGCCTCCGGGTTTATTCATGTTGTCATAAATAACAGGATTCCCCCCTTTTTTAGGCTGAATAATATCCCATTGTACGTATACGCACATTTTCTTTGTCCATTTATTTTTCAATGGAAATTTGGGTTGTTTCCATAACTTTGGAAACAGTGATTGTGAAGAGTGCCACAATGAACATGGGAGTGTAAATATTTTCTTGAAATTCTGATTTCAATTATTTTGGGTATATATACAGAAGTGAGATTGCTGGATCATATAGTAGTTCTATTTTTAATTTTTGAGAAATCTCCGTACTGTTTTTCATAACGGCTACACCATTTTCCATTCCCTCCAGCAGTGAAGAAGGGTTCCAATTTCTCTATATCCTTGATGACACTTCATTTTTTTATAGTAGCCATTCTACCTGGTATAAGGTGATATCTCATTGTGGTTTTTATTTTCATTTCCCTGATGACATCCTGATTATCCTTTTCTTGAATGTTCTGTTTCTGAGGAGGCTGGATGAACATTCTTTTCTGGGAACCTTCTTTATAAGAACCCCATTAATTCCAGACACATTGTTTTCTCAATGATAACATCCACTCTTCCCAAAATGTGGTCAGGGAGCATTGCCCAACAGGAAACAGCAATGTATACTCCCTGCCTTGAATCCCTTCACACATAGTTCTCCTGGCAGTGAGAAGGGTACAGGGGAGGGATCCCAGCCATCTGTGTCTCCCTAAAGAGATTCAGAGGTCCATCAAACATCACTTGTTCTGAAAAAAATAAACTTCTGCTGCAACTCATTTCATGAGGTCACCCCGGGTTTATCAGCCCATATGTTTCTGGAGTCAAGAAAAGGTGACCTCCTGAGGTCATCCCACTTCCTTCCTGCCTCTAGCCCAAATTGTCCATGATAAGACCAGGAAGCAGAAATTTTCTTCCCGTTTAAAAGAGTGCCCCCTTTAAACAAATTATTTCAATGCTGCTTTCATGACAGTCATTACTTAGTAGGCAATAACTTTGGAATGACATCGAGTGACAAAGTGACAGAGTGTACTTTTCCATACTTCCTTGAAAAATAGTGGTTAATATGGACATTTGAAGCACATCTTAAACAACCTTATTTATGATATTAGCTTATAGGCAAGACGTAAAAAAATGAAAACTGGATACATAAAAATAAAAATATATCAGGGGTGATTAGTTAAAAAATAGAACATGCTCGAGAATGACCAGGATGGTTGTGAGCATGTGTTAATCAGGTTTCCTTAGGAATTAGCCACTAGACTTTAACCTCTGTAAGGAGACAGACTTAAAATGGAAGGGGCATCTTGCATCAGGAGCCCCTTGACGACTGCAGTCATCAAGTAGAATTTAAATTGTATTCAATCAAAAAGGAAAAAGTGAACACCCAGTTCAGTCAAAACTACCAAAATGGTTTTATGATGGCTATAACATAATACAATTTCCATTCAAAAGACTCAGGAAAAGAACAATGTCTCTTTCTGCTTTCTCTGTCTTTATTCAACTTGATGAGGTAAGAGTTGAAATGACTTTCTTTGTCATGGGTTCCTTGACTGAGTTGGTTGAAATGCCCACCTGGAAGACTCTGTATTTTAGTCCAGCATTTATTCCCTCTGCACTGGAAGCTCCTTGAGATTAGCAGCCCCGCATATCTAGTGCACCATGGAATTACTCACCCTTAGCATAAGGCCTGACATGTGGCAGCATTTAATACTTATTAACTGAACAAGTGTTGGACCCAGCTGGGCAAGAAATGCCTCAGGAGGTTTTTATTTTTCCTCTTCAGATAGATGTTGCTTCCTGCCAATTGCATCCTGTACCCACTGTTCCTTCTGGATTCCATGATTTACCATCCAGCAGGGCTTTTCTGAGTCGTCTCCAGAAGATGTGCCGCCCCAGGACACTGTCCTCCCACTCCAGGTAAGTGTTCCTGCTGAGAAGGCGGTACAGCTCCACCTGCCGCCTGAGCAGGGTCTTCTCCACCTTCTGCAGGACAATGAAGATGATACCAGCACGACTGCTCAGAAACTGCCAGGTCTGAGCAATCTCATATTCAAAGATACACCAGCGGCTCTGGATGAAGTGCTGGGACACCACAACAATCACCTTTCGGCTTTTATGGAAACCTTCATGGATGATGTTGGCAGCAATGGCCACACCGGGAATAAAGTCTCTGTAGTGAAGGCAGAGCTGAAATGGAGGCACCCCTTCTTCTAAATTCTTTACTAGCTCATTCCTTACCCAGTCCTCATCCTGGCTTGAGTAGATAACAAAGGCATCATAGATGTTTTCACCTCTACCATACTTTATGCAGCCAGCAAGAAGCATCAGGTGAAAATAGAACTTATAGACCAGAACTGCTACAACAGATACTACAAGCACACTGAGGACCGACACACCAATGATGGTCTTATTCATCTGACAGGTGATATTCAAACTCAGCACAGGCATGCCCTGCTTATCTGAAGGTGTTGCACATTCCATTCGTTCAACTTCCACCAAGAGCTGCCTCTGGTCCTTGATCCATTGCAGGAAACTTTGGTGTTCACAAGTACAAGCAAAGTCATTCTGAGTAAGATTTAAGAAAGCTAGACTACTTGGAAAATGCTGTAGTTCCTGTTTTTTGGAAGTCATTATGTGATTGAGACTGTAATCAAGAACCTGGAGGGAGTTCAGACACTTATAAGGAAACGTATCCAATGAAAAGAAGTTGTTGTGGCTCATATTTAGTACCTGAAGACTGGAGAGTGAGTTAAATGCTGTTGGAGACAACTGCTCCAGTTGACACTGAGAGAGGTCCAGGAAGGTCAAGTTTCTCAGCTCTGTGAAGATATCTGGAAGGAAGTTTTCCTGGAAAGAATTGCCAGCCATTTTCAAGACTTCGAGACTGGACAAGCCATTGAAGATGCCATTGAAAGCAACTCTGGTGTGAGTATGAGAAATGTCAAGGTAAATGAGGTTTCTGAGTGATAGGAATACTGAAAACTCACTCATTTGTTTCAAATTGGAATGCTGGAAATCCAGATGTTCTAGTTGTTCTAAGCCCAAGAAGTTTGAACTCATGGTAATAACACCATTGAAGCTCAGATCTAAATACTTTAGGCTGGTTGTCCCAAAATCACTTTGAGAACAGCAACCTTTGAAACTCAAGCCATTTCTACTGAGATCTAGAAACTCAAGGCTTGGTAGATCAACTTCTGAAAAAGCATTCCCACCTTTGTTGGAAGTGAAAGTAAGCCTTTTGAGAGATTTGAGTTTCAATGTGGGAAACTGTCCAAATTTACAGTTAACTAATTCTAAATGTTGCCATCCGAAATTATAAGAAAAGTCTTTTACGCTTTTAATAGTCACACTCACCAGGGAAAATGAAGAAACATTTGTCAAACAATTAAATAAGTCAATAATATCATCGAGGTAGTAGTCTAAGTATGCTAATCGGAATTCTTCAATGGTCAAATTGCACAGGCCCTCTAGAGCAGATTTGTCAAACTTTTCCAAGTTTCCTTCATTTCTAAATTCTCCCAGAACCAAACGATGGACTTCTAAACCAGCCAGACCTTGAATACAAGTTTTCATTACATTTAAACTATCAAAATTATTTCTCAAAGTCAGCTTATGAAGCCTAATTTCTTTAAATGCACCTGGTTGGATAAAGTTCATAGGGTTCAGGGACAGGTCTAAAGAGAGATTGAGTAGGGGCATTTGATGTAGAACCCGCAAGTCTGTGCAATAAATACTTTGAATCTTGTTGCTGGAAAGGTCCAAGTGCTCTAGATTGGTCAGATTAGAAAAATACTCAGGTAATTTGAAAGATTGGATAAGATTGTGAGCCACATTAAGTTCTTTCAAAGTTTTGAGATGTCCAATGGGGAAGTTCTCTAGAGATGCTAGATTTGTCTCCACAGCCACCAGCTTCTGTAAACTTGATAGTCCAGAAAAGGCTCCCAGGGCTAAACTCTGGATGGGGTTTCCTGTCAATATTAAGGTGGAGAGGTGGCTTAGGCTCTGATATGCCCCATCTTCAATTGTCTGGATTTCACACCTACAGGAATAAAAAGACATTGATGATCTAATATTTCTGCTGAATAAGAACCTAAAATAGAATATTAATCCTAGTCATCCAGCTCTTCATACAGATGTGATGGGTCATATGATTGTGCATAGGCAAAGACATCAAGCAGGACAGATGATGATGGAATAAGCAAATAAGAAGCCCCACAGACTGAGTATTATCATACTGGCTGCAATGATAGGCTCTTTTTTGTCATGTTAGGCATACATGATAAGCAGAGGAGAAAATCCATAAGAAGGAAATCAGTTAAAGATCAATAATTGACATATATAAAGATTGTGCAGTTGATAAAGCATGTAATAGCCTTGGATCAAGTTTAGCCATTTTCTGTCACACAAAATTGTGATTATACATCTGATTGGTACAGATAATATGGATAGCTGTTAGTTGGTAGCCAAGATAAATGACTGGTAAATATCAATTTCAGAGATATGAAAAATTACACATAAGTGTCACAGATACTCATAATGTTTATGAAAAGTGCTTACATGATAGCTAGATATTTGAAAGTTGTTGTTATCAGAGGTAAATGCTTGTAACAGGTGATAGGAGCGAGTTTTGTGGAAAAAAGTGAAAATTATGTGCTATAAGAGTTCACATCCAGAGAACCGTTGTGGACCAAGAAAATCAAAGTAGGCTTCTCTGAGAACACTTAAGTTGAAAATTGAAAGATGAGTAGAAGTTAACAATAAAAGGAGGTGAAGTGAACAGCAAACACAAAAGCCCCAAGGTTGACAGCAAAAAATGACACAAGGAGGAATCATGACAAATAGCTTCCATGGTTGGAGAACAGAGATGAAATTGGAGTGTACAATATGGAGTTGTGGAGAAAGAAGGTTTCCAATTAGGCAGAGGTTTACCAACCAGATAAAGGGTTTTGAATTTTATCCTAAAAGAAATGAAAGCCATGCTACACACAATGTTCAGAGACATGTCCTAGAGACAGGGCTTTGATGCAGCCAGCGAACAGCAAGCCAATGAAAAATTCCTTTCAGCATTGCAGGTGCTTGTCAGTTACAATGTACAAATAAGTTCTTTCTTAATCCAGCCTGAATTACATTTACAATATTCCCCACCCGTTTTATTTAGCTTCTTCAGGAGTTTCCTAGACAATAAAAGCATTGTGGTCCAAGCTTTTGTTATTTATTGGTAACTAGATAAAGGATAGGCAGTATAGTAGAAAGAACGCTGGAAGAGTGGACAAAAGAGCTTGGGTTTGGTGTTTCTGCAGTCCTCTCCTACTGTGTGATCTTGAGTACCTCTTTTCCTCTCTAGGTTTTAATTATCACATTTATAAATCAAACAGCTGAACTTGATTATTTTTGAAGTTCTTTCTTTCAATTATATGATTTTTATAGCCCATCATTCTATCTCTGCATTACTCTATACATTAGGCGAGAATGAAAGGGTCTTTCTGTGTCTCTATATCATTACATTGGTGATAATCACTTTAGAGAAGTAGAGTATTAAGACAAAGAAAACATTTAAGTTGGATTCTGGAGATGTGAACTTAAATCTCTGGTCTGTGGCTAACAAGCAATGATAATGTATATAAGTCACTTAAATTATTCAAGCTTCAGTTTCCTCACCTATAAAAAGAAATATATATATATTTCTATAGGGGAAAGAAGGCTGCCTGGTCTATCACAAAGCATTCTTACAAGACTAGTTGAGTTACTGTATGTGAACACTGTACGAAAAGGCAAAGGATGTCTATTGTGCTATCATTTGTGCTTGCCCTAATTCAGAATCTCCTATGGGTTAACCAGAAGGGAAGCTGGCCTCTCTGTAAGCATAGATTTAAGGTTTCTGGGGCAAGTTTATTGGGTATCCAGTGGGTTGAAGATGAATTACATAAGAGACATTGTTTGGTGAAAAACTACTTCTTGTTTGAAAAAAAAAAAAAGGGAGAGGTGGTCTACCTTAATAGAGTACTTGACAAAATTTTCATGCAGGAAACTGAAATTTAGAACATAATGGCATAGATGCAGCTAGTAGCCATTATCCTAAGCAAATTAACAAAGGAACAGAAAGCCAAATACCATGAGTTCTCACTTTATAAGTAGGAGCCAAACATGGAGTACACATGGACATAAAGATGACAAAAATAGACCCTGGGGATTACTAGAGAGAGGATAGAGAGAAAGCAGCAAGGGTTGAAAAACTAACTATTGGGTACTATGCTCACTACCTGAGTGATGGTATCGATTGTACCCTACACCTCAGCATTACGCAATATAACCATGTAAATCCCTGAATCAAAAATAAAAGTTGAAATTATTTTAAAAACCTAATGAAATTCTGTAAGAATACTTTATGCTTATAAAATATATTTTATAAAAATTTAAATATATATAGCATATTAATATTTATTATCACATTTAATCCAGCAGGATAAGTTTCATCATTTCCATTGATCAGATATGAAAACTAAGATTAAGGGAGATGAAGTAATATGCCTAAGGTTACATGGTTATAAATGTTGGGGGTAAACTTGGCTCAGGTCTTCTGATCCCAACAGGACTCTATGCACTATACCACTGCCTTTGAATTGTTCCATTACTCCTTTGTTACATCCTATCTATATCCAAATTAGAGTATAATAGGTCATATGTTCACTCTTCTACAGAAATGTCTGCTCTAAAAAGGATTTTTATACTGTGACCTTAGTCTTTCTCAATAATTTCTATAATAAAAAATATGTAAAATGTTTTGAAATGTTTTACAAACCATTGCAGAGAACATGATCCATTATCTAGTTCGATTTGCAAATAAGGCCCCGATGATGAAAACCCTTTTAGAATTTGGTTCCCCTAAAATATCAAGATGACATTTCACCTGCCACAACAAACGATATACTTCCCTGCATCAGAAAAGAAAATCTTAGCCATTATTCCCTGTCCACAGCAGATGTTTTCCTTTAATCTTGACATCTTTCTCCTTGGGTTACTTGTCTTTTCCTAATTCCCTATCCTCTACACTACTTTTAATATTCTAGACATTGTTTGAATCTTATGCAGTTCATGAAATCTTTCTTGACTACCTGCCACAGAGAAGGCCCATCTTCTGAAAAATACAATTAGTTACCTTTAGTTTAAACATAATATATCACCTACTGTTATATGTCGCTATCTTTATATCAGTTTCCAGATCCAAAAAATCATAATTAAAATGTGTTGACTATATACTATGTACCCAGGACCATATCCAGGACTTTAAGGTATTAACTCTTTCAAGAAGATATGCCTCCTTAACAACAGGGGCTGTGTGTTATATATCAATATATGCCTGTCTTCTTGCAGAGTGTACAACATATAGCAAGTAGTCAATAAATAGCTGCTTATGAAAGAATTTAAGCTAATTTTCTCTCCTGTCTTAAAAGAAAACCTAAAATTAGAATTGCCCTTAGAAGCTGTCTCAGCCAACTGCCTACTTCACAGATTAGAAAACTGAGACCTGGAGAATAGAGGTAGCTTGCTCAAGGTTATATAGTTAATAAGACATCTGTTGTATGAATGAATAAGTGAATGAAGATGAGACTCCACAAACCAAGCTTTCCAGTCCAATAATGAAATGATAGGACAATGAACACCTCACCTTGTGCAGTATGTAAAAGTGGATTCATTACCTGGATAAATCCAGCACCTGCAGTTCTGGGAAACTGAAGAAGCTATAGCTGCCTAAATGCCTCAGGGGATTAAAGCTCAGGTCCAGGTTCTTGGTTGAGAAGGGGAGGTTGTCGGGGATTTTGTAGAAATTCAGCTCCATGCATTGATAAGTAATATTAGGAACCACCTGCAATGATTACACATGACATGAAGTATCTTTACTGCATGGTCTCCCAACTCCCCTCTCCTAGACCAGAGATGGTGGAGGGGGGCCTCTTTTTGTGCAAGCACAAAATTCAGTCAACCTTTCATCCATCTGTCCATCCTTCCATCCATCTATCCATCCATCCATTCACTCAATTCATGCTTATAAATTGTCTTACTCTAGATTAGAAAGTAAAGAGCACCTACTACGTGCTCAGCATTCTAACCTCCGTGATAAAACGGCAGCATTTAGCAAGAAGCAATGGAATCAGGGGGTGAAGGGCTGAGGCTCCGGAGTCTGAAAGCTCTGGGTTTCATGCCAGCTCTTCTGTGTGGTTTAGGGCCAAGTCTTTAAAAACAAAACAAAATAAAACGAACAAAAGAAAAACCTCAGTGAGCCTCATTTTATCATATGTAAAATGTAGGTAATAAAATATCCAATATCGTGCTTGCTGCAGTAGCACATATACTAAAATTGGAAGGATACAGAGAAGATGAGCATGGCCCCTGCACAAGGATGACACACAAATCCGTGATGCGTTCCATATTTTCATGATCTATGCAGCAAATCACCATGGCACACATTTACTTATGTAATAAACCTGCATGCTCTGCACATGTGCCTCTGAACTTAAAAGTTGAAAATACAAAAAATAAATAAAATATCCAGTATCATTCTAAATACTCCATATCATTGGGGAGACTGTCTGGCAGTCAAGATGTCCAGACCTTCCTTAGTCATGGCCCAGATTTTGACAACTGCATTCTTTTTCTTGGCTCATTGACCCTTGAGCAGAGTGATGTAGAAATAGGGGGAAATCTTTACAGTGCATGGATTCCCATGGTGGAATCTAGTAAATAAGGTCAAGTGCTTTATGCTGTCTTCGTTCTTACACTGCTTTCTAGCCTACTTTCCCACATTCTTTGTAAGCCTAATTCTCTAACGCTCCCATCTAATTTCTGGATGCTGTCATTTCCTCCAACAAAATTCCTTGCAGAAGCCAGCTAATTGTAGTTTTCTGTTGTTTGAAACCAATAGAATGTTTGAAGGATTAAATGAGATATGGTGTTTGAAGAGTTTATTTAAAAGCCCGCTACAGTATAAGTGATCAATAGATGTTAACATTAATTATTATCATCTATTATTAATCCCTTACCATATGCCTGCATAGTTCTTGTTTGTTATATACTTTCACTTAATCTTCAAATAAGCATTTAAAGATGAGGAAAATGGAAATTCAAAGAAATGAAGTAATATGCGCAAAGTCAGAGTTCAAACATGCAGATCTTCATTCGTATGTCTGCTTAAATGTTGCAAGCCATGGAGCCTCAAAGACAATATTGTCTAATAGAAACAGTGCCAGGCACTCTTTCTTTGCCCTCTTTTATTCCCTTTCACAGGATGCACAACCATCTAACATTATGTTGTCTATCTGATTGTTCTCATCGTATTGTTCATCTCCTGTATTCCATTGCAAGTTTGATGGGTTTGCCCACTGCTTTGTCTCCAGCACTCAGAATGGTGTCTGGCAAATGGTTGATGCTCAATAAATATTTGCTGAATCAATAACTGATTGAATAACTGATTAAATGAAGGTTTACTTAAGTCCAAATTGTAGGCATTTCCTGCCAAGCGCTGTGGGCATTACAAAGAAAAATATGATGCAGCTCCAGACTTCAATGGACTCACAGTCTAGAGTAAGAGTTTAGATAGGAGCAAAGCTAACACTATCTCAAGGGGCCATAAAATAGGCTTAGAAAATATGTCCTGTGGTTCAGAGAAAGCAGAGATCAAGTCTGGATTCAGGAAAGGCTTCCCAGAAAAGGAAGATTTTAAAGTGGGTCTTGGAAGATGAGTAAGGTTTAGATATGTGGAAAGGGGAAGAAAAACATGTCCTAAGGAGAGGACAACGTGAGCACGTAAAGAGTGGAAAACAAACTCAGATTAGCTGGTGAGTGGTGGGAGTGGTGAAACCTAAGTAAGAGGGCAAGCCAGATCAGGAGGGCCTCAGACTTCGTCCTGCAGCAATTATTTCAATCATTTATCACTTACACATCTAGCGGCTACTGTGTGCTGGCCACTGGAAATATAGTGGTAAATAAAACCAGCAATGATCCTGCCTCCTTACCGATTCCATTACAAAGGGAGAGAGAGAAAATAAACAAACAAAAATATAAAATGTTGTGCTCTAGAAAAAAAAATATTAAGCAGTATAAGGGGATTTGAGGCAAATAAGTGAGGCTGGAGAGCTCTCCATGGGGCAATCAAGGAAGACTGCCCTGAGGAGGGGACATTTAAGCAGAGATCTGAATGGAGTGATTAAAGCATGAAAAGGACTTGGGCTGCACTGACCAATACGGTAGTCACTAGCCACACACAGTTATCAAACACAAGAAATGTGAATAGTGTAAATTGAGAAGTGTGGTAAATGTAAAATATATACTAAATTCCAGACTTAGTACCAAACAAGGAATGTAAAAATATCAGTAATAGGTAAATATATATTAAAATTTTAAACATTATTTTAAATACGCTAAGTTAAATAAAACTATTATCGAAATTAAATTCACTTGTTTCTTTTTTTAATGAGGCTACTAAAAACTTTAAAAGTACATATGTGGTTCACATAATATTGCCAATGGATAGCACTGATCTAGCATTCTAGGTAGAAGAAATAGCCAGTGCAAAGGCCCTGTGGTAGAAAGCTGTTCTAATGGCAATGGAGAGTTATTAAAAGTTTTTAAGGAGAATAATTTGTTAGATTGAAGCCTAAGGAAAAATAATAACAACAAATGCAAGTACATAACAAACAAGAACATGCAGAATGAATTAAAGGAAGAAGACTGGAATCAGGAAAGCAGTTAGTGTGTAAGAGTCAATGCCAGGGGAAATGAGGGCCTGCCTTACAGTGGCACTAAGGGGATGGGCAGGGATGGACAGGCTTCAGGGACTGACAGGAAAAGGTACATGGGGAAAAGAAGTCAAATTTGGCTGTGGTTTTATCTCGCAGTGAGCCTAATTAGAAAATCTATCTCCATTAACCTAACAGCAGAGGGATAGAGAGAAGAGGACAAGGAGGAGGACTATGGGCAGGGAATTGAGGGAAGGGATGGCTTCGAGATAATGAATTAGTCTTTGCTAAATATTACTTGATTTTCTCCTATATCCTCAACTTCAGGACTGCAGCTGGCTTTTTCTCTCTTGAGTTTCTGACCCTGCCTCACTGTAAATCATTTTCTTAGCTGTTCGGCTCTACTATGGGTTTCTAAAGCAACTGTGAAGTCTGCGCAGGGGAAAAACAAAAGAGATCCATCATGAATAAGATTACCAACCAGCTGATTGGTATTTCACTAAGAAAGAAACTGTTGCATTAGCTGACATTATACATATTTCCCTCTTGCTTTTTTCTTCTCTCTCTCTCTCTTTTCCTTTTTCATTCTATTTTTTTCATCCTCTGGACTAAACTATATTACTGCATACAGAAGTCTGACACCCACTTAGAAAGTTCTTTCTCTAGAGACACACACACAAAAGCCATCTTTTTCCTGAGATTGAAAGGAGCAGGGTGACTGCTTGAAGCTGAGTGTAAAGACCACCAGTGGGAAGAAATGACACTGAAGCAGTCTGCTTACTCTCTAGTGAAGAAGGTATTATAATTCTCTTACAGATGCGAAAACTAGTCTCAGACAGGTTTGATAATTTCTTCACATAGCCACAAGGTAGCAGAGCAGGGACCTTAAGCAGATCTATGTTATCTCATGCCCCTGTTAGCACTCAAAATTTCCAAATGGAACAAACCCCCAATGGCTGCCTCTAGTGCCCTGTAACAATGAATTATTTGATCTCTGTGGCTTCTTGAGTCTTTAAGGTAATTTAACTCTTTTTTTTTTTTTTTTTTTTGCAAAAATAAACAAACCAGGGCACACAGTGAGAAGTTCTGGGCAGAAGTGAGGGAAAGTTCAGAGGAGCTGGCTCCAGCCACATACCTCCACGCAGGGCTCCCAGCTTTCTGGTCTCACGCAGGAGAGGAAGGCCATGGCTGGGATCAGAGTCCCAGCCAGGCGCGAGGCAGACATCATCCTGGCATCATCCTCACTGCTTCTGTGAGCAGCAGTGGCCCTGTGAATGCGTGGCTCGCTATCACCGTCCGACCGAGCAGTTTCTGAGGCACTGGTGTCTTCTCTTCCTCGAGCCGCCCCACAGCAATTGGTGTATTCAAAGCAGTTCTGGGCTAAAGGGTGAGAGGAAGTGAAAGCGGCAACCTTAGCATTCTGGACTTTTGTTTCTCTAATAGTTATATCTCTTTTGTCACAGGAGAGGAAGTTAGAAGAAGAAAACGCCTGCAGACCAGTGGCTAAAGAAACAGCAAGAGGAAGCTAGTTGGCTTTTATCCCAATTAGTCATCTGACCTCTGCCTGGGCTTGGTGAATTTAGGAAAACAATCAGGTTCTATTAAAATAGCCCTTGTAACTCTCTAGGATGACGGTGATTTTCCAATATTGTTTCAGCTGTGGAAACACTATTTGTATTAGTTTGCTGGGGCTGCCATAAGGAAATACCACAGACTGGGTGGCTTAAACAACAGACATTTATTTTCTCACAATTCTAGAGGCTTCCAGTCTGAACTCAAGGTGTCAGCAAGTGTGTCTGAATTCTAATCTCCCCTTCTTATAAGGACACCAGTTATGTTGGATTAGGGCCCACCATAATGACCTCATTCTACCTTACATACCTCTTTCAAGGCTCTCTCTCCATATACAGTCATAGTCTGAGGTAGAGGGGTTAGGACTTCGATATGTAGGTTTTTGCAGGACACAATTTGGCCCGCCCCTTCTTGTAAAGAAACTCACATACAAAACTGAAAATAAACCTCAACTGAAACACAGTTTGAAAAGTACAAGAAGATTGGGAAAAGTCTGGGATTTCAGAATGGAATATACTGAAGTTCAGATCTCAGCTGGGTGACTCATGGCCTTGAGGCATTGGTCAAGTCATGTAAACCGCTAAGCTTTACTTTCTTTCTTTTCTTTTTTCATTTTCTGTATTATGGTAAACTCACATAACATAACATGACATAACATAAAATTTATTATCTTGACCATTTATATGTGTACAATTTAGTGGCATTAATTATGTTCATATTTTTGTACAATCATCACCACTATTCATTAATAAATAACTCCCCATTTCCCCTTTCCCTAGGCCCTTGAATCTATGCACTACTTTTGTCTCTATAATCTTGACTACTCTAGGCATCTCTTAGAAGTAGAATCATACAGTATGTGTCTTTTTGTCACTGGCTTATTTCACTTTGCATAATGTCCTCAAGGTTCTTTTCTGTGTAGTATAGATCAAAGCCTCCTTCCTTTTTAAAGCTGAACAATATTCCATTGTATGTATAGACCACATTTTTGCTTATCCATTTGTCTGTTCATGGACACTTGCATTGTTGCCACACGTTAGCTATTGTGAATAATGCTGCCATAAACATGGTTGTACAAATATATCTTAAAGTCTCTGTTTTCAATACTTTTGGATATGTACTCAGAAGTGAGATTGCTGGATCATATGGTAAATCTATTTTTAATTTTTTGAGCAACCACCATATGATTCTCCACAGCATCTGTACCATTTTACATTCCCACAAATGGTATACAAGAGTTCTCATTTTTTCACATCTTCACCAACACTTATTATTACTTTCTGGTCTGTAAAATGTGGTAATCACTTTTAATCATAGCAGAAGCTTGCAATTATAAAATGTATTAAAATAAAGATACGCAATGGTAGTCAAATGATACAAACCTACCAACCTTTAGTTTTCTGGTCTTTAAAACGAAGATAATCGCATGTGTTTTGAATTACTGAATTAAGCTAACTTACGTAAAACGTCTAGTCTAGAGCATCATCATTACATTCCATAAATGAGAGCTATGATGAGGATTGAAAATGTGGATAGAATGAAGATGATAATAGGTATCTCAAAGTATTGTATTGGGATTAAATGAACTGGCATTTGTAAAGCTTTTAGGACAGTGTCTGGAAAGTAGCAAGTGCAATGTAAGTTTCTGTTAAATAAGAACCTGATTTAAAACAGGAATATTATGCGTGCTAAGTCCTAGATAGTTCTACTGTAATATCCTCCAAGCACTTCCAATCCAACGTGTCAAAAACCAAGCTGTGAGGGACCATTTTGTGGTGGACTGGGCACAAACTGTTGTAGACTCCATCAACACACCAGTAGAGTTAAGATAAAAACAACCTCCATGTCAAAGCTTTGCTCTGAGTATTGAGATTATTCATGTAAAGATTTTAGAGCAGTGCCTGACACAGAGTAGGTGCTCAGTAAAGTTTAGTTCCCTGGAAAGTTAATGGTGTTTCACTTTGACATAGTCATCCAAGGTGGAAATTTCTTTGACTTTATTTCCCTTACTTCCTCATTTCTCATGCTAAACATGTATTAATCCAATTTTCTTCTTTTCTGTGTTCTTGATGTTCTGGCATCTGGGAAGAGACTGCACTTACCAGGGCTAGTTAGTTCTAAAAAATAGCAAAAGATTTGCTCTGGAGCATGCCTTATGCACACTAACCAATCCAGAGCCCTTCCTCTGAACCACCTCCTCTACCTGGCTTTTACACCCAAGTAGACACCATTATTCAGCCCTAATCATCACAGGTCCAGGTACCAGACAACTAGAGACAGACCCTCTACCCCAGAGCCCACTGAGGTTATTCAAACTAGCCAGTCCTATCCCTGCTTACCCTGCCTTGCCTTGCCTTTTCTGCAGTAACAACAATAAAAGCTTGTGCCTATAATTTCCTCTTGCTCCCTCTGCCTCCTGACGGACTCTGGTGCTACCAATGTGGCCCTGCATGGTGTGGCATGCCCCCGCTTCTTAGGAACTGTAAACAACAAACTATATTTCCAGTGGCATCATCTTCTCATCTGTTGTTTTCACCATAGCCGAATAATAAAACCTACATTTTAAAAAATGTTCCACCAAGTTGTAGAAATTGTATCTGTAAAATAATTCCAAAATGTCAGTCGCCATTTCTACTACCATTACTATTGAACATATCCCACGGTCTAGACTAGTTCAATATACTTTAAGAAGCCTCCCAAAGTCTAGATTCACCTCTTTCAATGTATCAGCTCTTCCAATGGATTCTTCATCCTGCTGTTGAAAACATCTTTCTAAAATAGAAATACGTTTACCTCATGTCATGCTAATGATTTCAGGCTGGGTATTGCCTAGATGAAAAATCTCCTGGCCTACCCCCATCACATATACACATACAGAAACACTCCACTTCCTAAGAATGAGAAACAAATATGTGGGTCATTTCAAGCCAGACATAACTAGATCCCATTACTGGGACACAGTGCTTAAGTGAATAGAGTAATACAAGTGTGTAATAGATAAATGCACTTTCTTCCCATCATTTGGAGAGGAAACCGCTTGATAGTCTAGATGAGGAACTAAGGAAAAGGGCCCAGGGAAGTCCTTTCAACTATGTTTTCTGAGATGTTAATACATGTATTTTATAGAAGTCTTCCTGGAAATTTTTCCTATGTGTGATTGGAGAATCCCTGGTGGTGACTTGTAAAGAGGTTTCCTTTTCCTGGGAAATGAATGGGATAACACTCAATCATTTACTGACCTTAATCAAAGATCTCTAGGTTCTATGTTGCTCTTCCAGAAGGCAGACCATGTGTCAAATACAAATTAGAAACTGTAAGCCCCTTGGTTATCAGATCTTACTTGCTTATGTTGATGAACTTACCGATGCAGTATTATAATGAGGTAAGACCGTGGTGATTAGTTACCATTATGGGCCTATAATTTCTACTACGGTAGAATAATAACCACATCTTGTTTTCTTTTTTCTTTTTTTTTACTTTTATTTTTACATTCAGAAGTACATGTGCAGGATGAGCAGGTTTGTTACATAGGCAAACGTGTGTCACGGGGGGTTGTTGTACATAATTAATCGCATCTTAAGCATAGTGGTAGAGATTTGGCCAGAGGCAAAAGAAGCCACTTGATCGCCTACATCCTTCATGCAGAGCAAGTTCAACTCAGGACCCATAATCAGTCAGTCAATGGAGGAATCCCATGTTTGCCAGGGACCTAGAAGTGTTTGCTTTTATTTGGCAGGTAATGCATATGCTGTAAGAAATATGCACAAAACTGACAAGTGTTAGACTAAGCTAATTGCTGTATAAACTTCCAGATTTTATTGTGACTTAACACAATAAAAGTTTTCCTGGCTCATGAAACACTCAATGAGGATATTTCTGATTGGATTACCCCAGGTATGATTCCTGGTTCTAGGCTTCTTTTATTTCATTATACTTTCATATTTAACATGCAGCCTCCAAGTTTACTGCAGAATGTGAAGAAAGTAGGGGATGATATCATGTATTTAACTACCTCTGCTCAGAAGTGACATGCATTATCTCTGCTCTCATTGCATTTGACCAAAACTAGACCCAACACAATATCAAGTTGCAAGGGATCTCTATCTTCTAAGCTTCAAGGCTCTTCCCCCTACCCAAAACTTAAACACACACACACACACTTAATGGTGAGCACCACTTCACAGCACCAATACTATACTGTGGAAGAGGAACACAAAATTCTGTTGATCAGCAGGTTGTATTTATGCCACAACCTTAGAATCCTATAATTTCCATTGCATAGTGATTAAAAAAAAGGTCCCATTAACCTGACATATCTAAAAACCAAACCTCATTCCATCCAACCATCTCAAGTTTTTAAGTTTCATGTTTTTTTCATGTCAACACCTCTCAAATCAGAATGGTTCTCATATAATTGACAATATAGTACAATTATAATTGGCAGAGTTTTTTTCTTTCTTAGTGGCAAATAAAGTAATGGTACACCTTACAATCAGTGGTACCTTATATACAACAACAGTTTGTTACTAGGAAGAAAAAAAGCTCTGTTCAGGTAAGTAAAAGAAACAAATAGTTAAACAGAGAAAAACAGATTTATTTTCTAAGGACTCCTTAGAACATGTATTAGACTAATGTTTATTTTGCATCTATGAAAGGAGATAGAGTACTCAATGTTTCCCAACTTTTTGACCCATTCAACCCTCTTTTATCCTTGGACACCCATTACCAGTCCAGAATCCATTAATGTGCCATGGACCAATGCTCTTGTGGTATATAGTACAGAAAATGGTGCTTTTAAGCAAAGGCATAAAGGGTATTCTCTTGGCTCCAGGTGACTTAATTCCTGTCTCTATGGTGAGGTCTTCACATTAAGTACTGCCCTGTGCATCTCATTATTTTCCTCCCAAACACCCTGTACATTTCAGTATGTTCTTCACAAGTACCAGAGGTGAGTGAGTGCACCCTCACAGGTAATCAGCCTACATAGTGCCATCTCCTCCCCAGACCAAAATGTCTATGACCTTTCCTGTGTTATTTTTTAAATTACTTTGAATTTCTCATCTCTTTATTATCTGCCTCTACCAGTAGAATATAAACTCCATGAGAATGGAGGCCTGGTATGATGCTCACAGTTATTAAATGCATGGGTATATACATAGTTAAGTAGTTGATGAATACATCTCTGAACAATATATCTGTATTTATTTTTAACATGTAGTGAGTATCTTAGAGTATTTGTCACCTTTGCATATTGAGCAATGTGACTATCTTACTAGAGGTCTATTGATTATTCTGGGGCTTCTCTTATACTTTTCTACATCCCTATATTACATGGAGATTCATGTACCCTAGTTCAAGCAACAGAGAAGGACAGAGTCATAGCAAGTGGATTTGAAAGGAAGTCCTGTTGCAGTAAACACTATGTTTTCTCCTGAGGTAGAAAAATCTTCTTTGTCTATTTATTCATGAATAAATAGGCAAAGGACAGTTCATTGCAGGAAAGAGGGTTTTCCCTCTTTGTTCTGACTCCCAGTTTGGCCAGTGAATCCAAGCTTATTCATTCATACCGTGGAAGAGCATGGTGTAATATAGAAAAGGTGTACTAGCCCATTCTCACACCGCAATGAAGAAATACCCAAGACTTGGTAGTTTATTTAAAAACAAAACAAAACAAAACAACAACAACAAAAAAGAGGTTTAATTGACTCACTGTTCCACAAGGCTGGGGAGGCCTCAGGAATCTTACAATCATGGTGGAAGGGGAAGCAGACATGTCCTTCTTCACATGGTAGCAGGAAGGAGAGGTGCAAGCAGAGGAAATGCCTGGCACTTATAAAACCATCAGATCTCATGAGAACTCACTCACAATAATGAGAACAGCAGCATGGGGGTAACTGCCCCCATGATTCAATTACCTCTCACCAGGTCCCTCCCACGACATACGTGGGGATTATGGCAACTACAATTCAAGATGAGATTTGGGTGGGGGCACAGCCAAACCAAATCTGAAGGCTATACTTTAAAATATTTCATTATCCTTTTTACCTTCTGGCATCATCATTTTTTGTGGGTGTCACTAATTTTTAACATCATTGAGTTTCCTTAAACCATACAACAAAAATAACACTATGGCCTAATTAATAATATTATCTGAGGGGTAAATGAGATCTTGTGTGTGGATGTATTTGTAAATGTTACAACTTTACACAAATGTTGACCATAATTCATTCACTTATTTATACACCAAATATGTATGGATTGTTAACATTTTGCCAGGCACTGTTCTGGGCAGAAGACTACAACAGTGAAGAAAGCAGTCCCTCTCACTCAAGTTGAATGTATATTCTAATTAGTAGAGAGATGATAATAATTATAAATAAGTGCATTATATAGTAGGTCCGAAGATGTTAGGATCTATAGACAAAAATTTAAGAGAGTGAGGGGAATGAAGAGTAGTGTGTGGTATTGGAGTTTTATTTATTTATGTATTTATTTTCTCTCTATTTATTTATTTATCTATTTCTGTGGGTTCATAGTAGGTGTATATACTTATGGGGTATATGAGATGTTTGATAAAGGCATTCAATGTGAAATAAACACATCATGAACAATGGGGTATCTATCCCCTCAAGTCCTATTGTCTGAGTTACAAACAATCTAGTTACACTCAAATTATTTCAACATGTACAGTTAAGCTATTATTGACTTTAGTCATCCTGTTGTGCTATCAAATATAGGACAATCAGTGTGGGTCTTTTTGAGAAAGTGATATTTTGAGCCAATTCTGGAAGGAGTCCCTGGCTATGCAGATACTTTGGAGAAAACCACCCCAGGTAGAATAGTAGTTCTCAACTGGAAATGATTTTGCCCCAGGGGGCATGTTGCAATCTCTTGAGACATTTGTGTTTGTCGTAACTTGGGGGTTGGAGGTGTTGCTGCTGGTATCCACTGAGTAGAGGCCAGGGATGCTGCTAAACATCTCACTATGTGCTAGATCCAGGACAGTCCCCCAGCCTAAAATATCAGTAGTGCCAAGGTTGAGAAGCCCTGAGTTAGAAGGATAAGCCAGTGCAAAGATCCAGAGACAGGAAGTGCTAGAACCAACCAGTGTAGAGAGGCACAGGTTGCCAGGTAGATTACTTAGGGCAT
This sequence comes from Pan troglodytes, assembly GCF_028858775.2. NCBI lineage: Eukaryota > Metazoa > Chordata > Mammalia > Primates > Hominidae > Pan > Pan troglodytes. The sequence continues at coordinate 20,749,277 of NC_072409.2, forward strand.
TGTAGGACATTGTTAAGACTTTGCATCTTAGTGATACATGCCCAACGTCTCCAAGTAGGCATTTGTCACCTTTTCTTCAGTCCTCCCACAGCAACCATCTCTCATGTTCAAGAGGGATTATCTTTCTTTCCCACTAGGCTTTTAGCCCCCTTATGACAGAAGCCAAATCTAGTGCATCTCTGTACACCCTATGCCTATCACAGTGCCCAGTAATACCTAGGAGAAGTTTAATGCATGTTAGTTGTATCAGTGATTGTGAAGATAACTCCTAGTAATAGTCTCAATTGACTTGGGTCTTATTTCATATACAGGCTAATAAGATCCAAGTGAGGAGAGATTGGATCTGTTACATTCAGAGTTGTAGCCCTAGTGTTTGTTATCAGTACATGATAAGTGCTCAATTAACATTAAATGAATGCAGGAATTAGTAGATTATATGTAATCAGCCATTTTTTTTGATGACTGGGCAATCACATTTCTCCTCTTTTTAGCAACTTCCACTGAGAAAAGGAAGGAAAAATCTAAAAGGAATTTATTCTGTTTTTTTCTAGAAGACAACCTGTGATGAAACACTTTGAGCTGGTATCTGACACAATCCTAGGCTAGACTTGCAAGTCACCTTATAACACATCACTGTGGACAGCACATGCTTGCGTAACCCAGAGGTGTATGACATGTGTTTTTGGAAGGAATGCGGTCAGGGCATGAGTAACTTACATTACTTGTCAAGTAGCTGGTTTATTCCACAATTACTCTTCTTTTCTTCTACCTTCCATTCTAGAGAAGTCTATGAATCTGGAAGTAATCGGACTGGGAAATGATGGACAAATATGCAAGTTGGGCAAATACACATGGAGCACAGAAAAGTATCTAGTGTGCAGTTTCCTGGAGGTTCAAAAGATATATTCCAATCTATACATAGTCCAAAGAATGGTGCAGGATTCACAGCAACATCCCTAATGAAATTAACTTTTTTTTCATTGATCCTCGGGATGTCCTCAGCTTTATCCTTAGCTTTTGTGAGAGACCTAATGTGAGCTACTTCTTCTGCTACAGAATTGTGTTCCTCTCAGACTCTGCTCCTTACTTGCTGTCTCCCACCCCGACAGACTTTTGATCCTTAACTCTTCTTTTCCTTCTGAAGTATAGGCATTCTATTAGCCACAAACTTCCACATGAGTTGTTAGTTATTCTCTGCTTGGCTTGGTGTTGTTAATGGGTAGAAAGACAAAGAATCTACAAATTCTAAGGAGTAGTGGATGATGTTAAGAGGCTGCCTTGGTAGAATGACCACCAGGTGAGCAGAAAAATTAAAGTAAACTAAAAGATGGGGTGCTTACTGAAGGTGAAACTCTTCCACCAAAATTTTTGTATTTTATGCTGTATGAGTACCTGCCTCCTCTCTTTCTTTGAGTCAACATTTAAATTTTAAAAAAAGAAAAATAAAAAACCCTCCTAGTGCCTTGGTATTAGAAGGTTGGAGCTCTAGTGAGAAGGAAGATACAGAGATAAAGATAAAAAATAAAAGGTTAGATGTGACATTATGGGAAGGAATTGCATTCAGGGTAACATAAAAATATGTCATTCAGGGTAACATAAAAGTATGTTGAGAGTACTAAACATAAATATGCTTCAATTTTGACTCTGCCCTTTTGATTTATGCCAAAGCAACCATATCTTTTTCCTTTAGCTCCTCTAGAGCTCAGACTAAATGTCCAGTGAATGCTTCAATAAACTAATATTCTCAATGACATGTCATGGAATAATAACTGAAATTCATGGACTCTGCATTAGATTGGAAATCTTGGCTTCTGGTACTTGCTCCATCACTTCCTAGCTGTGTGACTTCAAATAATCACTTAACTTTATAAGCTTTAGTTTCCTTCTCTGTACTAGTTGCAAGGAGAAAATGAGATTATATAGGCTAAGATTATGGTAATTTTAAGATGTGTTTAGTCTATGTTAATGCTTAATATAGACTTCTCATTACTCATGTAAAAGTAATTTTACATTACTCTCATTACTCATGTAAAAATAATATCCACCGTATCTTTCTGATCACAAACTATTTATTCTAGGTTGGTTTCTTAACATCCTACATCTTTTAGTCAGTTGGAGGTTTCCATGACAAGAAAATGCACAGCAAACAGCTGATAAAACTCCTGTTCCTTTGTATGTTGGAGTTTACTTTCAACACAACATAAATAAGTACATATCACCTTAAGCAGGGTTCCTGATATTGAGTATGGAAAGGGGTGGTGACCTAGGGCAGTAATCCCCAATCTTCTGGGCATCAGGGACCAGTTTCGTGGAAGACGAATTTTTTCCGTGTTGGTTTCAGGATGAAACTGTTCCACCTCAGATCATCAGACATTAGATTTTCATAAGGAGTGCAACACCTAGATCCCTCGCGTGTACAGTTCACAATAGGGTTCACGCTTCTGTAAAATCTAATGCCACTGCTGATCTGACAGGAGGTGGAGCTCAGGCAATAATGCTCTCTTGCCCACCACTCATCTCCTGCTGCGTGGCTTGGTTCCTAACAGGCCACAGACTGGTACCAGTCTATGGCCCAGGTACTGGGGACCTCTGACTAAGGGTGTTTGGAAAAAACAAAAAACAAAATTTATCCTCCTTGTCTTCAGGCTCACCTCAAAGTCCATCTCCTCTATAGAGTCTTCCCGTTCCTTCTAAAAAGCATCATCTACTCCCAGTCTCACACACTCATGCATACCAAGTAAAAGTTATCTTGCTTTTCTTTAGAAATATGGTCCTGGGTCTTATGCATACTCTTCTGTATTGAAGGGCATTTTATCACAGCTCATATTCCCCCCAAATCAGGAATTCCCTCAGGATATGAACTTTGCCTTGCACATATATGTAATCTACATAGCATGTCACCTTGTAGTAAAAATAGACTAAAGGAAGGAAGAATGAAAGGAAGGAAGGAAGGAATAAAGAATGGAACGAAAGAAGAGACAGAAAGGAAGGGAGGAAGAGACTAAAATGAATGAATGAATTTGATAGCAGGATACATTTTGAAATGTAAATATTGGGAAACTATATATAACACAACTTCCCCAAACAAAATAAAATGATTTGACCCTATAATAAAGTACAATGTGAAGCACAAGAATGATGCAACTAGAAGAAAAATAAATCCTCATTCTCTAGGAGCTTAAGTGAACACTCTCCCCATTTTCTTCTTCTGAGGTGATCTGGACGCCATTATCAAGGCTGCACAGTGAAGCCCATAGGCCCAGCTGCCTTGGAGCTTCTCAATAGGCATTTGTGTCATTTCCACCAATCACAAACATTCGCTTTGTCCCAGCCCAACTGAGGAGCACATGCCAGGGGACTGGCCATTCTAAAATCTCCCTTCTGTTCTCGAAAAGTGGTTTCCACAGAGGTAGTTTATTCATATCCAAATCCCTCACCTTTAAATGTGCTGAAAAGTGAGTTTGAAATTAGACTCAGAGCCATATGGCAAAGCTGAGGGCAACATATGGTTGCAGAATGCTCAATGCTGATCTATAGAATCTTTATGTGTGCCTTCCATCTCTCTTTACACAGGAGGCAATGGTAAGATTGGAATTCTGTATTTTGAACTGCCCTGTCCTTCATGTGGGAAAATGAAACTCATAATTCAGCATTCCTGATCAACTTATTTTAGGTTTTTTGGTCATGGTGGGTGTGGGGTGCAAAGGAATATCTGTACTCCTACTTATGATCAACAGTATGTAAACTGTTAAAAGATTCAGTCTGTGAACTGGAAGTATAATGTGTCCAATAAAAATGTGAGTTTATGTCAGCTGGACTAGGTCTCCCCTACAGATTTCAGTCATGCCCCTGTGAACTGCAGGTGCAGACAAATCAGCCCCATGCAAACAGGGAGCATACTGTGCTACGGGTAATACAATGAGATGATAAGGAGAGAGATGGGTTCTGCGGTCAAAACATGAAAACTGACTTTATTAACAAGCTGAAAAGTCTGAAGAGAAGGGCATTATAAAAGAAAAGTGGTAAATCATGTATAAGAAATCAAAGAGAAAAAAAACAGATGCACAGGGAAGTAGACAATTGAGAACATATCTCTGAAAATGCTAGTCCACAGCATGTCCTGCCCACCTCACTCCACTATCAATATCACCATTACTGCAAAGACAAAGAATAATATCATTATTAAGTCAGATGCCAGAAAACTTGGCTGGGCCAATTGGTACGGGTTTGACCATGTTCTACCATTATATGGAATCAAATTGCCAAGAACGGAAGCTCTTCTTGCCATGAGGCTAAAGAAATCACTTTAAAAAATGTGAAAACTAAAACTTGGATATACACATGCACTTTTTCATATAGCTAAATCCAGTAAAGCTGGAATTCAAACTCGGTTTTTTAAAAAAATTCCAGTTTTATCATTACACTGTACCATCAGACAAATCAACAAATAATTAAGCAATGGGGAAACCTTTAATGGGGAAAGCCATCACAAAATACCCTAGGAAAGGACACACGCGGAGAGAAAATGGTCTAAGACATCTGAAATACAGCAAATCAATGTGATTCTTATCATTATAACTATTGCCAACATTGAGGTCCAGTGCTTATATAAGTCAGGGAGTCACTTTGATAATGATATATCACTAAACTGTCACTGATGTCCTAAACAGCTATTGAAATTTACAACTTACTAACTTAAAGTGTACAATTCAATGGTGTTTATTATATTCATTCATATGTTCAACTATAACCACAGCCACCTTTAAAGCATTTTCATCACCATAAAAAGATACCCCTAACCCTTTAACTCTCACTCACTTCCACTGTGATAATGGAAGGATCTCATTATCACAGCCCTAAGCAAACATTAATCTACTTTCTTTCTATATAAATTTGCCTATTCTGTATATTTTACATAGATAGAATCATATAATGTGTGGCATTTTGTGACTGGCTTCTTTATGTGGCATAATATTTTTAAGGTTCATCTGTGTTATATTAATAGTATGCATAAGTTACTTCATTCTTTTTTACAGCTGAATAATATTTCACTATATGCATATACTAGAGTTTATTTATCCTTTCACTAAGTGATGAATATTTGATTTCTTTTCACCTTTTGGCTATTATGAACAATACCGATACAACATTTGTGAATACGTTTTCGTGTGGGCATGTTTTCATTTGTCTTGGATATACACCTAGGAGTGGAACTGCAGAGTAATATTGTAACTCTGTTTAATCATTTGAGAAACTTTTAGACTGTCTTCCAAAGTGACTGCCCTATTTTACACTACTAGCAGCAATGTATCAAGGTTCCAACTTCTGCAACCTCATCAATGCTTGCTATTGTCTGTTTATATCTATTGTACTGGATATGAAGTGGTATCTCATTGTTTTGATTTTCATTTTCCTGATGACTAATGATGCCAGGAATCTTTGCAAGTTTTTATTGGCCATTTGTATATTTTCTTTGGAGAAATGTCCATTCAATTTCACTGTCCATTTTCTAATTGAGTTATTTGTTGTTTTATTATCAAGTTAGAAGTATTCTATATATATTCTGGATACTCATTTCTTATGAGATATATGATTTGTGAATATTTTATCCCATTCTGTGAGTTGTCTTCACAGAGTTGTCCTCTGAAACAAATGCTTTTAACTTTTGATTTCCAAATTATCTCTTGTTTCTCTTGTTGTTCTTGATATAATGCTTTTGGAATTTTATCTAAGAATCCATCACTAAATCTGAAGTAACAAGGATTTATCACTATGTTTTCTTATAAAAGTTTTCTAGCCATAGCTCCTACATTTAGATCTTTCATTCATTTTGAGTTAATTTTTGCACATAGTGTGGTGTAAGAAATCATTCTTTTGCATGTGACTATCGAGTTTCCCAGCATCATTTGTGAAAAGACTATTGCTTTCCTACTGAATGATATTGGCACCCTGGCTGAAAAGCAGTTGACCATAGACACATAGACTTATCTCCGAACTCTCAATTTTGTAATATTTATCTACTTGTCTACCCTTATGCCAATACCACACTGTCTTGATTACTTTTGCTTTGCAGTAAGTTTTGAATTCTAGAAATGTCAGCTATTCAAATATATTCTTCTTTTTCAGGTTGTTTTGGGTCTCCTAAGTCTCTTGAAATCCCATGTGAATTTTAGAATTAGTTTGTTAATTTCTACAAAGAAGCCAGCTAGAATTTTGATAGGTATCGCATTGAACCTGTGGATGGATTTGGGAAATCTTATGATTTTAACAATTTTACATCTTACAATCCATGAACATAAGGTATTTTCTATTCATTTAGATGTTCTTTAATTTCTTTCAATGATATTTTACAGTTTTCAGAGTATAAGTTTTGTACTTATACTTTTAAAATGTATACTTATTAATATATACTTATACTTTATATTTTATTAAATTTATTATTTTTATAAAATTATAAATTGTTTTCTTAATTTCATTTTCAGACTGTTCAAGTATATAGAAATGCAATTGATTTTTATGTATAATCTTAAATTCTGCAACTCTGCTGACTCATTTACTAGTTTTAATAGTTTTTAGTGCATTCCTTAGGATTTTCTATACATGAGATGCTATCAATTATAAATAGAGATGTCTTGACTTCATTTTTTTCAACCTGGATGTTTTTATTTCTTTTTCTTTCCCAATTATTCTGGCTAGAACCGCCAGTACAATATTGAATAGAAGTTGTAAGAACAGACATCTTTGTGTTGTTCTTGCTTATAGGGGAAAACTACTCTGTCTTTCATCATTCAATATGTTGTTGGCTGTGAGTTTCTTATAGATGACCTTTGTCAGCTAAGATAATAAACGAGAACAAGTATGTAACTATTGCTTTTGTTACAAAAACCTTCTCTTTCAATTTTTCTAGTTCTCATCACTTGTATCTGAGCTTTAGAGTTCTCATCTGGAGTCCTATACCACATTTCCTTAGCCCTGTATCACTTTCCTCCCATCTTCTACCTTCGTGCTCTTATTATCAGATATATTACATTTCTGCATATTATAGGCCCAAAATGCATTATATGCATGTTATTTTATAAAATTCCTTTTTAAGTCACTTAAGAAAAAAGAAGAAAAAAAGCTATGCATTTTTACTGGTTTTTATATTTACATAATTACCTTTTGGTGCTCTTATGTGAACTCAAATTACTGTCCAGAGTCACTTTTCAGTAGAAGAGCATCCTTTACTTACTTCCTTTCTTGTAAGTTAGGTCTGCTAATAAAAAATAAATTCTTTCAGTTTTTGTTTACTGGAAATGTCTGTATTTCCCTTTCATTTCTAAAAGATGGCTCTGTTGAATTTATGATTCTTTTTTAAAGTATTTAAATTTGGGCATTTTTGTTTTTTAAGTCTTATTTTTAATTGACAATAATAATTAGATATTTGTAGGGTAGGATGTGATGTTTCAATACATGTATACCTTACGGCATGATCAAATCAGGTTAATTAACATATCCATTACCTCATATATTTATTATTTTTTGTGGTAAGAACATTTAAAATCCTCTCTTTCAGCCATTTTGAAATATATCATACATTAGCTATAGTCATCATGCTGTGCAATAGATCAACAGAACATATTTCTCTTGTTTAACTGAAATTTTGTATCTTTTGATCTTTTTTTGTCTACTCCCACTCAGCCTCTAGTACCCAGCATTCTACTTTCTAATTCTACAAATTTGGCTTTTTTAGATCCTGCATATAAGTGAGATTGTACAGTATTTGTTGCTCTTTGTCTTTTTTCACTTACTATAATGTCCTCTAGGTTCATCAATGTTGCAGCCCATGACATAATTTTCTTCTTTTTCTAGGCTACATGGTATTCCATTATTTACATGGATCACATTTTCTTAATCCCTTTGTTAATGGACACTTGAGTTGTTTCCAAATCTTGGTTATTGCAAACAATGAGTGCAGACATCTCTTCAGCACAATTTCAACTCCTTTGGATATATACCCAGAAATGGGGCTTCTCCATCATATGGTAATTGTATTTTTAGTTTTTTAAGAATCTTTCATACAGTTTTCTAAAATGGCTATACTAATTTACAATACCACCAACAGTGTACAAATGTTCCCTTTCCTCTGCATAGGATTCTTGATTAACAGGTTTTTCCTTTGAGCACTTTAAATAGTTGTTCCACTATCTTCCGGCCTCCCATTGTTTCTGATGAGAGGTACATTGTTAATCTTATGTGTGTGGCGGGGGTGGTGGGGGGGGGTGATCCATTGTAAATGACAAATCATCTTTTTCTTATTGCTTTCAAACTATTTTCCTTATCTTTAGCTTACAACATTTTTACTATAATGTGTCTATCTGTGGATCTCTGCATTTATCCTACTTGAAATTTATTGAGTTTCCTAAATGTGTAGTTTTGGGGGTTTTTTTCTCAAAAAAATTGGGAAATTTTGAGTCATTTTTAAAAATACTTTTGTCTGCTCCTTTCCTTTTTTTCTCCCCTTTATGTGCTCCTGTTACGTACATGTTGGTAGGCTTAATGGCGTCCTACATATGTATAAAACTCTTTTTCATTTTTCTTCAATTCTTTTTCTCTCTGTTCTTTGGAAGAAATCTTTCCTACTGATCTCTCTTCAAGTTTCTTAACTGTTTTTTCTATCTATTACAAGTTATGCTCATGCCCCTCTAGTGAATGTTCTATTTCAGTTAAACTTTTCAACTCCAGAATTTGTATTTGGCTCATTTTAATAATTTCTCTTTTTATTGATATTATTTATTTAATATTAACTTTACGTCTTTAATCATGGTTTCCTTTAGTTCTTTGAACATATTTATAATGGCCACTTTGAATACTTTATTATATCTAACATCTACTCTCCTAGGCAGCTTAGGTTGCTTTTTCTTTTTACAGTGTATGGGCCACACTTTTTTTCTTCTTCTTCTTCTTCTTTTTTTTTTTCCCATGGTTCATTGTTTTTTGTTGAAAACAGAATATTTCAGATAATATATTGTAGCAACTCTAGGTCTGTTACCTTTCTCATTGAATCTTATTGTAATTTGCTGGTATATTTGTTTTGTAACTGGTTGCATTTTTTTTTTTTTTTTAGTAAAATCTATTCATTTACTCCCACCTACACTGTTAAGCCTCTGATGTTGTTTCTTAGTGGGTACAGCCATAGGTGTGCCAGCATTCACTCGAGAAAGACAGTGGTGTTAGCAGGGCTCTCTTTGCCTGTCTCTCACCTGACCACACCCAGCTGTAAAACTCTACTAATTGCTGGCCACCTGTTCTATTGTTTTCAACAATGCCCTGGAGCATAAATTCCTATATAGGCTAATCCAATAAAGTTCAGCCTCCTTTGAAGGAATAGTTCTAAAGTCTTTCTTAAAGATCCCTTTTGACCACAGAAGTGTCCCTCTCAGCTGTCTCTTTCTCAATTTATCTCCGGAAAACTAGCTGGCCTATGGTTTAGCCCATATTTCCAATATATTTTCTACTATCCTCTCAATTACATTTTATCACAATCTCTACTGTCTTTGAGAGAGATCTTGATTCTTTTGCAAATTAAGTCAGAGATTAGGAACAGTCTGTTTGGGGAAGAGATTAAGAACTATCTGTTTTAAGGCCTTTTCCCCCACCTAGGCAAAATTTCTAAACCAGCTCCGGACAGTGAGTGGTATGGTATACTTCTCTATGAGTGACACCCCTCATTTTAGAAACTGAGTGCTCAGTGGATGAGGATAGCTTCAGGTCTTCTAGGCTTGCCTCTCCCAGCACGAAACCACTCACTGCCTTAACAAATGGGATATGGGTGATTGGAATTTTAATGCTTAGTGATGAATGTCCAAGGTAGAGCCCTCATTCTATATAGTGGAGACTGAGCAGAAAACAAAGGAACATCCAATTTTGCCTTCACTTGCCCAGAACTTAGCCTCAGAAACAGGTAGGTGGAAGTAATATGAGAAATGGTGATATCCTGCCCTAGGTAGCTCCTCAGCTGGGAATTGTGGCTTAACAGAGGTCCATGTTCTGGAGAGGATCAGCCTAGAGTCCAGTTTCTGTCTCACTGAGCTGGGAGTGGGGAGTGAGTGAGTCTGGGTTCAGATACTATAGACTCTCACTATTTCCACCACGTCTTAGTACATTTTCTTAAATCAATGTTTCATCATTTGCCCTTTGAACCATTTTCACAGACTTTTAATGGTTTTGTGTGTGTGTTTTACTAATTTTCACTAGTTTCTGAGAGGAACATGTCCACAGAGCTCCTCATGCTGCCATATCAAAAGTGGAACTCAAACATAGGAGCTCAAACATGGAACTTTTTGCACCAAAGTTAATATCCAAAGAGTAGGGACGGTAATCACAGCATAAGCGATGGGAAAGAAAAAGCAATAAAGAAGAGGTAAATGAGGTATAAAAAAGAAAAGAACAGTAGCAGCAAGAAAGACACTTGATGGAGGAAGAAAGGAGAGGAAGAAGATAAAAAAAAGATGGAAGTGTAAAACAGTCATAATTGACCCAAATTAAGTCAAAAGAAATTGGTGTTTGGTCAGTGAGGAGCAACTGACATATGTTGATACCCTCACACTGGCCTTTCATCAGTGACTTACCTCCCAACATCACACAACTATTTCATTGTTCATGTGCTGAGTTTCCCAAAGGTCATCTTGAGTTCTTGCAAAATATATATGTGTGTATACACATATATACATATATATATATATACATATATATATACACATATATACATATATATATACACACACACACATATATATATATATACATGGTTTTCCCCTTTTTCCTCAACACATAAAAATCCTCCGTATCCTTGAAGGATTAGTTCAAATGCTGTCTCCTCCAGAAATCATCCTTTTATTTACCCAGAGCTGCTTTGATTTTTGCCTTATCCATTTTCTAATTTTTCCTAATAATTTACCTGTATGTCTATTGTAAACTTATCTTTTCTTTCTCCCCTCCAGGGTGTTTTGGCTCCTGTTTATTCCCAAGTCTGATTGTCTGAAATACCCTCAAAGATCCTTTCACTGTATTTCTGTTTCCTTATGTTAGCCAAAGAATACTTACATTCAATAATCCTATTTAGTGGAGATATATAAATGTTAAAAACAACTGCAGAGGGAGATTTTGCACTGCAGAGGGAGATTTGCACAATAACATGCTCATATTCTTCCATCCATCATATGAACGAACAAGACTGATGAATGAATTGAATAAATGAATGTCAGAAATAATGAAATGTGCATATTATCATATTGGGAAACTAAGAAAAACAGCTCAGTAATCTTGGAGGAGAATGGAGTAAAGATAGCAAGAAATGATTCCTATCGGCTTCAGAAAACGAGAGGACAAGAGGGAGGAGATGAGGGACTGATGGTGCTGGTCCCCTGATGCTCAGAGAATGGGTGCCCAGGTCTGCTAGAAACAGGACTTCTAGAAGGCAAATAGGTCCAGAAGACTATGGTTACAAGGCCAATTTTGCTGGCTATATGTAGAGGCTTCAGAAACAAAGGGAGCACATAGCTCTTCTTAAAATCGTAGGTATTTATGCCTGAGATGAAACTGAATTCTGTTTGGGCAAGAGATGTTCTAATGTATACAAAGCAAAAAACAGCACAGTGACTCTTGGCAGCAAATCGTACAAAACCAGAGTAATCTGGTTAAAGGTAACTCATGCCCATGGAAACAGTGGCAGGATTCGTGTCAAATTCTTAAGCAACCTTCCTGCTAAGGCCATTGGATGGAGAATTAATGTGATGCTGTACCCCTCAAGGATTTTAACTAATAACAAGTAAATAAATAAAAGTAGATATGGAAAACAACACACACACACACAAAGACAGAACAGGAAAACTATTCTATTTTTCATGTCTTTGTCGCTAACATTTGCTATGTGATCTTGAGCACAAAATAGCAACTACATCCCCACTTCAATGACTTCACCTGTAAAGGAAGGAGCTAAACTAAATTTTAATTTTTCCTCCTCAGAGTTTCTGGCATGCTATGTAAAGAAGAATGTGATAAAACAATATCAAAGGGGTAACAAATCCCCAGAAAATTTGAAAATTAGGTACAAGACTGTTTTTTTTTATTAAAGGAAAAAACATGAAGAAAAGAAGATAACTATAGCTATAAGGTGCTACACTCCATTTCAGCTTCCTAAAGGACATCCCCCTTCTCCCCCGTCAATTACACAACCAACTCGAACAAAGAGCATATAACTTAGAAATGTTTATTTTTAACAAAGAGAGAAGCCTGGACATAACGTCACAGCTTGGAAAATCTTATCTCTCCAGAGTTTTCAGCCTAAATAATTGGATCAGCCTCATCTAACAAATGCTGCTAGCTTCTAAGTCTATGGAGAAATCTGGTTTAAAATTGCCACTCAGAACTGTGAGGGACCTTAACATCTCAATTAAATGGTTGACATAAGAACAAGATAAAAAGAAAATGAGAAGGTAGACTGACTAATTGTGAGAGAAAGGGAATTTCTTCATTGCACAAAACATAATCTTCATTTAAGAAGAGATTGTCAGAAGTTATCAGCTCCAAATACAAACACATAAAAGTTCAATAACAGATAATTCAACAACAAAAGGCATCACATTTCTACATGGGGAATTGAAAATTCAATATCTAACTATACAAAGGAAACTGGAGCACTTTAGACTTCCCCCAGATCTCAGAATGCATCTCTCCTGGGTTTACAGTAAGGAATCTCCCAAATTAAGCCAGACTTCTAAACAATAATTTTCCAGCCGCAATGTCTGCCAAATGTCAATAAAATTTCAGAATCCCACTGACAACAAGAGGAGAAGATACCCTGTAAGAATATTCAAGGGATATGGATTCATCGAATTCAAAGTCTAACCTTAGGAAACACTTTCACCTGGAGTTTCTTCTTTGCTCAAAAGTCATGTGACATTACCTACTGAAGGAAGAATGTATTTCTAAGGAGAAAGGGAGGAAGTTGTAATGTTCTCCTGAGTATAATTCCTCCCAGAACTAGTCAGGAAAGATTCCACAACCCTTGGTCAAATGTTTAAATGTGAGAGAAATAAATGGTGAGGACTAGACAACAATTAATATAGCATTCATATAGCAGTGCAATGTTCATATTCCACTCGAGTGAAGGCATCATGGCAGAATTGAAATGGAGCATGTTTTACAAATAGACAGGTTTGAGTTTGAATCTCTGCTTCACATTTTGCCAACTGTGTAACTTTGTCCCACCACTCTATTTCCATCTATAGAATTCGGATAAAACTGCGGTCTTTATGAGGTTGTCCAAAGGATGACATAAAAAGTATTAAGAAAACATCCAGTACAGAGCCTAGTATGCAATAGGTGTGTGCTAGATACGTAAAATATTATTATCTTTATTTTTCTTTTCCTCAAATTACAACTTAGAGTTGTCTATAGCCCTAATTTTATTTGTTGAGCACTACTGGTGGGGCTAGAGCAAATAATGACGCTGTGCCATGACTGAAATTATACAATCCACCCCACCACACCCTGTTGGGCATTCCCTTTAGCTTCATTGTGTACTTGGCTGGTGGTATTGAGGTTAGAAGAAAGGGCCCTAGCTCCAGTGTCAGGAGATTTGAGTGGACACATCACTAGATCTTTCAGGAACTTTATTACCCCATCTTTAAATAGGGACTCATAATCTAAGCTCTGCACTCTACTATCTGATTTTTAAAAGGACTTTACTAATCTGGATTTGCATCCTAAATTACCCACCTATCCTACAGAAAATTCCCATTACTTCCCTTAAGTTCATATGGTAATTTGCAATTGATAAAATGCCCGTTTATTGACTCATAATAAGCTCCACCAACCAACTCATTTTGAGAAAGATTTCACATTCATTGACTCATAATAAGCCCTGCCAACCATTCATTCTCACTTTCTCTCTTTTTGTCCTCAATCGTGGTGTGAGAATCAGACTTCTATTGTACTCACATGTACTTTTTTTATTTTCTATTTTAGCTCTCAGCTTACCTGTTAAAGTAACAGTGCAGCTACTTTAGAAAGTGATCACCTTCCCTTTTCCTTTCACACTGTTTTATTAAGTTAACTAACTGCCCCTCCCCCATGCCAACAGATAGATGCATGGAGAAACAGACTAAGTAAGAAAATGAACCCTGGGACAGAGAACTCAGATAATAGCAAAAAAAAAAAAAAAAAAAAAAAAAAGAAGCTTTACTTTGTAGAATGCTAGCTCAAAAGTAAAACAGAGAGCCCAAGGTATATGACTAACTCTCAAGTTTTTCCCAAATGGAGTCCCATTCCTATGTGCTGCCTCTGCAAAAGTGAAAGTATTTTAGGATTTTAGGACTGGACTAAATAGATAGATATTCATCAGATTTACATTGATGTTGTTTTCATGGAAATTGAATACGTACTTACCACCTAAAATGCCAGCTTAAGGAAAGTCCACAGTGTTTATATCATGACAGAGGTAAAAAACCAAATTCAGGGAAATATATCTTTGAATGGTCCACTGACGAATAACGAGAAATAAATAAATTTGAACATAAAGGACTAAGTTTCAATGTTGTATTCAACCTCATTGATAGAAATAAAGGTACCTACCCCACCACTCCTAAGCCCACTCATAATATATCTCTCATCTCCTCTGAAACGGGTAAGTATAGGCTTTTGGTCAGAGATTTTTGAGATATTTTCTATTTGCACAGAACTTCTTAATTCTACCACTGGTTAGCAAATTATATCATAGCTTGTGAAGTGCTACAATCAGCCAACTGTACAAAATAAGGTCTTAAATCTTGGTTCTAGTTCAGGCTCTAACACTATTTACTGTGTCAGTGAGGATAATGGGCTTCCACTTCCTCATCCTGAGTTGATTTTTTAATCTCCTTCATCTGTATTCTTCTGATTCTCTTTTGTAACGTCCGTTATCTTGCAGCAGTACTAAATACTTATATCAACTTTTCTCACTTGTGCAATTTGGATGACCACTTTTCCACTTACTAACCAAGTGGCTTCAGTGATGTTAGTAAGCCTCTCTGTGCCTGACCTTCTTCTGTAGAGTGAACAGTAGTTTCCTCATACAGTATGAGATTAAATGAGATAACAAATCTGGACCTCTGCTTAGAATTGTTCTGGACACATAGCAAAATCAATAAATATAAGCTGCAGTCGTTATAACTCAGAGTAAATTATAAGATCTTTGATAAATGGGACCATGCCTATTATTTCCCACAGTGCATTTCTGCAAATCCCAGAGTAGACAGGACAGTGCTAGGTATGGAAGGATGCACCCAATAAATCGATACTGACTAAATGGATAAATTAGTAGTAGAAATATCTTGGAAACTAAACATCTTTCAAATATTCAATAGGAGAGGTCTTCAGCAAAGCAAAGAAAAAACCTCCTCCTAGAATAACAAGTAGTTTAAATAACTGTGTGCATGCATTAACAGTACTTATTCCAGGCAACATCTCAAAAGCAAGACAACACATCTTCACAGAAGCCTATGCTCCTTGTTCCTAAGCAATTAATACTAAAATAAACCATAGACTTCAGAAACTCCAATGGAAAACTGAAGCCTAGAGAATTTTCAGAAAATTCCAATGCATGTGTACACAAGAGCACAAACTAGAGTTACTTAGATCTTTTCATTCTACATGTTATCCAGTTTCAAGGTCATTCCATAAAGCTTTTTCTAAATAACCCATCTACAAGTATCAAAACTCCTTTTCTGAGTATTAGAAGAACATTCTCTATGTTTCTTTTAATTTTTACATGTATACATTTTCTATACACAGTACCTTATCTTGAGGCAGTAGACTTTGAATTCAGGCAGACCTTCATTAGATACCAATTCTGTTACTTACCATCTGAGCATCCTTGAGCAAATTCTCTGATTTATTGAAATCTATACGTAAGAGCTATTGTTGGAAAGATTAAATAAAATAGTACATGTAGACATGCAACAAATATAAGTTTCTTTCTTTTCATCCCTTTTTTTCTCCTAACCATATCTCTGAAAGTTCTTTGATAATAGGCCCTCTTCCACTATAGTGCAATATCCTCCTCAGAGAAGAATGAGCATTTATTTCATTTGTTCTTCTATGCTTAGTACACCTCAGGCACCATTTATGAGTAAAATACCATTAAGACACAGAAATTATATTTCTACTCCAACCCAACCAAAAGTGAGAGTATACAGCCTTCTGTTGTGTAGTTACCCTTAGAAGAATAGAGAGTGAACAAGTTATCTCTAGTGTCTAAAGGGTGAAAAAAAGAAAAGAAAAGAAAAACAGACTGAAAAAGTAATGATTACATATTTTCGCTTCTTTCATTTCTGATTTCCCCAAGTATCTAATAAATTAAAATAAAACAAACTCCAAGATGCACATTCTTCTTATTTCTGGAGAAATAAAATCAAGGAGCTTATGGAAGACTTCAAAAAATTGTTGCAGTAGATATAACATGAAATGGAGGGGAATCATAGATTGTAACTGACTTTCTGACTTCATACGCAACAGGAAGAATGTACGTTCATAGGCAACAAAGTGTTAGTAATCCTTGGTTGAAATATTGTTTTACCTCATGCAATGATAGTTGAGATCTAAAAGAAAAATTTTAAAATGTAAGAATATTAGGTTGGTGCAAAAGTAATTGCAGTTTTGCCATTACTTTTAATATATAATTAAATTTAAAATATAAATTAAAATGTAATGTATATTACATTTAATAATATAAACATGCACACAAACGCATACACATAAAACAGAGTCATGGACCTGAAGCAATCTATTCTTCTGGGAGAAAACAAGTAATAAAACCAACAGGTAACAAGCATTCAGACATAATTGCCAGTAATACTCAGACATGTGTTTGATGATTAATAGCAATAGATTTCACAGAGGTGGTTAATAAAGAGGCAGGCAGTGTTGAGACAATATATAAAATGATTAAAAGTGAAATGGTCTTTGGTCCTCAAAGGAAGAAGGAAGGCCTAAAGAGTTTGTCTTTCCCAATACCTGTCACTAAGAAGGTTTTGTGGCATTGAGAAAACCAAGAAGAAGTTAAAGATAAAAACTTGCAAATGGAGAAATTATTCATATGGAAGTCTTGAGCAGTTATTTAACCACTCTTGAAAGTGAAACCAAACAATATCTCAGGCCTTTTTCAGCTTTATGAAAAGACTGATTATCACTAATTTCTTTAAGTGTCTGTTTTTAGATAATGAAAACAGTGGCTGAAAGAAAGAAGATGGAGTCAAAAAAAGTTTAATACTAAAGATCAAGAGAGCCAAATGTTGAATATTTGGCAACAATTGAAAGTACGAATCCCTGAGATTCAAACCTGAAAGTGCTGATTTATGTACCAGAAAGCATGTGTTATAAAGTTGTCTATTAGCCACATTTATCTAAATGCAACAGGAAGGACATGACTCCATCTTCCTAAACGGAATGTCTTCCAAAGCTCAGCTCTCTGAGAAATTTCAGAACAAATTTTTTCTTTCAGAAAAATAATCATTCTTGAATGCAAAAAGGACCAGTAGGAAATACATCTGATTATTGTTGAAACTGCTATATGTGGAACCCTCAAAAGTTTTCCTATCCAATACCTTCCTTGATTTCTTTGATTGGTAAGTCTTTGAAAAAGCTGCACAAAGTAATCAAAAATGGAGAAGAAACATTTTTTTCCTATGAAGAATGATTCTAAAGAAGTGGATCTTAGTAACCAAGTGGAAGGGAAAATCTCGGCAAAGCCACTGATCTAATCCAATGCTTCCATTCTGCTGACAAGGAAAACAATAACATAAGCTAATTCTTCTCAAAGATAAGCAGTTGAGAGACAAAACCATATAAACTGAACCCTGGACTTAGCATAAAAAGATCTGAGTCATTTGTCCCTGCCAGGTTACCCACTAACAGTGAACTTGAGAAAGTAACATAAACTCTCTCACCTCATTGTCTCAGGTTGGTCATCAAGGGCTGCTAGTGCAAACATTCTCAGATTCTGGGATACTTTTATGATTAGACACATTCATAAAGAACAGACCATACTGGCTTTAATCCCAAACTATGACAATAGGGAGTTGGAAACGTGTTCTTTTTCCAAACAAATTCTCCTTTAGTATTCCAAATAGAAAGGGAATATGATGAATAGATCCCTTGCTATCCCAAGAATTCTTTTTTTCCCCTAGTGCTATCAGTTACTTGATATTTAGTTATTTGCTTTTTTTTAAAAAAAAAAAAAGTATTTTCTTTTCTTGCTATGTGTGGATCACTCAGGAACAAAAATATTTGGCTAAATATTTTTGACATTAACTACTTAATTTGAATATTTTTAAGATTTGCACGACTTTTTTAAGATATTACCTTGCTTGAATAAATTAATTAGAAGATTATCTGTTATGTAGCTGCACATAATGAACCCTTCCCAGATTGGGTCATTCCTAGCCATATTTTTGCCAATATTTTAAGGACCAATTTCTCTCCTAAACTTTGTCCCTTTATGTAGAAAGTATTCCCTACCACAATATATACTTGGCAGTTAAAACTGAATGTGGGTGGAAAAGAAACAAATCTTTCTTGCACATTTCTCATTAAATCCCAAAACCTCTTTGTAGCTTATTTTTAATTCTTTAGAGAAAAATCCTGTTACTAAAAATGTCTGGTACTACCAGAAGATATTACTTTTTGTCTTTTGATCCTGGGACCTGCAACCTGAAGAAAGGTATTGTGCCTTCACTAGGGTATAAGGATTCTGGGTTATCTTACGTAACCTGTTGCTGAGTTAATTCAGGAGAAATGAAATATACAAAGAGCAATATGCCCTACAACTTTGACATCATCATCATCACCATCATTATCCATCATTGTAGCAAACACTCATAGCATTATTTAGTTTGAGGCACTGTTTTAATTACTTTACACATTTTAACATAATGAAGTAGAAATGAAAATGTATTCACAGCTTGTGTTATAAAAATTCAACTTGTAAATGTTGTATTAAAAATTTATTCTTCTGACCATCCTAATACAGATCTATTCTTCACAAAGCTGTCCTGGAATACGAGTACCACCCAGTGGTGATGTGTTTATCCATTAAGTTTAATATTTTCTCCTATCAAAATTTTTCTTACCTCCTCCAGTAATGATAGTTACATTGCCTTTCACTAAGTAGGGTTTAGTTATTTAAACTTCAGATGAACTTCCTGAGTGTATTATTGGAACATGGTTTTCCTTCCCCTTAATATTTGCATTGTTCTCTGAGGATGGATTATAGTTTTTTCACTCTGACCACTTGGGGTTTGGCCATGTGACTTGCTTGGCCAATAAAATGTATGTGAATGAAAATTAAACCATAGCAACCATAAGCTTTGCACTGGCTTGTGTTGTTTAGCTTTGTCTCTTGCACTTCTGCCCTGTACCATAAGAATACACCCTTAGAGTCACTGTTCCTTAAACTCAAGTTCTGGAATAAAAGATAGATGGAGCCAATCAAAATCAACCCATAGCTTGAACTAAAGCTTCCTAATTGACCTGGATAACTGTGAGGGAGAAATAAATATTCATTGTAGACCATTGAGACTTGGGGGGTGGCTTTTTATGCATCATTATTGAAACAATAGCTAGCTAATAAATTCTCATATGTTCATGAGCATGTTAATTATCTCCATTGGCCCCCACCCCTTCCTCTTCCAAATCTTGTTTACCTTTGGTAAATATATGTTCCTCCTTCAATTTTCTTTCCCTAGGTTTTATTTATAAGTCTCCAAAGTCTTTAACGATGGTCAATGAACATAAAGCAGTTCATTTATCAATGAACTGATAAATCTTTATCAAAGAAATATTTATAGTATACTTAATTAAAAATTTTAAAGTAGCTTTAAAATGACTTTGTATTTAATGTTATGTCCATATTTTCTTTCAATGTTAGTCTTGTAACACTAGATTCAGATTGCCTGGGTTTGAATCCTGATTCTGTATTCATCTCTTACTGGGTATGAGGCCTTGGACAAATTTCTTATTAATGCTTCTACTTTCTCACCTACAAAGATGACAAGAGTAGTATCACCAATACAAGGTTCTTTGCAAGATAAAGGTAGTTCATACACGTAAAGGAATTAGAACAGTCCTGGAAAATGGTAAAAACTCCAAAGTTGGCTATTAACTTCATCATCATCATCTATCATATATCAAATCTAGAGAAGGTTGTTTGACCTATAATATGGCTTAATTAGTTGTTTGTGAATGTGCTTGAAATAAACAGTCACCTCTAATTCCTTTTAATTGGAAGATATAATTACTACCTGTAATTCTAGACGATATATTTCTATTTTAAATGTGCTTTAGTAGTCTTCAAATAATATAGTCTTCAGAAGAACTGTCTAAAGGAAAAAAGGAACAAGTAGTAATGCTTAAATTTTAATGTTAAAAAATAACTAAGGATGAAAGAAGTTAAAGGATTTGCCCTAAACTCTCATGAGTAGTTGTATCAGAGCCTGGGTGGAAAAGAACAGGCTTACACATAGACTCTTTTTTTTTAAGGGTGGTTTACTTATGGTTGATTCCAAGCTCTTTTGGAATTTAAGTATCACTGGAAAATATATTGTTAAAAAATGAATATAGAAGTCCTCAACAGTCTTCTAGTGTATGCTTTTCTAGGAAAGGATAGATCCTCTTCTTCTCCCCTCTGAAATATTTGACCATCTTTCATTTTCAGTGTCTTGTGTTGACATTAAATACATCAAGTAGAGAGTGAACTTAGGTATTGGGTATTTGGTCCCCAGGTATTCAACTGTTTCTACTGTATTGATTGTTCCTGATCTATAAATGCTTCATCAGGTGATTTTCCTGTATTCTGTAATATTCCAACCTTATGTCTTAAATTTTATAACCCACCCTTCTGATTAATTATGTTCAGAGCCTATCTGTATGTATTCATCTGTTCTCACACTGCTATAAAGATACTACCTGAGACTGAGTAACTTATGAACAAAAAAGGTTTCATTAACTCAAAGTTCCACATGGCTGAGGAGGCCTCAGGAAACTTACAATCATGGCAGAAGGCAAAGAGGAAGCAAGCACCTTCTTCACAAGGCAGCAGGAGAGAGAGAGAGAGATTGAAGGGGGAAGTACCAGACACTTATCAAACAACTAGATCTCTAGAGAACTCATTCACTATCATGAGAACAGCATGGGGGAAACCACCCCCATGATCCAATCACCTCCCACCGGGTCCCTCTCTTGACATGTGGGTATTACAATTTGGATTACAATAAAAGATGAGATTTGGGTGGGGACACAGCCAAACTATATCACTGTATATATGTTGATTATTTCTATCTCAATGATTTTATTCCTTACCACATGCAGATGTTTTTGAACATCCTGCTTGAATCTTATTGCTTCCAAAATGTTCCCTCTGACTTGCCTTAATACATTCTGTCCTACACTCTTTATTTGTGAGTTCTCAATACTTCCACACAATACATGCCAAAAGAGAGGTATGGGAAAGTGGTTTTTATAATTTAGATGAAAAAGTTTCATATATATGTGCTATAGGTGTCATTATGAATTATCAAAAAAATTAAAATATAATATTAAGTACTTGGAATAAAAATTAATCTTTGATAAGTCACAGTGTATTTCAGTATTTTTCATGACTAAAGTTGACTAAGAGGAGGACAATCATATCAGTATCAATAACTTACACTTATGTGATATCTATCACATTTTTTCAAGTACACTTAAAACAATCATATGAGTAAAATTGAACAGGAAATTTTTTTTTTTTTTTTTTTTTTTTTTTTTTTTGAGACGGAGTCTCGCTCTGTCGCCCAGGCTGGAGTGCAGTGGCGAATCTCGGCTCACTGCAAGCTCCGCCTCCCGGGTTCACGCCATTCTCCTGCCTCAGCCTCCCGAGTAGCTGGGACTACAGGCGCCCGCTACCACGCCCGGCTAATTTTTTGTATTTTTAGTAGAGACGGGGTTTCACCGTGTTAGCCAGGATGGTCTCGATCTCCTGACCTCGTGATCCGCCCGCCTCGGCCTCCCAAAGTGCTGGGATTACAGGGAAATTTTTTTATAAAATATTTTTTATTATTAAGTAAAAACATATGACCACCCTAGGAAATTTGGAAAATATTGAAGAAAAGACAAGAAGGAAATACAATCTCATCTCATTGATGCAAGTCTGCCACATATGCTACAATACTTGGAAAAATTTTGCTAGTGTTTCTTTTATTTTACATATTGCATTTTACTTTATTTTTTCTGGCTGTGTAAAATTTGATATATGTAACAATTATAGGGACAGGTGTTATTATATTTAGAAATATTCATTTTAAATATAAAGAAATTTCAACTTACAAAGATAAGTCATCACACAAGTTTGTAAGCAAGAACAAGCCAGAAAGATCAGTGTCTTAACTGTCCTGTAAGTGCCATGCTCATATCTTCACTGTCTTATAAGTACCATGCTCATGTCTTCCCTGTTTTTGTGTTTCAACTACAGCTTCCCTTCTCCATCCCTGGAGAATTTCCTCTGCCTTTTTTGCCTAAGAAATTATATTAGTCCTTAAACCCACCTCGATGTAGTACGTAACATTTACATTTTGGAGTTAACAGCTGTATGATGTTGGGCAAGTTGCCTATGCCCTCTGAACATAAGGTTCCCCACCTGTAAAATGGGGGTAATATAATTAACTTAACAGATAACTGTGAAAATTTACTCAGACAATGCATATATGGTCTAGGACTAGAAACTGATGGAGTCAGAATTTAAACCAGGTCTGCATGATTTAATACATCATGTTGCCTCACAAATATTAGAAGCTCCATAAAAGTGGCACTGTCCTAACCAGCCCCAATTGGCCCTGCATGCAAATCTTGGGCCAATTCTAATCCCCTCAGCCTAGATTTTCATTGTGCAAAACAGGTATACTAATTGTGTCTAATTCATAGGAATATCATGGACATTAAATGAAATGATGTGTGCATCTGGCATATACAGAGAACTTCAATACATGATAGATTGTTATTTTTCATAATACCAATGATAAAATGACAATGGTGATTAAATTTACGCTTTCTTTTTGTTATTCGTGTCTTTTTTCATTCTCTGTACTGTTCATTGCTAGGCTGGAAAATACCTTGTGCCCATTATCTTTCCTCTTGAGGAATGTCAGCAAAACTTTTTTGAAGAAAGCAAAAAAGTTTCAAATGCAGGCATTTTAATTAAAAAGAAAAAAATAAAGAAGAAAAAAGACAGGGAAGAGAGGTTGGATTGGGCTGTTTCTTTATATTGAGAGTTTTCCTGAGGGCGGGATGCTCATCATCTGTCTTCCTGCTGTTTTGCACCTTTGCTTATACAATACATCCACTCCTAGAGGCATCTTAGCAGAAAAAAGATGAAAGGGAAGCACTGGTGCTCCTTCTGGACACAAGAAACAGAACAGATGAGACAAGAAATGAGGAAGACGTAAGTGAGGATGGTGAAATAGGCTGGGCCAGGAGAGGAGGAAAAATATGGAAACATGGAAGAAGAGAAAGAAAGAAAAGGAGGACAAAGAAGAGAAAGAGGAAGTGAAGGAGCGAAAAAGAAAGGAAAAAAATGAGGAAGAGAGAAGAATGATGAAGGAATTAAATCACAGGAAAGACAAACATGAAGGGAAATGAGAATGATAAAAAGAAATGTGGAAAAAAGGAAACAAAGGTGAATATGATGAAATCATAAGAAAAAAAGTAAAAGGAATGAAATAAATGAGTGAAGAAAAACAGCAGTGATAAGAACTAAAACAGTCGTTAATGTGAAATAAAAGGAGAAAAGGAGAAAAGCAAGAGAGGGGAAACTAACTTGAAGAAGAAGGAGGAGAAGGAGGAGGAGGAGGAGGAAGCAGCAGAGGAGAAAAGAAGAAAAAGTGATGAAGCAGATGCTGGAAATTAAGATACTACTTCTACTGTCTTAAGCAGCTCGAGCTCACATTAAAAAAATCATAAATTGGGTGTCTTAAATAACAGAAATTTATTTTTTCACAGTTTTTTCCAAGGCGAAGGTGCCAATATAATTGATTTCCGGGGAGGGCATTGTGCTTGCATTTTGGGCAACGACCTTCTCACTGTGTCCTCACATAGAGGGGAGAGAGAGAGAATCAGAGAGCAAGCTCTGGGGTGACTTTTCTTAACAAGAGCAGTCATCCCATTGTGAAGGCCCCACCCTCATGACCTTGTCAAAACCTAATCATCTCCCAAAGGCCTTGCCTCCAAATACCATCACATAAGGGTTAGGGTTTGAACATATAAATCTAGGGGGTGGACACAATTCAAGTCACAGAACTGCTATTAATGATCATAAACACACTATCAATGGAAAGTGGGAAGAACGGAGTTAATGTAGCTTATACACTTTGTGCTTCAAATGAATGATTTTGTTATAGTCACTCTAACAATGCTCTAAGATATCCACGGTGATTTTACAAATAAAGAAAGATGTCCATGTTTTCTTTCTTCCTTCTAATAGCAAATCAAAAATTATTTTGTCCTGAATGTCTATTGATGCCAATGTATACCAGACCTTTTTTTTTTTGTATCGCAATTTTTAATATATTAGGGCTTTTTATTTCTTAGTGGTCATGAGTCATTTCAGGGCATTCTTTGAATACCTTATCTTCCTAGGTCACAGTAGATATTTCTAGGCAAAAATGTGGAGGAGGAAAGAGAAGATGGGGCTTGGCTCAAGGACATAACACATTCTTGTTTGACCTGAATCATCTTGGTCAATGTTTTGACCTGAATCATTTAATAAACACAAAAGGGAGATTATGTAAGAGGAGGTCTTTGAAAGAGGCCTGAAGTAAATCTGGGTGATTCAAGAATAAACCACAGGAAGGATGGAGCCTAAAATCATGGATTGCATAAGTTTATAAACCTTACCTTCTCTACCTAATCAAAATTGTCCTTGTAAAGGAGCCATCTCTTTCCCTAGTTCCAAGTAATAATTGCTAAATCTCTCTGAAAAAAAATGGAGTAAGTTGAGATCTGCAAAATTTTATTTTTAAGAAAAATGTAAGAAACATCAACTTCATGAAAATTAAAAATTTGTTTACATTAATTTAATTTCAACTAATGGCACTGCAAATATTTGGTTAATTTTTATGTAAAGAAAAGCAATCATGAAATTTTATTCATGAAAACCACAGTAACAAATGATGAAGTTGAATATATCTCAAACAAGTCAAATTGTATGTTATCACCCAGTGCTGGATCTAGAGTGTCCTTTTCTTAGGAAAAAAAAAAAACCCACAAAATAGAAAAAGTATTATTTCAAAAAGGGCAGAAAATAAAAACAAAGCAAACTTTCTTCTAGAAATTAATCCTATGATGACTCATAGCCAAGTTCCAAAGATATCTATGCAATAATATCATCATAAATTCTTTAGAAAATTAAAACATGCATTCACACACATGCACACACACTTACATATACACACATGAACATCTGAAAACAATTTAGATATCCATCCTATGGCACATATTAATTAAAGCACAATCTTTGCTCATACAGGGAGAAAGTGAGTGTTCATCAAAAGGACACTAGGATTCTACATTTATGGACATAGAGAGATAATATCTTGTCAAGTAAAAAAAGCAGACCACAGGAAGCATGGACAGTATGATCTCATTTATACAAAATGTTCTCTGTGTGTGTGTGTGTGCATGTGTGTGTATGTGTGTGTGTATGCATCTATGTGTTTAGGTGCAGTGAAAGAAATGGAGGAGTACAAGAGTACCCATAAGAAATAATAGATTTCAGAGGATTTTCAACATAGTATTAGCAATTGACATTTACGTGATTGACAGAATTTCTTCTCTGTACTTTTCTAAACTGTTTGAATTATTTTTCCAAAACTTAAAAAAATTAAATACATCATAATACAAAGTATATATATAATCTATAAGTATAATTTTGAAATAATAAAGAGAAATTGTCATAGGTACATGTGAACCCATCACATAGTTTAAGATATATTGTTTAAATTATTTACAGTGGGTTAATATGATTTTATAATCAGAAAACGTGCATACACTTTTGGAATAAATGAGAGTGAAAGGTCATATGAAACATCCATGCTCCTCATGGCTAATGCATCCCATCCTCTCCCACATTTGGTTTTGTCTTGTTTACCTACATGAAGCTATTAGTGTATATTACACCGCCTCATTCTCATTAAAGCCAGATCTTAGGAGGCCGAAGCGGGTGGATCACCTGATGTTAGAAGTTTGAGAACAGCCCGGCCAACATGGTGAAACCCCACCTCTACTAAAAATCCAAAAATTAGCTGGGCGTGTTGGGTCACGCTTGTAGTCCCAGCTACTCGGGAGGCTGAGGCATGAGAATCACTTGAACTTGGGAGGAGGAGGTTGCTGTAAGCCAAGATCATGCCACTGCACTCCAGCCTGGGCAACAGAATGAGACTCAGTCTCACACACAAAAAAATCCAGACCAAGCCTTAATTACTGTTTTCTTTCCACAAATCCCATAAACCTACCCCTAGCAGCCAGTACAGTGCCTAGTACATGGTAGATATTTGGCAAATACGAGTTGATACAAAAGATAAAAATTATAGACAGATTGATAAAATGTTTGTATAAAAAAGTTATCTCTTTAATTCACAAAGCCTTCCCTGTTTTCACGCCTAAATCAGTAGTGACCATAGACATTCTATTTCCTGCCTCGTAAGCTGCTGCACACTTATGAAAACCCTCTCTGTATAATCTAGCAATAATTTCTTATCAATATTTCCTAAGCATCTGCTATGTGCCAAGCACTGCATTAAATTTTGGATATAATTTGGGGGATTTTGTGCAAAGGGCCTCATGACTGCCCCTAAGAGAATAATTAAAAGACAATATACTGGAAAATGAGGTGGAAAAATCAGGCTTCAAAGAGAAAATTCATTCTGTAAATAAAAGCCCCATTGTATTACATGCATTTGAAATCTAAACCACCCTATTCTTTCTTAAACTTTATTTCAAGTGCTATAATTAATTCCCCAAATATTTTTCTCTTAATAAGGGTAAGTAAGTTTTCTCTTTGGTCTTTGCTACCATTTCCAAGTCCTCTTTTGACATGAAGATCCTTCCTTCATGGATCATTAGGGTCTGTATGAAGAATATTCTTTTTTTTTTTTTTTTTACAGTTTGAATAGACAAAAAAGGAAAATGCCCTATATTGTTCATTATCTATGCTTCAATCCCTGTGATAGATGCTCCACATATATGATCTCCTTTAATTCTCAAAATTACACTAGGAGCTCTGCATAATTATGATGATGTAACTAACACCCTACTCACCATCCTCCCCTTCCAAAGGTCAAAGTTGCTCTAGAAAGCAAAGTGGATAAAAGTAGCACTAACATTTCTCTCCCTGTCATTCTTACTTTACTCCTCTAAAATACAGTGGGTATTTTTTTAAGGCCATTAGAACCAATTTAAAAGAATTACTTTAGGACCCTCTTTAATGGGTATTGTAACTGGCTCTCATTTAGCACGTTTGCAGTAGGTAAATGAAGGTATAAATTGGGTGAAAACAGTTCTGGGAGGCGATGCCATTTTAATTCACTTCAGGTGTTCTTTATTTTACTTTGATGGTTTAAAGGTCAACTTTTCCATATTCCCAAATAAATTATTTTGCATTCCTATTTTTGTGACATGTAAATAGATATGCTCTCTAGAGACAGCATCGTAAGGGGTACTATATGCCTAAGACTTAAGGATGGAGTCAATCCTGCTCTTGCCAGCGATGAGGCTCATGGTATGGGATGCTGGTGTCCTCTGTTCTCATCAAGCCTGGCTATTTGTATCACTCTATTCTTTTCATCTGCAGTTTTTCAAACATTTTTGCACACAGCTACTGAGCACACCTTTATCTAAACCATCTTTTGCCATTATATTTCTTGGAGCAATTTCTTCTTTTTTTTTCTTCCTTATGTCATAAAATTGCTTCTGCTCTCAAACTTCCCAAGACTTTGAGCATTCAGAGCCCCTCCTTTCAATTGCTGAAGCACTTAGGGATGAAAGGTATGATGTGTGTAACTTTCACATGGTTCCAAAAGATGGTATGTAATATAGAGAATGATGAAGCAAATGTGATAAAATGTTAATAACTGTTTAAGTTCTTCATATTCTTGCATCTTATTTGTGAGTTTAACTTTTTTAAAAATAAAGTATTTTAAAATAGCAACAAGACACAAACCCTTCTTTCAATGTTTTCTTCATTAAAACTGGATCCTGCCTAATCCCAGCCTAAATAAAAAGTAGCAAGCACTTAGTGATTTTTTTATCTTCCATGGATGAATCCCACAGTTTAATAAATCCCACAGTTACCTTCCTCTCCCACTTTATGCCCATCTGTATCCCAGCCTAATTAGAAAGATCAGGATATAAGTACCAAAGGTATTGTTCTATTAAGAAACTAGTGATGGAAGACAAGTGTCTGTGCTTTATTCCTCTCTGTGTCTCTCACACAAGCCTGGCACTATGAGGGTACACAGTGTCTATTTAGTGACTAAATAATGAATGCCACTTGCCATCTCTTAAATAACAGACTTAAAGCTTCCTAACTGCCCCACCCACTGCCATATTCTGAGGGCTCACTTACTTCCTGAAATACATATGAAGCCCATCTGCCCACAAAGTACATACAAGGAACACATGGAGAGTCACAGATGTAGAATTCACAAGATCTTTAGGGATAAGCTTAACACAGGGGAGTAATGGATTCGATTTGATATTCTTTTTCTTTTTTTGAGACTGAGTCTCACTCTGTGTCTCCCAGGTTGGAGGGCAGCGGCGCGATTTCGGCTCACTACAACCTCCACCTCCTGGGGTCAAGCGACTCTCCTGCCTGCCTCAGCCTCCCAAGTAGCTGGGACTACAGGCACCTGCCACCACTCCTGGCTAATTTTTGTATTTTTAGTAGAGACGGCGTTTCACCATGTTGGCCAGGCTGGTCTCGAACTCCTGACCTCAGATGATCTGCCCGCCTTGGCCTCCCAAGGTGTTTGTGATTACAAGCGTGAACCACTGCGCCCGGCCTCAATTTGATATTCTTGCTGAAAGTGTACTAACAGGCAGATTCTGAATCTGAGGAGAGCCTGTAAATCCCCTTTTCATTAAAGCTCCCAGGTGATTCTAATATGTAGTTAGGATTTTGAAACAACTGTGCTTTGATTTTTACAAACTATGGTGCCTTATGAGATACTCCATAAGCCCCTGACACACACTCTCTGTTGGTTTTCCCAAGACCATGGGAGCCAGGCATGGTGGCTCATGCCTGTAATCCTAGCACTTTGGGAGGCCCAGGCGGGAGGATCACTTGAGGTCAGGAGCTGGAGACCAGCCTGGCCAATATGGCAAAACCCTGTCTCTACTAAAAGTAAAAAAAGTAGCTGGGCATGGTGGTGCACGTGTGTAATCCCAGCTACTGGGGAGGCTGAGGCACAAGAATTGCTTGAACCCAGGAGATGGAGGTTGCAGTGAGCCGAGATGTGCCACTGCACTCCAGCCCAGGAAACAGAGTGAGACTCTGTCTCCAAAAAAAAAAAAAAAGGAAAAGAAAAAGAAAGACCCCATGGCGGTTGCTACCATTTTTCAGGGTGGGCAGGGCTACATTCAACAATCACAAGCGCACAGGGATTTGTGCATTTCTGATGCTCCTGGCAGTGACTACACAAAGCATAAATCACTTTTATCCTTGTTTCCACGACTTGTGTTTGATGTCATTGCTACTAACATTGTGCATTGTGCTTCTTGTATTTTCTCCTTTAAGTTTTGGAAAACCTTTTCCAGGAAAGTATCATTCATGTTTTACAAACGAGGAAAGGAAATCTCTAAGAGGCTAGATGTTCTTCAGAAGATATCATAGGTGAGCTGGGCTTTGATCCCAGGTCAGTGGAGCCCAAGAGCACACTTTTTCTTTTAGGTTCTCAGAACCCATTGCCTCTCTTGAGTCTGGTCTGTGTCTCTTCATCTTCTTAATATGGCTCTTTGGAGAAGGGATCTTTAGTTTATTTTATCTCATTACTATTGCAGGACCAACAATTTCAGAACAGTTCCTTGGATATGGGTGAAGTCCTTAGTGAGAGGCACACCCTTTCGACTCAATTTATTCATTCAGCATTGAGTATTACATTGGCAACCACTGTGCTAGTCTTGCTCTGTCTCCCAGGCTGGAGTGCAGTGGTGTGATCTTGGCTTACTGCAACCTCCACCTACCAGGTTCAATTGATTCTCCTGCCTCAGCCTCCTGAGTAGCTGGAAGTACAGGCACGCCCCACCAAGCCCAGCTAATTTTTGTATTTTTTAGTAGAGACAGGGTTTTATCATGTTACCCAGGATGGTCTCGATCTCCTGACACTGCGGTCTGCCCTCCTCAGCCTCCCAAAGTGCTGGGATTACGGGCGTGAGCCACCGCGCCCGGCTGACACTATGGATTCTTAACATGTATCCCTAAAGTGTATACGGATGGGGAGGTATGCCCTGTGAATTCTTAAAATTGTGTGTAGTAATTATATGTATACACATGTATTTTTTCTGGGGAAAGAGCACAGGCATACATTGGAGACATTGTGGGTTCAGTTCTAGACAATGACAATAAAGCAAATATTGCAATAAAGCAAGTCACAAAAACTTTTCGGTTACCCAGTGCATATACAACTTATGTTGACACTATACTATAGTCTATTAACTGTGCAAGAGCATCATGTCTGAAAAACCAATGTACATACCTTAATTTAAAAATACTTTATTGCTAAAACATGACTACACTGAGATAGGAAGTAAGCACATCATGCTGTTGGAAAAATGGTGCTCATAGGCTCATTCAATGCAGGATTGCCACACACCTTGAATTTGTTTAAAAAAAAAAGAGCATCATGTCTGAAAAAACAATGTACATACCTCAATTTAAAAATATTTTATTGCTAAAACATGATGACACTGAGATAGGATGTAAGCACATCATGCTGTTGGAAAAATGGTGCTCAGAAGCTTATTCAATGCAGGATCGCCACAGACCTTGAATATGTAAAAAAAAGCAAAATCTGTGAATCACAATAAAATGAAGTGCAATAAAATGAGGTGTGCCTATACACAGCCTTCACTGGATTTTCAAGGAATTTATGACCTTCAGCACTTAAGCAGCAATAAAGTCTTTGTCCACTCTTAGGGTCTAAGATTCCAAATAAGGGGCATTTCTTATCCTGAGAACTCTTAATAGGCAGAACACCATTCTCCACTCCAACATTTGGAAGCATATATCCATAAAGATAATACTATCAGTTAATATTTACTGAACATTTACCATATATCAAGCACTGTTCTAAGATGCTTAAATGTATTAATGCATTTATTCCTCACAATAATCAAAATGAGAGAATAGATGTGAGGAACAGAGAGGTTAAGTCACTTGCCTGAAGTTGCACAGTAAGTATCAGGGCTAGAATTTCAGCCAGGAAGTCTTTTCCTACAAGCAACACCCAGTGCAATTCACTACCTCTATAGAAACAAAGAAATCAGTCTACACTAATTTCTTGTGTACTTTTGGAGGTTCAGACCAATGTAATGCACTTGCAGTGAACACTCTGGAGATGCACACCTATAGCCCATAGAAACTTGCCCATGATCTGAGTAAGAAGCCCGTACGTACACAGTTTAGATCAAAACAAGGCAAACTAGGGAAAATACTACATTGGCTGTACATGCAAAGAGTAGCAGGGAAAACCATAAAGGAAATATGTTTTATTTGGACAATCTAGAAATACCTTATGGCAGTGCGAATGTCATTCCAGGCCCAGCAGTGTGGATGTTCACATGATGGTTAATTTTATATGTCCTGTCAACTTGGCTCAGCCATGGTACCCAAATTATTGGTAAAATACTAATCTACATGTTATTATAAAGATAATTTTAGGTGAGATTAACATTTAAATCAGTAGACTTTGAGTAAAGCAGATTACCCTCCATAATGTGGATGGGCCTCGTCCAATCAGCTGAAGGCCTCAAGAGGAAAAGGCAGATGACCCCTAAGTAAGAGGAAATCCTGCTTCCAGATTTTCCAAGTAGACTTTCCAAATAGAGCTACAATATCAACTTTTCCTTGAGTCTCCCACCTATTATCCTGCCCTCCAGATTTCAAACTCACCAGCCCCACAATGATACAATTTCTTAAAATAAATCTTTCTCTGTACACACACACACACACACACACACACACACACACACACACACATTTTATCAGTTCTGTTTCCCTGGAGACCCCTAACTAATATAGTTTATGTTGTATTTTCCAGTGGCAAATATCCTGGTATGGCTGTAATGTAACTGTGTAATGATTATTCAAAACACAAGGCAGAAGACATTGGCTGAGGCCAGGTCATAGAGGACATTAAATACCAGGTGAGAGAACTTGTATTTCATTTTGTATGTAATGGAGAGTCATTGAAGGAGTCTCAGGAGAAGAGTACACAAAGATCTTTGGAAAATCTTATTTAATAATAGCATGCAGGATGAATTTGTGGTGGCCAAGACAGGAGGCATGGTCCCAGTTAGTTGAATACTGAAACCACTCAAGTGAGAGAATTGAAGGATCCCTAGGATGCAAAAACTAATTGGATGGAGTTGGTGATGAAAAGAGATGAGTGAATGAAAAAAGTTTCAAAAGGCTGATTTTTGCTGAGTCATTCTAGGAGACTGTTTTCCCAAAATACTCTTACAAAAGACACAGCCTATTTACATTATTGGATGGAAAGGGAGCAGAATAATGATGTTTTTGAGGCTCTGGAAGTGGGTTTGCTCTTTCTTTCCCTTTTGCCTTCCACTATGTGACGATGCAGTAAGAAGGTCCTCATCAGATGCCAGCACCTTGACCTTGAACTTCCCAGCCTCCAGAACTATGAGGAATAAATTCTGTTCTTTATAACTTACCCAGGTGGTGGTGTTAGTTATAGCAGCACAAAGTGAACTGAGCCATTTCTATAGCTTAAGCTCTATCACTTCAGTTTCCTTAAACAGGACATGGCTCTTATACATGTACCTACAAAATGTAAAATATTAGACGTGATATTGTATGGTGAGTGCCTGCTATGGTGTCTGTCGTATAGTGATTCCCGTCCCACACCCCCCGCCAATTTCAGTTACAAAAAAGAAAAAATCCAAGTGATTGGTATCAAGGTATTCCCCCCACTACTCAGATCTGCTGGCCTGATTGTAGGCAGAATAGGGAAAGATTCATACCAGGCAACGTAGTGTGAAGAAACAGTAGCAACTCCAGGTTTTCTACATAGGAGCCACAATTAGATTAGCAATGGGGTAAAGAGGAATTTGTCTTGAGGTTGTGTTTTTGTATCGAACACATTACATTTACCTAGGCCCTCTTGACTCAAAGGGTGGTCCACACACTAGCAGCATTAGTGTCATCACAGAGTTTGTTAGAATCTCAGGTTTCATTCCAACCTATTGAATCAGAATCTCATTTTAATAAAATAACCCGTTGTGCACACATTAAAATCTATGAAGCCCTTGATTAGGCTGTATATGACGGGGTGGCTTAGAAGGGCATTGACGGAGATCATGAGGTAGGGAATACTGCCTTTCCACCCCTAACAAGCCAACCCTCCACATCAACTCTACGTTAGGAGAAATAAAACAAATAGCTATTGATATGATTTTGTTGTGTCCCCACCCAAATCTCATCTTGGATTGTAATCCCCAGAATCCCCAAGTGTCACGGGAGAGACCCTGTGGGAGGCAATTGTATCATGGTGGGTGGGTTCCCCCATGCTGTTTTCATAATAGTGAGTGAGCTCTCACAAGATCTGATGGTTTTATAAGGAGTTTCCCTGCTCTTTCTAGCTCTTCTCTCTCCTGCTGCCATGTGAAGAAGGTCCTCGCTTCCCCTTCCACCATGATTGTAAGCTTCCTGAGGCCTCCCCAGCCATGTAGAACTATGAGTCAATTATACCTCTTTCCTTTATAAATTACCCTGTCTCGGTTATTTCCTTATTGCAGTGTGAGAATGGACTAATACAGCTATGGAGAAATCCTAGGGTCACCATATTTAAGAGTGCAAGGAAAGGATTAAGAAGATAAAAGAGCAAAACAATTACCCTAAAGGGTTGTTTCCAAACATAAATAAATAAATGAGCCCAAGAACAATTTTTTAAATTATCTTTTTAAGAGAAGCCAAATATAAAGCAAATAAATATAATCAAAACTGTTCTGCCTAAGATAGATCATGTGGGACCCAAAGAAGTCCTTCCCCTGCCTCCGCCCAGGCTAACTCAAAGCTACCTCCTCAGAAACCTAGTTTGAAAGTCGCTGCCCTAGAAGCACTTGCTTTTATGGGTAAATCGGGGTATGATGTGTTAGAGCCAGGGGAAGTGACCTGGACTTAGGTCCTTGTCCTTAGCTGAACCAAGTGAGTGCATAAGCCACATACCAGGGTGTTCTGTTTGATTGCACCCAGATTAAGGGTCAGCAAATCAATGTCTGCAACTCATGGCTTCCAAGTCAGCTCCACAGGGGTAGATAGCAGATCTGTGGGTGGCTCCAGAACTCAGCTAAGGAATTCAGGCATTCATAAGCAACTAGGACAGACCTCTCCTGTTTAAGCAGTATATCACCCCAATGCCTAATAAGGTACTTCTCAAGACCTATTTCACAGGTGTAGTACATTGGGAGGTAGACAGACCTAGGAAAGAAATGAAGCTCACAGTTGTTGGTGCAACTGCTTAAATCAAGAGAATAGGGCTTAGAACTAAATTATCATTGTTAATCCCCCCAAATACACTGTGACTAGAAGTCACTAAGAAGATCGAGTTTGTTGCAAGGCATCATCAGTTTTGTAAACACAGGCAGAAGCAAATGGATTTCCAGGGGTGAAGGTCTGATATTCCACTCAGCTTCTTATTAAATAGAAATTCAGAGGCTGGAGGAGGTCAGATGCAAGGTACCATGGAAGAGGGAATACATACAAATGTGTGGAAATTCTAATGTTTTATCTTGGTGGTCTCAGTAACCTGGGATAGGCTGTTGAGACTGCCAGTGTATTAAAATCACAAATGCATAAGGGGATAAATATGTCTGGTGGGTGAAACAGTAATTTTGAGTAGATAATATTAATTATTTTTATAACCAAGTTTGATTGAATGGTAATAGCAGATCTGCTGTGATTATTAGTGCAATGAGGTTAGCTTGCATTTAAGTTCCTACGATCTCCCAGACACTTCACATGTATTATGCTACCCTTGTTCATTACTGATTCTCCAGGAGCTAGAACATTTCCTGGTGCATAAGAGGAGTTTGACATGGGTATATAAAATAAATGTATAAATAAAGGAAAATCCCCTCACTAACCCCTAAGGAAAGTTATTAAAATTTTCATCATCCAGAGAAAGAAAAATAAACTTGGAGAAATAAAGTGTCTTTCCCAAGATCCAAAAGATACCAAGTGTCAGAGTCAAGATGGGGCTAGATCTCTTCCCAGTCTGGGTTAGGTATGAATCATCATGGTAACTAGGATGCTTAAATACTTATTTTATGATAAATACTGCAATAAGAATTTTACACATTTTTTTCATCCTCTTTCCAACTGCTTATAAGGTAGGTATTAGTGCTCCCATTTAAAATAAAGCCATGCAAGATTAAATGACTTCTCAAGTCCTCATAACAGATATGTGCCAAGGGCAGAAATGGCTGACTGCAAACCCTAGCTATTCATCACCTTGAAACCCCCTATGTCCTTCTCCAACATGCACATGTGACTCACCCATAATGAGCCTGGACTTACAATGTCAGTATGTGGCTGTATACCTTGCTCTGAAAACCCAACAAATGAATACAAGCCTTCGAAGAGCATATTCTAATGCTTTCAAGGAGTTAGTGAGGAGAAAGTCTACCTACAAACTTTTTTGGATTAGAATATTCCAGGTTAGTTTTCTTTGATCTGTCCACTAACTAATAATGACATGACCTTCAGCAAACAACTTATGGAATTTACAAAATGCAGACTGTTTCTCCAGACTTGGGACCCTTGAAAAGCAAAAACTTTTGCCTTCCATTTCTGTCTTCCTGATCCCTAGTGTAGTGCCTGGCACAGGGAAGTTCTTAATAAAGGTTAGAATTAAATAAATTAGCAAATCAATAATTAGTTGATCTGTAAGTTCTTCCCTTCAAGTTCTTATATTTTTATTATATATAATTCTAGTAACCTTGAGGATTAAAATACTACCATGCTAAGCCATTCCATATTTTTCCTTATCAAGAAATAGCTCTAAAGGAGTTATAATAGACACAATGGTTTCCAGCCCAAATGAAGAAGTTAATAGACTGGGAAGCTGGGTCCAGAAAACTTCTCTACTTAAGAGTAGATACCAAAAGTGGCAGACATGTTGCCATTAAAATTGGATTATACTATAAATTCAATGCAATTCTGATTAATTAGTGGTCACTTTAACTGAAATATTACTGGTAACAGTTATTGCCAAGAACACAAGTAGCTGGTTCTCCTACACCAACTCACAGGGTGTAGAAAAAATGTTGCTTTCTGTAAGTAGTAGCTGAGTGATATTCTCACTTGCACCCTTTTAAATATCAGACAAAATTTGGTAAGATTTCTTTGGATAGTATCAACATCTCACTTTCACATAGCACTTGTCAGCCTACCAAGCACTTTGGCTTTCATTATTCCATTTGATCTTCAACAAGCTGGGGAGATGTGCAAGGGTGGAGAAAACAGAAGTTTCAAAGAAGTCATATGGTTTTCTCAAGTGTACAATATGGCAGGAAAATACCATAATACAAGTCTTATTAGTCTTATTATCCCTTTGGTGAATCTTCCGGCCCTTCTTAAACATGAGGCAAGTTCTACCTGCCTCCACAGAGGCAGCATGGTCTAGTGAAGCTAGCATTGATTTAGATGTTAGAGAGAACAGTTTAGGTTCATCACTGACCATCGCTATCAGTAGGAAATCAAATAAATAACTTAGGAACATCAATTCCCTTATTCATGATATAGGGATTATACTCTCTTCTTCCCAAGGTTAGTTTGAGGACTAATTATGATGGAGCGTAACATGTACCTGTGTATGTTAAGTGTAACATATATCAGTTCTTCTTCACCTTCCCCCTGAAGAATGTGCTTACTGTGCAGAGTAATTTTTCCAAAGAGAGAGATCTTGAGATGCTATGAAAATCAAAAGTGGTGTACAGGACCAAAAGGAGAAGTCCCTATT
The DNA here is from genome assembly GCF_028858775.2 of Pan troglodytes. NCBI lineage: Eukaryota > Metazoa > Chordata > Mammalia > Primates > Hominidae > Pan > Pan troglodytes. The sequence continues at coordinate 20,786,578 of NC_072409.2, forward strand.
AGATTTCCCAGGAGACTACCTACATGGGGTCTTTTTACAATGGGAAGCAGAAGCAAAGTCTTTTCCTTTATGGCTAGTGAGGATCAATATAGTTGTACACAAACTACTTCAAGGCAACACAGAAACATAAAAGGATAGTTGGTGGCTCACTTCAAAAAGGCCCCTTACAGGCTACTAAATTTCATGGGGTATTAAATTGGTGGCCCTTATTCACTTCAAGGACTCACTCCTTAATTTTTACTGCCTCCATACTGATGTGAAAGGAGATGAAATATTAGGGATGTTGCCTGAATGATACTAAGACAAAGTATAGACGGCGTACTGAAGTTTCCACAATGTTCTCCATAGACACACATTATTGCATGTAATTTTCCCAATAATCCTCTACAGTAGGCACTACCACCCTCTTCAACTTAGAGATAAAACTGCAAGACAAAGATGCCCTCTCTCACCACTCCTATTCAACAAAGTGTTGGAAGTTCTGGCCAGGGCAATCAGGCAGGAGAAAGAAATAAAGTGTATTCAATTAGGAAAAGAGGAAGTCAAATTGTCCCTATTTGCAGACGACATGACTGTATATTTAGAAAATCCCATCGTCTCAGCCCAAAATCTCCCTAAGCTGATAAGCAGCTTCAGCAAAGTCTCAGGATACAAAATCAATGTGCAAAAATCACAAGTGTTCTTATACACCAATAACATACAAACAGAGAGCCAAATCATGAGTGAACTCCCATTCACAATTGCTTCAAAGAGAATAAAATACCTAGGAATCCAACTTACAAGGGATGTGAAGGACCTCTTCAAGGAGAACTACAAACCACTGCTCAACGAAATAAAAGAGGACACAAACAAATGGAAGAACATTCCATGTTCATGGGTAGGAAGAATCAATATCATGAAAATGGCCATACTGCTCAAGGTAATTTATAGATTCAATGCCATCCCCATCAAGCTACCAATGACTTTCTTCACAGAATTGGAAAAAACTACTTTAAAGTTCATATGGAACCAAAAAATAGCCCTCATCGCCAAGTCAATCCTAAGCCAAAAGAACAAGGCTGGAGGCATTACGCTACCTGACTTCAAACTACACTACAAGGCTACAGTAACCAAAACAGCATGGTACTGGTACCAAAACAGAGATATAGACCAAAGGAACAGAACAGAGCCGTCAGAAATAATACCACACATCTACAACTATCTGATCTTTGACAAACCTGACAAAAACACGAAATGGGGAAAGGATTCCCTATTTAACAAATGGTGCTGGGAAAACTGGCTAGCCATATGTAGAAAGCTGAAACTGGATCCCTTCCTTACACCTTATACAAAAATTAATTCAAGATGGATTAAAGACTTAAATGTTAGACCTAAAGCCATAAAAACCCTAGAAGAAAACCTAGGCAATACCATTCAGGACATAGGCATGGGCAAGGACTTCATGTCTAAAACACCAAAAGCAATGGCAACAGAAGGCAAAATTGACAAATGGGATCTAATTAAACTAAAGAGCTTCTGCACAGCAAAAGAAACTACCATCAGAGTGAACAGGCAACCTACAGAATAGGAGAAAATTTTCTCAATCTGCTCATCTGACAAAGGGCTAATATCCAGAATCCACAAAGAACTCAAACCAATTTACAAGAAAAAAACAAACAGCCCCATCAAAAAGTGGACGAAGGATATGAACAGACACTTCTCAAAAGAAGACATTTATGCAGCCAACAGACACATGAAAAAATGCTCATCATCACTGGCCATCAGAGAAATGCAAATCAAAACCACAATGAGATACCATCTCATGCCAGTTAGTATGGCGATCATTAAAAAGTCAGGAAAAAACAGGTGCTGGAGAGGATGTGGAGAAATAGGAACACTTTTACACTGTTGGTGGGACTGTAAACTAGTTCAACCACTGTGGAAGACAGTGTGGCGATTCCTCAAGGATCTAGAACTAGAAATACCATTTGACCCAGCCATCCCTTTACTGGGTACATACCCAAAGGATTATAAATCATGCTGCTATAAAGACACATGCACACGTATGTTTATTGCAACACTATTCTCAATAGCAAAGACTTGGAACCAACCCAAATGTCCATCAATGATAGACTAGATTAAGAAAATGTGGCACATATACATCATGGAATACTATGTAGCCATAAAAAAGGATGAGTTCATGTCCTTTGTAGGGACATGGATGAAGCTGGAAACCATCATTCTCAGCAAACTATCACAAGGACAAAAAAACACAAACACCGCATGTTCTCACTCATAGGTGGGAACTGAACAATGAAAACACTTGGACACAGGAAGGGGAACATCACACACTGGGGCCTGTCGTGGGGTTGGGGGAGGGGGGAGGGATAGCATTAGGAGATATATCTAATGTAAATGACGAGTTACTGGGTGCAGCACACCAACATGGCACATGTATACATATGTAACAAATCTGCACATTGTGCACATGTACCCTAGAACTTAAAGTATAAAAAAAAAAAAACTGCAAGTCACTTGCAAGACACCAAGTGATAGAGGTAGACACCAGGTGATAGAGGTAGGGCCTGGATCTGGATCCTTGAACCCTCTCTCCAATCTTTTGTTATTTCTAGAACATACTGAGTCGGCTCTCCACAGTTATGAGATGAGCCACAATTCTGGATATTGAACTTCCTTTCTAAGATTACATTATTTTTGTCTAAATCATGGGTTACTGAGGGAAGATTATCTTCAGGGTAAAGGCAAAATGAGTAGAGATGATCCAAGCTCCAATGTTAAGTCATAGAGTCACATGCAGTAAGCATTCCACATAGCACTCTACTGTGAATATTTTTATCATTTCAAAATTCAAGGCTTCTATAAAAATATCTATTCACAGCTCTGCCTCTTGGGTTCACCATGGTGTATACCAACCTAGAAAGAAAGAATTGTAAAAAAGACTCAAACAAAAACTCAGCATCCTTACCTTCTAGCCATATCCCCACAGCATCTGTCATTCTAGCAGATCCTACCAGATATTAAGAAACATTAACATTTTATTTCTTCATTCACACATTTTATTATAAATGCAATAAATCTTATTCTTAGATATAATCCCTAATGAATCCAATGAACAATTCATGTCAGTCCATGACTAAATACAGTTTTCATAAGGTTTAAACAAATGCTATGAGAAGTCTCTCACTAAGATATGCCCAGAGGTACAAACAATTCTTAGAAATCCTTTTCAGCCACTGTATTAAATTGAAACAAATGATATGTGCTTATAGTTACATGTTGTTGAAAGTCTAAGAGTAATTTCTACAAGATTAATTGAATGATCAGACACATTAAATGCTAATAAGCAGTTATTACCTCCCTGTCACCTATCAATAACAACATTTATAAAATCAAAACATAGTTTTTCCCCATAATATCCAAGTTTGTTCATTCAAGAGATATCATATAAAAACTAAGTCCAGTTCAACTCTGTAGATACAGAGACAGCTGGCTGGGAGGTCTGTGTGTTCTCAACCTGGCTCCCACTGGTAGTAAGTTGGGGACTCCTGAATGACTGCAGGGCTGGAAGTGCTGCATTCATTTTAATTCAACCAAATCACAAGACTCTCACCTAGACCCCAACTTTCTTGATACATAATCCTCTGAAGTATGGTTTTCAGGATTCCTAATACCTAGAAGATTAAAAGCAGAAAATTAGAAGCTGAGTAAGAGCTTTCCAGACAATAAGAAGGGAGACAGAAAAAATCACAAAATGCAGCCATAAGAATTTAAGAAGCAGCATAAATGAAGCTTTTTAGTAAAAGGGCAAAAGCTCGGCATGCCTCAATAGGACATGTCTCATGAGAAACCAGTGTGATAATGGATGAGATCATTACACACAGTGCCAAGCACAACGTAAGCACCCAATACATAGAAGCTATTTAAAATGCTAAGAAACAAGACATCAAGGCACTACTGTATGAGGGTATGGTATCAGATCAGATGCTTATAATGCCAATTTCAAACAATCACATAAAAGTAAAACAAAATCTATCAGTTTCTATAGAAGATTAGTTTGTAATCTTCTATTTAGAAAGAATTCTGTAAAAATGATTAAAAAGGCCAGTATGTTCTTTTGAAAGAAATAAGCTTCAATTTTCTAAAAAAGTCAATTAAGTAGAATATCTTATTTTCTGAGAATGTCACACAAATGGGGACAATCTTATGAGCATTCACCATTGTAATCTTTTTGGTACTTTTACACTGGATTAGAGGTTATACATCGCTTATCCTAAATTACCTATTTTCCTTCCGGCAGGTCAGCCAGGTCTTTCCTTAGGGCTCTGTCTGCTCTTGGTTCTTATGTGCTCTCCATATCCATTTCACATACTCATCTAACGCGTGGATTCATCCATGCTTTATTCATCACCTATCTCATTGCACAAAAGGTTTGTGGTGGCTTACAGGAAAAACATACAACCTGATAGTGAGAAATGAATATATACATAAAAATGAGGATAAAGGAATAGATTTCAGTGGAAATACTTGTTTGCAGGTAGGCTGCATCCAAAATAGAGAGCAGGCATGGTGGACGTGTCTGGCAAGCAGGTGGCCCAGCTGAAGCCTAATTCATAAGAAGCACCACGGGATGTGAGTGGGAGAGGCAGTGTATAGATAGATATGAACAGGTATAGATAGAGATAGATATCAATATTTATATAGATTTTTATAGGGAGACACTAAATGAATATCTATAGGGAGATAATAAATGAATATTCATAGAGATATGTATAGGTAGATACAGATATCTATATAGGTATAGATATAGACAGATCAGTGTCTGCATTGATATTTATATCTATAGATATCGGTATTTATAGATGGCTATCTCCCTATATCTATATCTACATCTACATCTGTATAATTATCTATAGATCTGTGTCTATGTCTACATTTACCTACGAATGAAAGGTAAGGACAGCTGAGTCAGCTGACCCAAGAACAAAGTCTAATCATCAGAGTGGATCATAATTTCAGGTACAGTATTAAGACCGTTCTTCGAATCTGTTGCAAAGCCAGTGAACTGGAAGGGTATGTGTGCTGCAAGCAGGCAGTGAAAGCTCTAGTTCAGCAAATGCAGGCAAGCAAGGAGGAACAGTCTACACTGCCATAGGACCTCTCTAATAAGCTGTAACATAAATGGGGTAGGAGGAGGAGTTAAATATCCCCTTCAACTTTGCCTCAGGCTTCTGAGAATCTCTTGCTCTGTGACGACTCAAGGGATGAACGGTGGCACTGGCAGGTCAGTGGCAACCACTGTTAGGAAACTTTAGAACCACAGGAGAAACCAAGGTGCACAGTGGACAGAGAAGCAGAAATACCCTCCAAGGAAAGTCGTGTCACATGGAAAAGAGGCGTCACGGCAGGGGTTGGCGAAGCAAGGATGGCCACCAGTGGACCATTGCTAAATTAGTCACAGTGGCCATGCAGGCTGCTACATCTTCTGGATGGGAACAAATGCTTTGCTTAGGTTTTTGTAATACATAAAACAGAAAATAAAGCAAAGGCCACAGAGACTAAAGGAAAAGAGGAAGAAAGCACAGGAGGTGCATGAACTTCGGCTGGAGAAGGTTTTCCTTGAAGCACAAAGAAAGGCTGCACAGAGATGGGGGTGAATAAGTTTTTAGCTAATTTATTTTTAGCTAATTTATTTTTGTATGTGTGGTTTGTTTTATGGAATTGTGACAGAAAGGCTGGAAGGAAAACGTAGAACATTTTAATGAGTGTGGATGTGGCCTATGCATGGCATTACTGTAGTGTTATTTGAGGATTGCAAGTAAAGATGAATGTATGCTGAAAATGCTTTTGGGTGATTGGACCATATTCTCCATTATAGTTCCTAGGACCGGACCAGAAAGGACATAGCTTTGTAAGAGCTTTCCTAGCAATGTCTTTTTGGCCATCTGTGGGAAATTCTGCTGTCCAACACAGCAGAAATTCCCGAGGGAACACGGGGAGCTGCAAAGCAAAATGTGTCCCTGAGCATGTGTAAGAAACTTCCAGGAATTAAATAAAATAAAACAACAACAACAACAACACTCTTCAGGGGATGGGAGAGAAGGAGGTTTTGCAGGAGGAGAAAAAATGGACAAGTCCTGTGTCAACGGGTGTGGCAGGGAGATACAACTTGAATTATTGCTCATAATGAATTCACAGACTGGTAAATTGGGAAAATGTGGATTTTATGTGAGTTATAATAAGAGGATTCCCCCATGTGTTTAGAAGAAGATTGTTCCCAATCACCTACAAGGAAAATAAAACTTATTTTCATATGGCAGAAGAAGCTCACCATAATCTGGCTTTCACTTTTGCCTCATCCTTTAGATGCCTTCTGTTGTAATCAATGCTCTGGATCAATGATCCTCAACTGCAGGAGACTGTGTCGCCCTGCTCAGGAATACTTGGCAATAGATGGAGACATTGTTGATTGTCACAGTGAGCGAGTGGAAAAGGATGCTACAGTCACTAGTATCTGGTGAGTAAGTCAGCGATGTTTGCTAAACATCCCACCATCTGCATGACAACCCCTAAAACCATGATTACCTGGCTCCAAATGTTAATAGCACCCAAGGTAAGAAACTTTACTCCAGATTCATTTAATGGTTTGTAATTTTTTGCCTTGACTCCTGATGTACCCAGTTTATCTCTGACACATCTCTTCCCTTTTCCTGGGAAATATTCCCCATTACAAGCAACAATCAAACTCTTTGTTGTCCATATTCCCACTCAACTCTTATAATCTCTTCAAAAACTTCTTTGGCTTTCAGAGAATGACTTGGGTGCTGTTTCCCAGATTGTGCTGCTGCATTTCGTGTATACTTTCATTATGGCAATATCATAATTATTGGTAATTTCTTAATGCCCCTCCCCACTATACTGTAAATTCAACTAGGCAGGGAGGGCCCAGACCTTTTCATTACCGTATCTCCTACACTTGGCCTTGTGTGATCAGTAAATATTTGTTGAGTAAATAAATAAATAATTTAATCTCAGGGGCACTTTCTTTGATTTTAAAGATTGGGCAAAATAATATCTGCCCTGTCTTCACATATTTCCTTTTTTTTTTTCAGACAGAGTCTCACTACTCTGGAGTGGTGAGTAGACTCACTCACTAGACTGGAGTGCAGTGGCACAATATTGGCTCACTTTAGCCTCTGCCTCCCAGGTTCAAGCAATTCTTGTGCCTCAGCCTCCTGAGTAGCTGGAACTACAGGTGCATGCCACTATGCCTGGTTAATTTTTGTATTCTTAGTAGAGATGGGATTTCATCATATTGGTCAGGCTGGTCTCGAACTCCTGACCTCAGGTGATACACCTGCCTCAACCTCCCAAACTGCTGGGATTACACTTGTAAGTCACCACACCCAGCCACATATTTCTTACATGATTGAATGAGATAATGGATAGCAAATTTTAAAATATGTTCCATAATGATAATAGCTTCCATTTGCCAGGCACTTTCTACGAGCTTGCTGCTGCATTAGCTGCTTTCCATGTAACACTACTTATTGTCCCACATTAGTAAGATGAGTATTATTGTTCCCCTCTGAACTGATAGAGACAACAGGAACTTACAAGGGATTCTTAAGGCATCAGGAATTTGAGTGATTTGTCAAAGATCATAGAGTTAGTAAATAGCAGATCTGAGGCTCAAATCCAAATTTTGGGAGTGAAGACATGGGTGTATACCTTGACATCACTGCAAAATCCTGAAGGTTCAAAGATAGGGAGATTCCTAAAGAGAAAATTTATCCAACACAGTCAAGGAAAGAATTTTTATTGCTTTTATCTTACCAACAGTGAGAACTTCCTTGCAGAACCTGGAGTTTTAACAGCACAATTGCCCCACCTGATTAATCAGAATTGCTGTTTGTTTGTGCATGGAAGATAACTCATTATGGCAAATATGCATTATAAGGCCATAATATATGCATTTATTCAATTAAGTCTAATGTATTATTTAAGGCTTGGTGTGTGATATTTATCACTAGCAAATGCTAATTTATACAGATTATCAGAGTCTAATTAGGTATACAGCTTGTGAGGACAGTCTGTTACTTGGAAGGTACAGCCATGACTTACTCTACTCCGGGCCAGTATATTTATCAAAAGGTTTGGCAACATGGGCCACATATACACTTTAGTCTATAAACAGTTTTAAAGGTAAATGATTGGACTCCATTGCCATGGCTTCCTCTATTCCTTGTAAATCCACTGCCAGCATCTTGCAACAGTTCCACTGACCCAGGAGGGTCTCCTTACAATCATGCATCCTCTTGCACATCGATGCACAACTCTGCCAACCAGAGTTGGTGCTGGTTGAGCAGTTTTCTTCCCATAAAACCAACACACCTATATGCTTTAGTTAGGAGACAATGGAGCTCTTGAAACATTCACTCAACAAACAAGTACTGAAAAATCTACTCTATGCCAGGGTTTGTATTGGACATGGAGGATACAAAGATGAATGAGGCCAGGTCCCCGCATCAACAATCAGGATTATACAGACCTCTAGAGCACACGTTTAGCATCCCACATTTCTGGGATAGAGCCAGGGCTCTGTCATTGACCAGCTGTAACACTCAAATGCCCAGTTTCCTCATCTATAACAGAATTTATCTCTACTTATAATATTGTTACAAGTATCAAAGAAGTTACTGTTCGTGATACTGGATATAAACCGGCTCTCTCATCCATGCAGAATCAGCCCTTGGGTTCTCTGTATCTTCATTCCAGAATTTCAATCATGCCCAACATTTCTTGGTTTCTTCTGAAGATTTCACTATAGTTTTCCTATGGCGATGAAAGTATAGTTTATAGTTCTTGTTCTCCAGCTATCTACCTTAAAAATCTTTATCAGAAACGTTCCTTTCTCCAAGTAGCTTTTTTTTTCTTGCCCCCCTTTCCCCAGACAGAACATACCCCATTCTCTATGGTCCTCACCAGGTCAGCTCTCTTTTCAAATTTCCATGCCTTTCACATCAGAAAGAAATTCCTGAGGTTTAAAGGATCCAACTGGGCCAAGGGATCTTTGAAAAATCCTACCTCTGTCAGCTGCGATTCTTGCCCATTTGTGTGGGATGCATTGCTCTTGATTTGGGAAAACGATGGACTTGATACTTTATCACTGTATATGAGCTGCTGAGTTACACAGGGATCATTTCTATGAAACTAAAGAAAAAGGGAAAGAAAGAATTAGATGTCTTTCAAACAAGACAAATGCGCTATCAACTTTAAATTTTGTAAAATCTTCTGGAAGGTTACATGTCTCCCAGCTGCTGGCATAAAAGTATCAATTCCTGATAGCCTTGGACCGTTTTTGTTGTCAGGCTTGAGGCTATTTTACCAGAAATTATGGAGACGAAATATTGAGCGAAATGAAACAGAGCAATGTAAGTTCCCATTATTTTAGTGTAACCATTTCTTCAACTTAAGAAGAGTTAAAATAATTGTATTTACCACCATATACACCCCACAAGGATTCATTCTATAATTAACATGATATAATAGTAGTATAATCAATGAAGTAAGCAAGCCATTAAAAAGTGGGGAGATCGGATCTCAACACATCCTTGCACCTGATCTTCCTCCACTCCTTACTCACCCTTTTCTTCAGCTAAAGGGCACCTCTGTTCTCATAGATGCCTGACAATCACTCCTCTCCCGCTTTGGGGTTTTCTCCTGTTATTTTCTTAGTCTAGAAGAATCTCCCTGCCCACCTCCATCTATACATGCCAAAGTCTCACCCATCCTTCAAAGCTCAGCTCAAAAGCAATTAATTTTTTGAGCCCATGCTACATACTAGACACTGATTAGTTACTCTATATTAACTCACTGAATTCTCATAACCACCCAAAGTTGAGAACTTTTATTATCCCCATTTC